>NC_051418.1:10313266-10314105 GCF_015228065.2 Penaeus monodon | reverse complement strand
TGTTTTTATATATTTTAATATTAATTATATATAATTTTTTATATATTTTTTTTAAATATTTTAATTTTTTTAAAATATAATTAATAATATAAATATATAATAATATAAAAAAAAAAAAAATTAATAATAAAAAATTTTTAAAATAAAAAAAAAAAAATTTTAAATAAATAATAATAAAAAAAAAATAATAAAAAAAAAAAAATTTTTATATATTTTTAAAATATAATAGATAAATTTTTTTTTAAAAAAAAAAATTTTATAATAATAAAAAAAATAAAAAAATTGTAATAATAATAAATAAAGATAGATTTTAATATTTTAAAATAGAAATTAAAAATTATTTAATATATATATATTTTTTTTTAAAAAAAAAATTTTTAATTATATAATTATATTAATATATATATATAAATTTTAATTTTTAAATTATATATATAATTATTTATATAAATATATTTTTAAAATTTTAATTAATAAAAAAAAAATAAAATTTATATAAAATTTATAAAAAATATTATATATATAATAATAGATAAAAAAAATAAAAAATAGATAGATAATAATAATAATAGTTTAAAAAATTTTAAATTTTTAAATATATAAATATATAAAAATTATAAATATATTTTTAAAAATTTTTTAAATTTTTAATATATAATATATATTAATTTTTAAAATATAAAAATTTTAAAATTTTAATAATATATATAAAAAAATATATATATAAAATTAAATATATATAAAAAATTTTCAAAAAATTTTAAAAAATTTAATAAATAAAAATTAAAAAATTTATATAAATATATTTTTTATTAAATTATAATATATTTTTTTTTTTT
>NC_051418.1:10312870-10313242 GCF_015228065.2 Penaeus monodon | reverse complement strand
TTTTTTTTTTTTTTTAATAAAAAATAATAATATTTTTAAAAAATATATATATTTATAAAAATTTTAATAAAAAAAAAATATATTTTAATTTTAATATTTATATATTAATAATTAATATATACATATTACATAATACTATATAATTTTTTTAAAAAAAAAATATAATATTAATATTTATAAATAAATTTTTAAATATAATTTAAAAATTAAATTTAAATTATAATATATATATAATAATAATTTTTAAAAAAATAGTAATAATAAAAATTTATATAATAAAATTATTAAAAATTCTTATATTTTAATAGATAGAAGATAGATAGATAAAATAATAATAATAATTAAAAAATTTATATAATATTTAATATTTTT
>NC_051418.1:10312643-10312726 GCF_015228065.2 Penaeus monodon | reverse complement strand
TTTTTTTTATTATATATTATATATAATGTATATATGTATATATGTAATTTTAATTTAAAGTATTTTAAATTATTTAATATATT
>NC_051418.1:10308655-10312287 GCF_015228065.2 Penaeus monodon | reverse complement strand
AAATAAGCAGAAATCAAAACACACATAATTTTTTATATCTAATAACCTAGATATTTATTTTTTGCCAGGTTTTGAAACTTCTTCATGAGGCCTTGAATCGCTCTGGAGACCACTATAGCATTGAGTATGGTGGCTCTCAACGCCGGAGTTTGGGTTCCTTTAAGAGACAATTGCAAAGCAATGAGAGCAACAGCAGTACACTAGAGGCAGCAATGTTGGATGGATTCCTGACTTCCCCAAGTAAACGTCGGAGGCACAGTGACAGTAACATGACTTTAGTCCTACCGACTCCTCGAGGCAATATGAAGGGATCACTCAGCCTGGAAGGAGAAGCCAGATGTGATGCTTCTGAGGGCAATGTAGCAGGTACCTCAGGGAATCCAGGGACTCAGGGATCACCAGGGATTAACTTGGAGTGGACTGATCCTTACACTCCTTCCCCCACTTCATCTGCATCTTGTAAATATGTGACCACCCCAACTTCTAGTCAAGACGAGCAACAGACGAGTTCAAAATCATCCAATTCTGCTAAAGTCAACCTTAGCAGCAAGTTAGAAACTGCCAATGTAGGAAATATTGTAAGTGATAGTGCAATAAGAAATGTGATAGTCAAAGTTTCCCCACCTGTGACCAGTAGAGTTGTAAGTGCTGGAACAAGTGTCAAGGGTAGTGATATTGGTAGGTATGGTTATAGTCCCCAGCAGATGTCGGTTGATGCTGATGAAGAAGGGGACAACCAGTCAATAAGTAGCTTGGTTAAAAGTCAAGATAGCATTGACTTAGCTAGTGTATTTTCTGATGATGTTGGAGAGAGCCCAGTGATGACAGACTTGAAAGATGAAAGACCATCATCATCTGCAGGTGTTGCTGGGGAAAGTGACATCAAGCGAAGCAGGAAGATGTGGTACAAACATAAGTATTTTTCCACACCAGTTCATGATGAAGGAGACAAGCGACTTAAACTGGAACCTAAACCCTCATTTGGACCACGATCATCCTCACTTCCTCTCCCAGAGCCTGACCGTGAAGGGATAGTTTCACCTGATTTATTCCCAAGTCCTGAAGCAGATCGTAGTCTTCCTCTCATCACTGTTTCTTCTCCATCAGATCAAGCCAGTGAGTCGCAGGTATCTGATGAGACTAACGTTACCATTGTCTTAAGCGGCAGCTCGGGAGAACCATCTGACCTGGATGTCATGTTAGTGGATGAACTTCCAGCAGACCATACTCTGTGTTCTGAATCCCATCACTCAGTGAGTCCCTCAATCCCAAGACCTTCAGTAATTTGTGGACCTCCACTTGTTACTGCTCTACTTGACAAAGATTCAGGAACTGGTTCTGAAGTGAATACACACTCAGTCATCTCATCCCCAAGTGATTCCTCCAACAGTGATTCAGCAGGGTCAGGACGCAGTGTCCCTCCACTGAAATCTCCAGTGCCCGGTAACTCCCCAAAAGTAGTAGACCTTGTAAGTGACAGTGACTGCACACCAGAACTAGAAGACTTGTTAATACGCACGCACCAGGTCACAGGAGTCACAGTGAAAACCCAGGATTGTTCGGGGAGATCTTCGTGCCTCAAGACCACAAGAAGGAGAGATAATGAAGTTGAAGTTGTGACTTTGGATCAGCAACGCCTATGAAGCAAGACTTTGTAAGTAGTTTTTTTGATTGTTTTTTCAGGTCTTCAAGTTTATATTGACAGTGCTTACATTGTTTTACTTTTTTATTTCATGTAATATTTTGTAATATTTTCTTTTATAATGGATGACTAAAATAATGCTCTCAAATAAAGAATTAAATGCAAGGCTCATAGGAGGATATCAAGATCTTTGTAAGACTGACGAAAAGAAAAGTAATACGAATGGGAAACGGCAGTTGCAAAGGACAAGGATGTGCATTTTATTGTAATGATAAAGATAATTTCTAAATAACTGTTGACAACTGTAAAGTATGGTAACGAAACATTTTACTCTTATTAGAGAATGTAAACAGTATTTAGGCTTAGAATCATATACTCAACAGACACTCTTGAGTGTATACATGAAGCTGTTTATGTAATTATTAAAACAAAATATCAATTATATAGGAAATGGTACTTACAGTTATTTATACATAAAAAGATAGGCTAGTTGGCAAATATTGTGCACAAAAATAAGTCCACTCCTGCTAGATCACCTACAAAACTAGGCCTAGAAATTTATATCCACTGTTTAAAAACAGTGGTTTAGAATTGTCAAAATTGGTCAGATAATGTGTCCAGTGAATTTTATAGCTTATAAATACTACTGTTGCTTTGTCTTAGACTTTGTTTTCTTGTCAATTTAGTATATTATGGAATATTTACATCTTAAGATCAGGTGCTTACAAATATCATGTCATTGTGGCTGGCACCTGATGCAGTTTGTGTAATCAGAGGCATTCTGTTGATATTATGAGTAATCAAATATATGTTTTGCTGCCTCATAGAAATAGTTAATGAAAATAAAATATGAGATCAGCATTCATTAACATGTATAACATGGTTGATGCAGATGAAAGTATAATGGGGGCAAATTCATATTAGGTCATATTGCGCCTTCCTGTCTTACCAAAATATCATAATACTGAAAAGTTTCTTGACAGTTTTATTGAGTACACTTTTGAATATAAGGTATTTAACATTAAACTTATATAAATCTTCTAAAAGGATATTGTGCAGGAATCCTTTTTCCTATAATCTGCATATATTCATTGAAAGGAACAATCTTTTGTGCTATACATATTGATTGATTTGTTTATCTACAATATAGAAATATGTAAAAAAAAAAATAATAATTAAAATAAGTATTTGCAAGAACATTCTGAGTGCAAAAATTATTATGATTATAGTAAGGATATTCAGGGTCCTCCCAATTTCCACTTTTATTGATATTTTAGTACTGAATTGAAAAGAAGACTAAATGTTCATTGTTATTTAACCTAAACCTTATAGATTATGTCTGTTGTTGAAAAGCAAATAATTTTTAACAGGTAGAAGATGCAGTGTGTGGCTGAGTGCAGTTAAGGTGTTTTAATTACTAGATAGTTTATGAATAGAATGAGGAATTATACAGTGATAGAAAAGATCTCAATTACTGCATGTTAGCCTTTTGATTATCTTTATGGTACTTCTTCAGATTTTTAAGTTACTTTCTATTCATTCCATTTTTTATTAACTCATTCCATGATTAAGGAGTCTGACCAGCTGTTGATGAGGCTACTTTTCTTATTGTTTAAGTGAAATACTCTCTGAAAATACTCTAGGTGAAATGGAGCTCTTTCATCCTTTGATAGTTTTAAAGAAATTTTCTGTATAAGACATTTAGACTAACTTCTGTGGGCTCATTGAAAGCATTAAAAGTAGACATTTATTGTTAGTAGATTTCTAGAAAAGAATGTAAAATGCATAAAACATATGAATAATTTTTTGTAACAAAAATAACTCATGCTGTGGACTTCATTAAATTGCATGGACTTGTCATCAGTTATGAGTAACACAGAAGGCAACCACTGTTATATTTCTACCTATTTTCCCCCTCCTTTTTCCCCATTATTATTTTGTGTTGTTGGCAATAATGATGCTTGTACCTGTATCAGACTGAAAAGCACAA
>NC_051418.1:10306677-10306799 GCF_015228065.2 Penaeus monodon | reverse complement strand
TTTGTGAAAAAGCCTTAGATTACATTACCTTTAACAAATAAGTGATAACATGAGGATATTGGTCTGACTTGACTCTGTATCCTTCACTGCCACATCCATCCTCAGGAGTTTGATCCCAGAAT
>NC_051418.1:10306255-10306637 GCF_015228065.2 Penaeus monodon | reverse complement strand
ATGCAGTTCCCGTGATGTAAAAACGAGCTGAAGTATGCCAATATTTCTTCATGATGTGAAAAGCCAGACCTTGTGTGTTTACAGCCTACAGGGTATCATTATAGAATCATACCTGTTGTGATAAAAATAATCCCTGGAGAATATGTATATCTTCTGCATTCTTTTTGTAATTATTAGAAGACAAGTAGGAATTTCTTTCACTATTTTAAACATTAGCTTTGACTGTTTAAATATTTTTAAACTTAATTCTGCAAGTTTTAAGTGTTACAAAGGTTAGCACAAAATGTGTTTTTGCAAGTTTTATTTGTGATACAGAACAACCAACCATATTTAATTTTATATCAGAACAACCAACCATTTTTTTTTATATTTTATATAATTA
>NC_051418.1:10305994-10306117 GCF_015228065.2 Penaeus monodon | reverse complement strand
TATATGAACTTTTGATTGTTTGTTTGTTTGTTTCCAGAGTGAGTTGATATACTTATTCAATATTGATTAAAGAGAGAACTGCTAAAGGAAACTTCTTTTATGTACTCTTTTGCTTAGTCTGGA
>NC_051418.1:10305248-10305801 GCF_015228065.2 Penaeus monodon | reverse complement strand
AGAGCATCCTTGATCTTTCTTCTGTTCCAAGATGGTGAATTTCCTTACAGGTTCCTTCTCATCTTATATCTGGATATCAAATCAATTTGCTTCAGCCATGAACAGACAAGTTTTGCAGATTGCCTTTAACTTGGGGCTCTTTCTTTGGATGGTTAGCCTGTCAGCTGGATCCGCATGAGGGAAACCTATTTACATGTGTTTGTGTATATACATAGATAGTCTGTACTCTGATATGTGTTTATATACAAATGGAAATGTGTTTGTAAATCTGTTTGGCATTGTGAAGGTGCTTTAGCACACATTTTTGTGAGACAGCCCTGCCAGTGGGAAGTGTTTGATATCACTGTAAGTAAATCTCCAACATGAAATTGGCAGAGAGAAACATGAAAATCATGTTCGATATGTATAGAAATTAAGTATTTCTGCAATTAAGGTTTTGAATATATTTGTAAGAGAAAAATCATCTTTTTATTTGTATTTGACATACCAGTTAATACTACTGTAAATATTATTTATATATGTCTGTAAATAACTTGTATGAAGCATTTGTTGA
>NC_051418.1:10305003-10305209 GCF_015228065.2 Penaeus monodon | reverse complement strand
GCTGGCAATCAATCTTTAACAACCTTTAAGGTGCTAAAACGTTTGACTCAGAAGAGAGTTGTAATGTACCAAGCACTTTAATATACTATGTTACTAGATTTACACTGCTATGTCTTACAAGTGAATTTCAGTAAATAATGTTGTATTCAAACATGTAACAGGTTCAGCAAAATTTTGTTCACCTCTTATTCACTGGCATTCCAAGA
>NC_051418.1:10304335-10304951 GCF_015228065.2 Penaeus monodon | reverse complement strand
GATACATGACCTTTACTCTTATCAGAAGTGTGGTAATCATAAATATATCCAGTCACAAAATGTAGCAGACACTGGCATTAAAGAGATGTGAGCTCAAATTTGAATCTTAACAATTTAAACAGAAGCTAATATCTACATTGATGGTCACATTGTATGCTAAACAGTTATGATGGTTACATTTTTAAAGGGAATGGCTGCTTTTTTGGTAATTTGAAATGGAAGGTAATGAAAATAGCATATACTTTTATCCAGTGATCTATAAAAGGATACAGAGGTGTGCAGGAAGCCCATTTATGATGATTGAATCCGAATCGTGTTCAAAAAGATGGCGAATGGTGTTTTTTGTGAACTTTCTGTGGGAATTTTGATAAGTGCTAAAACGTTAATTATCATGTATTAGTTAAATCTCATATATTTTTGGTTTACCTTCATTGTTATTATTTGCATTGACTGATCCATAAACAGAATTTCTTCAACTTTTGTACAGATTTGTTAGCATTTATTATACAGGGTTAGTGCAATTCAACAATTTACTATTTAAGGTCAGTAGCTTATTAGATAATGTATATATACTTATTGCATAGGCATAATACTTGATGCTTTAATATACAAGATC
>NC_051418.1:10304131-10304287 GCF_015228065.2 Penaeus monodon | reverse complement strand
TGCAGGTCCCTGCTTTTTTGTACAAATTAGTAGAAAGAGCTTTATGCCTCACATGTCTTTGGTGAGTTACATATTTCCTTTAAGTAGTAACTGTTGTATAAGTAAGGGGACATTGTGATATTTATGGAGCCAAAAGTGAAATACCTTAAATTGTTG
>NC_051418.1:10303506-10304070 GCF_015228065.2 Penaeus monodon | reverse complement strand
CACACCACAACTCCTGTTACTTTCAGAAATATAATCTACCTAAAGCTGAGGTGTTGTCATTAGAGAGAGATCTTGGTGGGAAACTAAAGTAAAGAAAATGTAAAAATTAACACTGGTCTTCTACACCTTACACGTTAGGAGCTTAGTAACCGTGGTGTTTGTAAAAGATGAATCATAATTGATGTTTTTTATCATTTAACCCAATGATGCTGGGCTGTATGTAGCCCTGGGTGGACTGTATTCCAGGGATGCAATAATTCTTGCAGGCTGCTGTGCCTCTACTGACTGCTTGCATTGTTCATAGCAGGTCACGTAGCCTTTTACTCTTCTTTATTTATGTGTTATTTTGTTGGTACTTCAACTCTTATATATGATTTTTTGTCTTGCCATATATAGCCATGTGTATTAGCCATTTTAGCAGTTATATATATATATATTTTTATTAATTCATAGACCCTCATAATTGAGTTATCTGTTTATTAAGATTATAAAGTTTATGTAAAAAGAAAAAAATGGGGGTTTGCTACTTTATTTGATTTTGTTATGAACAGAAAAATGATACTG
>NC_051418.1:10301576-10302414 GCF_015228065.2 Penaeus monodon | reverse complement strand
CTGATGCAGTGGATCTCCAACTGCATCAAACTCAAACTTGAACTGGTCACTTCTGTTTTTTTCTGTTAACAAGTTATTGTTGGTTGCAGAAGGATTATCCTGTTGTCTCTGTGGCACAATCATAATATTTTCACTATCCTCACTGGAATACAGTCAAAGCAAGGATGCATTGGAGGATAGGGACTGAAAGATCTGCTTGGTGGTGAATGGCTGCTGTCTGCAGTCTAGAGTGAAAGCAGCAACACAAGCAGTGGAAAGATAACTAGAAAGCATAGGAGGGACTATGGTTAAGGTGAGGGAGATGGCTAAAGTGATTCAGTGCTTTTGTGCACCCCCTAATGTACATTTGTCTCGGCTAATTCAAGAAAGGGTTAAGCTGGAGAAGCATGGCATAAACCTAAGGTAAGATTTGCATACATAAAACTATCAGGTTCTCAAAAATTATAATTTTTGAAGTGATTAAGGTAGTTACAAATATTTTAAATATGATCACTATAATCCAGCATCTATATTGCCAAATAACATGAAATAACCACTGAAGCCAGGAGAAATGATTTTTCTGAATCCCTTATTGCAATATGGCGTCAATGGGTTAAATCACTTAATGGCAAAGATATCTGTACTACTATGAATCTGGAATGGAATGGGGATATTTAATCAAAACTATAGAAAAATACTATTCAAACTTGTGGGACAAAATGTTTAAAATTGTATACTGTCTTAGCTTTCTTTATGAAAAAAATTGTATAATTCATAGAAAGCTTTATCTGTCCCACCATTATCTTTTTAGTGCCATATGGTCCATGTTGCCAGGAGCTATAAACTATTCATCTACTAC
>NC_051418.1:10300585-10301545 GCF_015228065.2 Penaeus monodon | reverse complement strand
CCCCTTAATGTACAGCTTTTACTCTACTTCAACATCTCTTTCTGATAAAGACAAAACAGTAGTCAAGACAAACATACATTGGTAGAATTCCTTACTAGAGAGCCAGGAGAAGGCAAACCATGCTTACATATCTAGTCTCATGTATTTAGTAGAAGCATACTTTACTAGAGATAATTAGATTTTTTTAAAAAAAGGAAAGCTATTTATAACTTAATCTACATGTACTGGAGCTTCTCCTTTGCAAGTATTAGTCATAAGTAGCTTGACTAGGGGTTGGGACAACAAGCATCGTGCTTTCAAATTTTGAAGGTTGAATACACTGTAGGTAGTTTTTGTACCATAAAATGGATGTTCAGAATATAGTGAATTTGATCACTTGCAACATTATTTTAGTGCAGTGTAATTCCCTCTACCAGTTGTTGCAAGTGATTGAAAGGTATTAGTAGTAATTAGAGTAGACCAAAAAATAAAAATAAAGTATGTATCATTAAACCCAGAGATTAATTGTAAGTGCAGGAGTGCAAGGATATATCTGATTTTATGGTTTGCACTTTTAAAGCAGGACTTCCATGTAATTGGCATTGTTAATGTTTTTTGAAATCCAGATTTTTTTATTTACCATGAGGCTAATTATCTGTTATTGTATATAAATAAACTTAATTTTATTAATTCATTTTTTAAAGAAAGCCTGTCTTGAATTATTAAAATAAGTAGACAGGAGTAGATAGTTTACCTTTCCTAATATTGTGTACATTTCCTAATACTGTAAGGAATATCTCTATTGTCTCTTTCTTGGATCAGCTAAATTACATACACTTCATGAGAGAGTGATGTACTTGAGTATGGAAGGGACCAACAAGAGTAGATATTTGAGATACCTTAAAGGCATTTGCTTTTCCGTGTTATTAAACACTGAATGTATTGAATGAAAATTTAGACATTTTATTTAAAAGCTTGGGC
>NC_051418.1:10298892-10300553 GCF_015228065.2 Penaeus monodon | reverse complement strand
TTAAATTAGCATGTATCTTAGGTATTAGGTCATGTACAGGTGAGCTAATGCTTGAATTATGTTTGTTTGTGATTGGGAACCTCAGATGAAATTAACTTCAGATTACTAAATTAGAATTTGCAGCATTGTTGGTTACTTGTTTTCCTTATTAGTGATTATTAGAGATAACCAATAAAGGTGTTAGTAATTTTTTGTTAATTCAATGTGTAGAAATTATTTGCAGTAAGCAAGCAGAGAACAAGAGCACACTCTTAACTATACATCATTTTTTCCAGTATGCATCTCCCATTATCATACATGTATATAAATATTATATTATAAATATAGGTTGTCATTTGCATTTGGAAACCATTTTAAATTTTCCTCTTGTTTCGGGCTTTCTTTTTTACCATTTTTTGTGATATTTCATTATAATCTGTAATGTACTTCAAGGACTCAAAATAAGCATAACGTTTCTTATTACATACTTTCAGTGATAGAATCATAACTTTGTACAATTCTGCGTGAGTAGTTTCATAAACATAATACACACATTATGTAGATTTGCCCACCAATATGTATTTGGCTATCACCTTGGTCTTTATCACTGTTTGTAGGTGCATTATGAGGTACAAATTTTAATCATATCTGTTATAATTACTGTATTATGTCTCATTTTGTTATAATGAAATTGTACTTTCATACAATTACTTATTCTGTTTTATAACAATTTAGTAAAGACTTCTCTGTTAGAACCAGTTCATGAAGAAATTTGTTGAAGTCTTCAGAAGAAGTCTTATCTATATCTTGGTATGCAATTGACACATGAATTGTATACTGCATTTGGAGGGAAGACCATTTTATAAGTCTTGTAAGTCTGTATTCCATTAAATAATTTGTTCTTAATTACAGCAGTATTGGACATGGTTATTTAGAAATGTTTAAGACAGGTGTTGGCTGTATGTACTCCATGATACTCCTCAATGACTTGAATAGACTGAGGCCCAAGTCTCTTGAGAGATTGCACCTGTCACTTTCACTATGGTTGCTCTCTCTTGTTTTGTTATGGGAGTGCATTTTGTAACATGATAAATGCAGCATATTGAAAATATAATCTTGTCATGTATAACTGTACTGTTCCCAGTAATGTAGAAAAAATCAGTGAAATAATTTTTGGCATAGATTAAAGAAAGCAAAAAACTAATTGGCAGGAAACTTTTAAAAATACCATTTGAAAATCTAATACTAAAAGGGATGTGGGAGGGATTTAAGTATTTAAAAGCAGTATTAACAATGTATTGCCATGCTTTTTTGTGAATATTGTAGATAATTTCATGTACAGTAATGAGATATGGAAGTAAAATATTATTAAAACCTTTGTATCTTACTTAATAACCCAAAATTTGCTTTTTATTGTTCACTTGTTCACTGTGAAGTAGAACAAAGTTCTATAACAGAATATTATACAAAAGAGATCTAAGTTTATTTTCAATAGGAAACTTCCATCTGAGAAGGGAGATGGTAAACATAATAACGGATAGTGATAATAAAATTGCTTATTAAGAAACACTTTTTATTTTTGCAAATAAAACTATAGTAGTATCTGTATAAAAGGAATAATTAGAATATCAAAACTATATGTAACACACGTAACTTGTGGAAAAATGCCTTTGGAGCTTGAG
>NC_051418.1:10296829-10298860 GCF_015228065.2 Penaeus monodon | reverse complement strand
GACCTTAAACCCAATTATGCATTCTGTACATAAAAATACCACTACTGGTGGACTTAAAATTTCATACCAAATATCTGTGTACCTATACTACCCAAATTAAACAAGGTATTCATTTGAAACTGCCCGAATGCTCAGAAGTTATTAGGCTCTAGACAGAACTGAAAGGTATAATAAATGCACCTAAATATTTGCCCTAAAAAGTTTCCACAAGTGATCTATCTCAAGTGAACTATTATGTATACATTGTCCCTCATTACATGTTTTGATTCTGTAAAATATACATCTAAAGATAAACTTGGGTTTTACCATTAGTCTGTTGGTAATAAGCAGGATACCTATGATACACAAAGGTTCATTACTGACCTTTTTTTTACTCAAGACTAGTATTTTATATATTGAATATTTGGTTGGTAAACTACAAATAGGGAATTGTTTAGCTTTCCTCTTGAAAAGTATGATTAATTGTTATGATGCTCTAGAAAATAACTGACCTATTTACAAAAGACACCATTTAATACTGTAATTACACCCAAATGTCTTAACTTATAAAAAGTTTCCTTAACACCTTAACCGCCATATGTACCACCAATGGTACATGTCAAACTTGTCAAACTTGACACATGTACGAAATATGACACAAATTAATTATATGAAAGCGTAAATATGAATTTACTCGAAACTATAACAATGAAAGACTAATTCACAGCAAAGTATTTCTGGGCAACCAAACTTCATATCCTTTAAAATTCAATTACATTTCTTTTTAATGTGAAGAACAAAAAAAAGAGAAAAAAAATCTTTACAATGTCATTATAACTCAAAAAAGTACTTCAAATCTTAACATGAAAATAAAGTAGTCTCTTAATCTTAGCATTACATATAAAAGTAGTACCCTTGAAAACTGATCCATAAATTCTTTTATTATTAAGCAAAGGAATAACTACAAAAGAACAACATCTTATCTAGTTTCAGTGAAATTATCCTATGGTATACAATCACAGGATTTCATGACCACATGTGACTCCCGTGACTGTACAGACTGTTCAGAATGATGCATTGCCATATGTACTACCTGTGTCAAAAGACTTTTATCTGTCAGATAGAAAGTATTTGAGGAGTACAACTGCCAATTGGTAAACATCATGACACCACGAGGGAATTTCATGACATATGACGGTAAAGATGTTAACCTATTCACAATGGAAGCTCTATACCTAACTACACACTGGAGTCAGCATCTTGAGGGAAAAATTAAAAGTGCAGAAACATAAATTTACCTTGCTTTATATGCTCTTAGGTGTAGCATAATTATTTTAGATAATAAGGGTTGAATAAAGTTATATGGGCTGCTTTTGAAGGCCTCAATGACCAGCCAGGGCCAAACATGCAAACAAATGTTTAGGACACACTTTAGTTTAGAGCAGGCTCATCTGCACATAATGTGATGGGATATCATCCCAGAGTGGGTTGAAATTATTTATGGTGGCTGAATTCTTTTGGTAATATCATGCCCAACTTTTATAGATATATTTTTATAAAGATATATTAAGATTAATCTGGATTTTACTCATAAGCCTAGTCCAGATCAAGATACATTGTTGCTTAACACTATCTGAACAGATGCTCAACAAATCCAAAAATGTCTTGCAACTGTTGCAAAACAATTGTGATACTTGATTTCATACCCACATTCAGCTCAAGATAATTTGTTGAGCAACAGGCCTGTAATAAAGTATCTGAATAATTGCTCACCAGTTGAGAAACAATCCAAATTTGTTTCAAAATTTTTGCTTAAGAGTTCTGAGACACAATTTTCCGTGTTACTGTGTTTCACGCTGGATATGGGAAATGTGATACAAAGTTGTGGGTAACATAACTCATCACCATCTGTCAGCCAATGGTCAGTTGTCTGCTGATTTGTTCTCATGTGTGGGGTTGTTGTAAGTAGTGTGCGACTGAATACAGGAAATTACATGTGCCACAGTATTCTATTAGGCAAATGTACTGACTCATATAGCTAAGTACTGGCAG
>NC_051418.1:10296059-10296806 GCF_015228065.2 Penaeus monodon | reverse complement strand
CTCACTCAGCTATACTTACTCACAGTCCTTAGTGGCATCAGAAGCCTTTGTATTTTGTATTTTGAGAAGAAGTGATACATAATGTCAAGAAGTAATTAATTCTAAACTAATTTGTTGTCAGCCACTATATCTACCTGAAATAATTCAGATACAAATTTGCACCAGCGTTTCTCGAGTATCTCACAACAGTTGCTGGATAAAATTGAGTTTCACAACTTTTTCAATAGTTGCTGAACTGTGGAACAACAAATTCGGAATGCTGCTCAGTTGTTGAGCATTTGTATCTAGACAGTACAGATACACTGTTACTCAACTGTCTGGACTAGGCTATAGTCAGTAGGTAACAACCAGAATACCTGTTATGAATGAACACAATAGCTCAGTACTGGCCATTTTTTTTTTTTTTATCACAAGTCTTCTTAAAATGAAATATTAAATTGTTATATTATATGTGAAAAAATAGCTTGCTTTTTATCCTGATCAACATACTTTCCAAAATTGAAATACTGATACACAGAGACTATAGTATGTACTGCACTAAAGTCTTGCATTCCTTTTTTGCATAATGAAAATAGACATCCATCTGACACTGTTATAACCAAGGTAAATGGAAAATATGAGTTACCTTACAGGCACTGAGGTAGAGTTAATATGTGGGAGATTTATTATTTTCTTCAGCAGAACATATTAAAATAAGCATATGTTAGGAAAAACTTACATTTATGGAAACAGTAGAGGTTTAGGTTT
>NC_051418.1:10295823-10296027 GCF_015228065.2 Penaeus monodon | reverse complement strand
TATACTGGAACTGAAAAGGCTTACATATCACGAGGGAGGACACCAGGATCAATGTAAGAATTGAGGTCATTTACTTGCTTAATGAATTGTATCTTGCTGGCTGTATTGTCATCTAGCCTGGAAAAGGAATAATTTTCTTACTGATCACATAATAACATAAGGAATAACTGAAAATCATAACAGTCAAGATATCCAGCTTCCATC
>NC_051418.1:10293661-10294179 GCF_015228065.2 Penaeus monodon | reverse complement strand
ACTTACCAGGCACGGATAATAGGCCAACAGGTAGAGAAGATGAAAGGTGCATTCAGAATTAAGCAAACACCCAGCCTTTCAGGGTAGTGGTCTGTCATAATTTCAAATAGAGTCTTAAGCATTGGGTAATCCATGCAGGAAAGACTGAAATTCTTCATGTCAAACAAAATGCACAAGTTATCCATTTCCTCCTCGATGCATTTCTTACAAGCTTCCTCCTGGTAATGATTAATATAATTAGTTTTTCAAATACTAAATGAGTATGAATATGTCAAATTCTTCTAAGAAATATAAATGCTGCTATTATGTAAGAGTGTTTATATGGGATAATAAAAAGGAAGTATGAAACAGCAGTTATCATAATATTTGAAATGAGATGAAATTATGTACACAGGAAATTTTGTAACTATGTTAACTTTCCCATTCCTAAATCTAGAAAGTATGGTTGTAAAACTGTTTGGAAGTAGGAGAAATCCTAGAAATCATTCTCAGTTTTTATAAATCATTCAGTGATCTAT
>NC_051418.1:10292941-10293315 GCF_015228065.2 Penaeus monodon | reverse complement strand
AGGATACATTATATTAATAACTGTACATAACCTGATTCATTACTAACTTACAAGGATGTACACAATGTACTGAGTCATGTCATTAATATCACGGTTGTAAATGCTGTGATTTCGGACAGCAACATAGATCACTGGTCGCTTCTTCTTGTCTCGTTCATTTAAGATCACAGCAATTTTTGTTTTATCTACCCTTTTAATGCTTGGGGATTCTGCAGTGATGCTTGCAACATCAGACTTCCCTCGCCAAGCATCTGTTTCTAGTATTCTCTGTTAAAAGGAAATTGAATGAATACTTCATGTATTTCTCTTTCTGTACGAGAGAGCTCTGAAAATATGAAAGATATAGGTATGAGTGTGGGGTTGGGGGTGGGGGT
>NC_051418.1:10292247-10292767 GCF_015228065.2 Penaeus monodon | reverse complement strand
ACATTTTAGTGTTTCAGAATACATTAGAAAAAAGTACTGAAAGTATTTCTAATGGCTTGATATTAAAATTACCCATTCTCAAAACTTGCTGACTCACTCTTTCAAAGCAAGCAGTGGTGACACAATAGGCGCTGTAACAGAAACCCATAATATTAGTTAAATAATGACATGAATAAAACTAAAAAGATGTAGAAACATAACACTTACCTGGTAAGCTGCATCAACACTCTGGAAAGCCCTCAAATATCTTCTGATTGTCTTTTCATTAATCGTCATGTACTTGATCTGATCAGAAACAGCTTCAATTTTTTTGGTAAGTTCCTGAACATCTCCCAGAGCTACAGGCTTCATGTTTCAAGATCTGAAAATACAAGTTCATGTTAGTATCAAATTACTAACAATATATTCATTAATTGGTCTTGTAGGTAAGTCATAGCACTGAATATTATTTAAGCATAAATTTTCATTCTGGAGCAAAGTCCTCATGAAAAAAAAAACATTTTGCAGTGACCAATTCATG
>NC_051418.1:10291696-10292229 GCF_015228065.2 Penaeus monodon | reverse complement strand
CACCAAAGTAATATGATTTTATCTGGATTCATATTTACCTTCCAAATTTTTTTATAATTATTACAATATGAATCTTCTAACTAATCAAGGACTTATATAATCTGCAAGAATGTAACAATTTTATACAATAATAATGGAAGCTTAATGGCACATCATTCCCGAGTATCATATTCAATCACAATTTCAATCATATGCACAACCCTTAATACCAACTTAATATCTTTGTAATCATTAAAATCCTCCAAAACACTCAATAGCAACAATAGTTTAACAGGTCTTAACATTTTTTCAAAAAACCTTTGAATGTTAAACACCGCACAGCATCTACAAAACCTATAAATAGAACTATAAATTGCATACACACCATTGAATATTTGATACAATTACATCATTACCTTATGTGGTGGAAAAATAAAGAGTGTGGTAATCTCAGTTTCAATTACATGCAACTTGACATTTCTAACTTCAAGTAAAGAATGAAGAAGTGTTTTAATTGATAATACTCTCGTCTACTCATCATAAATGTTTTTGAT
>NC_051418.1:10290626-10290712 GCF_015228065.2 Penaeus monodon | reverse complement strand
CAATTAGGGGGGCTGGGGAGGGCAGTTGTTAGCCCCAAGACTGTGTTTGCCTCCCTCAAGGTCCACAACCCCAAAAGGCCACAACC
>NC_051418.1:10290499-10290570 GCF_015228065.2 Penaeus monodon | reverse complement strand
CTTAATGTTAGTTCGCTTCTCTTGCCAACCCACCTTTGCAACCCCAAGAAAAAAACTAAAATGATGCCCCT
>NC_051418.1:10289361-10289494 GCF_015228065.2 Penaeus monodon | reverse complement strand
GCAGCCAGATAATCAGAGATGTCATGATGACTTGTCTCTTAGAGTGAAAGAAGGGGAGAGAAAGCCAACATGATATGATAAGAAAGGCATAAAGCTAAAGGACAGTGATAGAAAGAAAAAAAGTACCAATGTT
>NC_051418.1:10288998-10289148 GCF_015228065.2 Penaeus monodon | reverse complement strand
TTGAGAGATTAAGGTGAGGAAGACTTATAACAGGACGAACTATAACCTGTTGTACTAATACCAAGGCCACATTCACGGATCCTTTCTTTTCAAGGCGTGGAGTGTAATTACGCTGCAAAATACACACGGACGAGTCTCATGCATAGGTGT
>NC_051418.1:10288032-10288807 GCF_015228065.2 Penaeus monodon | reverse complement strand
CGTGTGTGAATGAAACTTATTTTTGATAGTTTATATTCTTTATTCAGAGAGACATTTCCGGCGTATATATATATGAAAAAGTGAGACAGACATGAAATAGGAATGTATCCATTGTAAGGAACATGTTCTTTGTAAACCGGAAAACTTGATCACCTGTGTTGTATCGTCCAA
This sequence comes from Penaeus monodon, assembly GCF_015228065.2. Classification (NCBI taxonomy): domain Eukaryota; kingdom Metazoa; phylum Arthropoda; class Malacostraca; order Decapoda; family Penaeidae; genus Penaeus; species Penaeus monodon. The sequence continues at coordinate 10,288,636 of NC_051418.1, read as the reverse complement.
TGGAAAAATAAAAGCTTGAAGGATGAAACGACAAGGGGTTGTTAACCGGCAGTAAGCATTAGTGATTATTGATCATGGACTAACAGGAAATCTTAAAGCGATACATGCACGATCCACATCCTGGACAAAGTAGTGAAAAAATCAAATTGTGACGGAACTACTGCAGACTTTGTCAGACTACTTAGTTAATACATCTTTTTAATAGGCCGATATCACATCTGCAACGCCTAAGATTGCATCAGCGGTTTAGAAAGTGCTCTTGCTCTAAAAGTGGAAATTGCGAGATAAAGTCACTATTGTGGCTTCCCAAAAGGATGACATTTAAGACAGTGTTGGCATAATGAAAATGCCAGAACAAATGTAAGTAATTTCGCTATTGGTATTCGTTGAATATGTATTTATCATAAGGCATTACCAGTTGTCATTGGACTATTATGTAAGTTGTAGTCTGACTGTGTCGTATGTTATCGGAATTATTTTTTTTTCACTCGGTTAGTTAATATCAGTTGTTACACGTTCTTTTAACATGCAACTTATTATACCATCGAGTAATTGATAAATAAATAAAAACATATCAGATCCCACGTTAGATGATTGTTAACCG
>NC_051418.1:10287833-10288014 GCF_015228065.2 Penaeus monodon | reverse complement strand
CAAGTTTTCCATTAAACAGAACTTTATATTTAATACTAAAACCACTAAAACAATAAATTAACAAAAAGTTTTCTACGTTGTCAAGCATATCCCGAGATTCACCTTATCACAGGCCACCAAAGTTCTAAACTCTTCACTCGCCTTACAAATACTACGGTGTCGCGTGCCAGGGAAACTGAAC
>NC_051418.1:10286470-10286602 GCF_015228065.2 Penaeus monodon | reverse complement strand
CACTACCGAATCCAACCTCCCACCAACTGGTATAAACACCACCCCAGCCAGTAATAGTCTATAACGTTACCTGGGACTTCCCAATGCGAATCGACCGGACCATCCAGGTAAATCCCCCAGACATGCCAGACT
>NC_051418.1:10286099-10286276 GCF_015228065.2 Penaeus monodon | reverse complement strand
CGAGCTCAGTCTCCAAGATATCCAGAAAATAGTGTTGGGCAGCACTGCCTATATTCTACGTAATGCCCTCTCCATATGAACACTGGAAGACTATCAAAACCCTTTACTTGCCTAAGGCGACTGGGGTTTCCCAGTATGTACCCGAATTGAATCAAATTAGCAAGTATAATGAAAGAT
>NC_051418.1:10284019-10284921 GCF_015228065.2 Penaeus monodon | reverse complement strand
GTTAAACACCTACACCGTATTTAAAACTATGCGCGTAGTTTTTTTTTTTTTTTTCAATATACCGGTTATTAAAAGAATAAAAATATACCGCCCAAAAATCACAAACAAGGATGACCATAACATAAAACCATTCCCGCACAAAAAAAACGTTATATGGCAACAAAAACAAAAGATATCTCCTTAGTATTCACGTCTGATTCTTTTAGAATCACGCCCACCCAGTCATGCTGATCACTTGTCCTTACTGGTGGAGTCACGCATTTCTTACCTTATCTTATTTAGGCTTCCATGCAGTGTAAATCATCACAATGCGACCAACGTCCCACCCGTTAACATGGTGCTTTATACAAAGACTGGCACGTCAGGTTTTGTGGAGTTATCCCAGAAAGGGACACATATGTTGATGCCCAGACACGTTGCCAACAGTAAAGGAAGCTTGAGAGTTGCAGCGCGTCGATTCACCGCTGAAATTTTTACTCGTGTGTCGAATATCGCGTGGCGAGAAAGTGTCTACTTCCACACTTGATGTCCGATGACTGGCACATATCCACATATATCACAGGGAAATCTGTGATCTCTCCTAGGTTGTCTGAAGTTAGAAAAAACAATCCAAGACTAACCGAAACAAACATGAATTAAAAAATACTTGAACTGTGGACACCATCCTGTAGCTCGCGAACCTCAGGGACGAATTCCAAGGTCGCGTGTGGACAAGATAATTTGACATATTATCCCACCGTTTAAACGTTAAGACGCATTTGAATTTATACAATTCCTATACACACACAAACTTCTGTTTGTTAGAATTTAAGATACCAGTAAAACGTTTGGGGGAAGTTTATAAGGCCGAACTTCAAGAGAAAACAAATAATTGCTTGATTGGATCAGTTATGACGACGGTA
>NC_051418.1:10283122-10283338 GCF_015228065.2 Penaeus monodon | reverse complement strand
CACTCTTGTGTCTGCAGGCCTGTCTAGACAGGTGTTCGTGTGAACGTACTTTTATGTGTATAATATTTATGAAAGATAAATTCCTTAGAAACACATTCACTCGATGCTTTAGTTTTTGACATATTACAGATATTTGTCAGTATTGCATTTTCATTTTTTCATCCTCCATTTATAAAGATCACGATTCTGGCACATAAATACTGCCTTATGTCACTC
>NC_051418.1:10281310-10282182 GCF_015228065.2 Penaeus monodon | reverse complement strand
ATGAATGTTACATCACACTTGTAAGTTATAAAATGGTTAAATGTGAAGTAATTACAGCAGTTTACTTGTCCATGCCTCACAGTTAATCTCGCAGTTTAACAATCGAATATATTAGGTTAGCCAATAAATAAATTAACTAGGTTGACCTAATTTTGGATCAAGGTTGGAGATAATTGATCTTTCTACTGTGGTATATGATTCTGATTTGAAATCTGATTAAGTTGTAGATCAACAGCCTATAGAGCACGCATTAGGTGTCTACTTGTAGATATAGTTTCTGATGTCTTATTGTAATAGTTGGGAGTTTTTCAGTTTTACTTAACTGGCGAATAAAGAGCCCGATCACTTTTGCTGTCAGACTTTAGAAATGTTGCAGGTGAGATTGGTATTATTGATGTTCGCAGATACTGAAAATAAATGGCCAAAAGATTCGATTCCAATTTATATTGTAGCTCATTTTACTTTAATTTCCCGATGTACATATGTACTATTATTTAAATAAAATTGTCTCATTAATATCCAAAGCCATCAGTAGCTGTGAGAATAATTGCAATCTGAATGTAAGAGAGACAGGGAGTCCAATAAAAGATCCACGGTCAATGGGCATATTCTGGGGCACTACTCCGTGAATCACCAAAGAACGTCTTTTTATCCTATAAGAAGGTTTAAGAACATTCTTGAATACGGCTTCTGAATGTTACTGAATACAGTCAATATCCTCAACAGCTGTGAAAGATACTAGTCGGCGTTAGCCTGGGAAAGTGCGCCACATCTGGTTGGGTTGAAATTAATCTGGAGCCACAATTAACACGAAGATGATACTTTGTCTGTAACTAGGTGCAAGGAATATCTGATTCCAAAGTCGGGTCATA
>NC_051418.1:10280130-10281152 GCF_015228065.2 Penaeus monodon | reverse complement strand
TTGCTGTATTTGTAGAACAGCAAAGAACGTGAATATCACGAGACCGGCAGCTGCTATGAAGAAGCTCAGTCCGCAACAAAAGAACGTGTTAAAGCATGAGCCATTTACTTTCCCAGAATATTCAATTTCGCATTAATGTAGTTTTTTTTCATATATTTCTAATTCTGGAATTCAGCCTCAAGACAAATACTACCTGACTGTCAGATTTTATCCCATAAAATAATGAATATAAAAATTAACCACAACTATACATGGCATTTCAAACCCGTCTTCATTCCTCAGGCGAAGCAAAACCATAAACGGGCCATTATATTTTTTGATTCGTTGGATGAGATTCAAAACACCATAATTTACCTTTTCGTTTTATCTGTATATACAACAAATTACTTGTATGTAGTTTTTGTTCATAATTGAATTTGAAATTAGTTTTAAGCCTGCTGCACTCAAGTATGAGAAAGAGAAAGAAAAGGGAGATGAGAGAGAGATGGGAAGAAAAGGAGACAGGGGAAGGAGATGAAGAAAAGGGCATAAAGGAAGAGGGTAGGAAATTCACTGCTGATATAAAATAACCATCATGGACAGATGGATTTGGGTCGGAAAGAAGAGATAAAATGAAAGTTGAGATAATAAATCTGTCCACTTTAAATAAGAATCAAATGACCATCAGAATTAAGGGCCCATAGGATAGTGGTTATTTAATTTCAGTTATCAGCTGTGCCAACATCGTCAGTTATTAGAACTATGTAATATGGATGTCAAGTTAACCCAATACAACCATTTTGTGTATTACAATATGATGTACCTGTCACTTCCTTACATTTTTTATATGTCCAGGGACTCTTGTACAACTACATTATTAAGTTGGAACGAAAGCACAGCTGTGAATCTAACTGAAGTATACTTTTAATCATTCACTAGGCTAGTCCAGTTCATTATTTCTACTGACCCCCCCCCCCCCCATTAACTGGCGCATTCCTCGATTTGTTTAGGAACATGATTACACAGAAAAACTACGTTGGTTG
>NC_051418.1:10279653-10280055 GCF_015228065.2 Penaeus monodon | reverse complement strand
TTAGAGGATTCATCAACGAAAATTGTTCTGCTGAGAAATGTATTTTATTTAACAAAGTGTAATAGAAACTATATTTCTTGGCAATGGTGGAAATCTGGTCTTTCTGGTCGCCTTTCTAGTTTAGCTAATTTCAGTAGACTTTATTTCAGTTGAAGTTCAGTTACATTTGGTTTGATAAACCTGTATGGTTGGAGTTAAACTTGGATCTTTGAAGGGCATTTAGCGGTGATTCTTAAATTTACGTAGAGTATTAAGTGCTCACATTATATCATTAATAAATACATATTCCCGTCAGTATACATACATATTTCATTTCATCTGCTGTCTAAGCTACTGGAGCTTATGAATATTCTCTTTGAAAATGGAAAAGGCACCAGATAGATAGGATTAACCAAAACGGGG
>NC_051418.1:10274133-10274464 GCF_015228065.2 Penaeus monodon | reverse complement strand
CCAAAACAGTGGAACAGCACCAGTTTGAGTACCACTGACTTTTAAGTTTGGTTTTCAGTTGTCTCTGAAGTTGTGTTTTGTGAGGTATGGATTTCCTTATGTGAAGCGAGTTATAATGGATTGAATAAATAGTAATACAATTTTTACTATACATATCAGATCCTGTTTGTATTGGAAGAATAATATCACTTTCATAATATACTTGCAGTGTAGCCACTAATTTTTTTTTCTTATGAAAGGATAATACTACAGCCTTTGGAAATAATCAAATTTATTTGTATAATAATATTTTGTGAGGGACTGTAGAAAAAACAGAAGATATTACAATAAG
>NC_051418.1:10273124-10273961 GCF_015228065.2 Penaeus monodon | reverse complement strand
AGAGACTTACTTTGGAAAAAGTTTCATTTATATAGCAAAGACAATTAAAGGACTGTCATATTCATATACTGTAAATGCAAAGACAACGGTGCTCGGTTAAGTTCTATGCAAGCGTATGAACGTGAAACACTCAACCTGAGGAAGTTTTAATTTAATTATTTAAAAATTTCTTTCAAAAATAATATATCTTGTAACACACTTTTCACTTTTCTCTATACAGGTCAATAACTGAATACAGATACTTCATATTAGCCAATACATATGATTCTCTATGTTCCTACTCATAATAAACACATCCTCATTTATGTATTATTTACAGAATAAAAGAGAAAATAATGAAATAAAGCTACAGCACTCTCACCTAAAGCTACCCCTGATGTGTCTCCCCCCATTCATGTCTCTTCTTCCTCCACGCTCAACAAACTTTGGCGGGAACCTCTCCTTTGGCCCACTGCTCACCCCATTACCCCTTATGTACAGTCCACGGCCCCTTATAAACCGCATTGGTCCCGGATTCATAGAGACCCCACGATAACCTCTAGGAGAACTGTCACCTCTGAAGACCCAGGACATTCCACGGCCTCTTGGATTCATACCACGTACGACGCCTAAGACAAAGAGAGATGCATTAGCAAAAGGATTCTTATTGAGCTCTGACTCAATTTGAATACCATAAAAAATAAACTATGAGGGAAAAGTGTATACATGAAGAGTCCTCTTTCAAAATGTAGACTGTAATAAAAAATGAAAGAAGGAACTAGTTATCAAGGAGTTAATTACTGATCTTACCTGTGTACCGTATTCATATTTTTTTTTGTATAAAAAGTTTTTATATTC
>NC_051418.1:10272896-10272994 GCF_015228065.2 Penaeus monodon | reverse complement strand
AAAATGACAGCAGGCAGTACATGTACTGAGGTCCAATGGTTTAACTCACACATTTGTTGTAGGTCTGCATATATATATATGTACATTAATTCTACAAC
>NC_051418.1:10272282-10272364 GCF_015228065.2 Penaeus monodon | reverse complement strand
AATGCTCCTGTAATTTTGATCAACCTCCAATTCATTGGGAATTTTTATTTTATCATGTTATGTAAATTTACGTGTTGTAATG
>NC_051418.1:10270307-10271576 GCF_015228065.2 Penaeus monodon | reverse complement strand
ATCCAAGGGGTTAATAGAATATCCAAATATGCTTCCATCTCATTAGTAATTTTTAGTATTACAGAAAGAAATCTAATGCTAACAACTGTTTTTAGAAGCATTTCACTCAAAACTATAAGTCAGTAAAAGCTTACATTATGTCTTGAATGACTTTCACACAAGCAATTTCTATAAGCTTGAGTTAGTTCTGTTAAATTTTTCTTTAACCAAATATAATTCTCTGTGACTCTGTGCATCTATGCCAAAGACAAGCTCAACTAACCCCTACCGCAATCAGGCCTAAATGGCGGACGGTGGAAGAATCTGGCACCTCTGCTCTCACCACGACCACGGCTGCCACGGCCTCGCATGGAGTCCAATAGGAACTGTAACCAAATTGTTGTGATTTACCATCAGTTTGAAAAACAATCCTTGAAAAAGGAAGCAAAAGGTATCACTTTCTTGTACCAAAAGGAGTGCAAGTATATACAAAAAGTAAAGAAAAAGAAATGGAGTAAACTAAATTCCCTGAAATATTTAAACTTTCACCAGATGAAAATCAACCCTTTTTGGTATTTATCTTTTACTTCAAGGTGAATGATCTTAAAAACTTTTAATTCAATTATCTGCTCAATTTTACTTTTATTCTCAGTCTATCTGGGAAAAAAATTCTATAAATTAAACACTATGACAGAGAATTAGCTAACTAATGTTATTCCATACATAATGTCTGAAATGATAGACACATTATAAACAGAAGAAGAAAATATATACATATAAAAGGAATCTTTACTTATGCCATTCATGATTTCACAAAATGTGTAGCATTTCCACTATGTATAGTTACACACAGAAACAGTTTTTTAGACTCTCAGACTCTAATAAACTTTACATACAAAAAATAACAAGAAACAGTACTTTTCAAAATAAATTTAATCTGACTAAGAGTGAGAGCACTTCAAGGAAATCATGAAACAGACATCTAAAACTATCAAATGTTTAACAAAGAGAGAGAAAACCTTACATGTACCTTGCCCCGACCAAAGGATATCTTATTATATCCAGTGGGTCCTGTGGGCTGGTGTCCAGTGCTTTCCAGTGCAACAAAGTCGTCCACATGGAGAGATGGGGGACGGGAGGTGTTGGGTGGACGCGAACGGAAGGGGTCGCTTCTCATGTTTATTCCTCGGGTGAAGGAGCGTCCTCTCATAGGTGCAACTGGGTGAGGCAAAGGTATGTATAATTTGAAGGATCAGTCTTATTATGGAAAACAAATGATAAAGGTATTGC
>NC_051418.1:10269960-10270258 GCF_015228065.2 Penaeus monodon | reverse complement strand
TGTATTTAAAACTCACCAAATGGTCTGCCTCTCTTGTCAGGACGTATGGCAGCTGCACTTGGCTTGTACCTTGGAGGGGCTTTGCATAATTTTTGTGGAGTCAATGTCTGGGTTCCCTGTCCTTTAACCAGCTTATGGAGGGCTCCTAACAGATCATATTCCCCTGCATATTGCCTGCAGGTTTCGAGCAGGTTGGTTGGAATCTGAAATTGATGAATGAAATTAAAGGTAGTGTAAAAGTTATTACAGCAAACTAATAAAATGATTTATGAAGAGGGCAAACAAAACACAATCAAAT
>NC_051418.1:10268356-10269471 GCF_015228065.2 Penaeus monodon | reverse complement strand
GAAATCATAAATGGAATACATTGAAATGGAGAATGTTCAATAACTACAGTCGCTTGAAAAACATGACTTAACACAGGATCAGTTCCTTGAATTCACATGATTAAAACAAAGAGGGAAATAAGAAAACAACAGCCCTTTCCATACATAAACCCATAGTACCTCTATCTTTTCAAAATGCAAAAGAAACGTCAAGATGGACAAACCATTTCCGAGTCCTCTGCATCCTCGTAGCCTGGAGGCATGAGCCAGAATGAAGGAATTTCATCCTCAGCCACGGGGATTGTCCACACTATCCTTGACGTGAATAAGGTCTGCAGTGTCTCCGTTTCTGGCCCAGCTGGTTCGGTAAGTTCTTCCAGAGAAAAGGAAATTTAAGAATACGAATGCATGGGCTTCCTATGAAAGGCCTGCAGATTCACAGTGGCTACAATGACATATCAAATTATTTTTTATATTTCATAGGTTAAAACTAACTCAAGTAATCCTGATTAGTAACTGCATACACTTACCTTTAACTTCAAACATGTGAGCTTGGTCTAAGTCTGCTATCAGCTGTGAAATCTCTTCATAAAGTGATTCCATGGCTTCCTCCTCACATCCTTCAGCCTGTTAAAAATCAGGTAAAAAAAAAAGAGTCAATAACCATATAGAATTGTATCCAATAGTTTACATTTACAGTCAATACCCTTATAAAAATCATTTTCTTTACAAACTTATTAATCTAATACATCTACATTTACATCCATAATTATTTCTTAAATGCTGAAAATATAAAATAAAAAGGAAGCAAGGAATGCAGTTAGATGAAAAGCCTCCTACATACAACCCTCACCCCAAAAACAACAACAACAGGTAACATACCACAACTTGCTTCTCCAACAGCTTTAAGGGATGAATCAACTCCAATGTGTCTTCCTCTTTCCTGTGTTCTTCTTTCTTGATTTTTTCTTCTTTCTTGATCTCTTCCTTTTTAATTTCCTCTTTTTTTGTCTCTTCTTCTTTTTCTTCAGTTGGTTCAGCTTCCTCTTGGTTCATCTCCACTTCCATTTCTTTCTCCATGGACTCCTCCTCCTTTTGGCTGCTTCCTGCTTCTTCTGAAGATGCCTCTTTGACTG
>NC_051418.1:10267942-10268309 GCF_015228065.2 Penaeus monodon | reverse complement strand
TTTTTAACAGTTTCCTTCTTTTCCTGTGCATACTTTGAATACTGCATCTCTAGACCACCAGCCTTCCAGCCAAGGTAACTTGCTACTTCCAGAGGAGTCACAGTTAATGTTCGTGGCACTGAGATGGAATCATCACATGCTATCAACAAGTGGCAAAATTCCAGTGCCCCCTGAAGTGTTGTGACATGTTCCTGTGACTCTTTTCTAAATGATGAGCTCAGTCTCTTGAAGAGACTTAAAAGGCAGGCTCTTTTCTTCTCCATTACACTGAAAAATACAAAATAGTTATATTCTATATTCTCAACACTGAATATAAACTTGGTAACTGTACTGTCTTAAAAGATGTCAAAGGAAGATTTGTTTCTTT
>NC_051418.1:10266464-10267510 GCF_015228065.2 Penaeus monodon | reverse complement strand
ACACATTAATACTCTTTCAAAATAGTTTCCATTAAAAAAACAATGCCTACCAAATATCTTTTCAGCCTTGTATATCTATTAAATATAGTAATATTTGTTCTAATCTTACATGTAATGTACATTTTCAACAATTACCTTTTAACATGATAAAATCCATAATCATGTTCCATGAGTCTCATGAGGGCTCTCAGGACCTGCTGAATTGATTGATGTGAACTATGTGGATTTCTGAGATGATCAATCAGAGCATCAATTATAGGTATCAAGGTATCCTTGCTTGGCAGACCACTCAGAGTCAATGAAGATGTATTAGGTTGGTCTTGTGTCTCCCCTTCCTGCATGGTACATTCTTGGGCAACATGCATTGCATTTTCATGATCACATAAGTACTGAATGATAGTGAGAAGGCAGTCCTGAGCCTGTATATGGGCATGTGAACCACTAGCAGCTACATTGAGAATACGACACCAGAGTGCTACCAGGCCCATGTATTTGTCATCACCCTTCGTGGGAGTGGCAGACAGTGTAGGAGAGCCTCCCTGAAGCAAATGTAAAACTGCAGCTTTTGTGGGAGCATGAGACACCAAGAGAGCTAACATGTTAAGAACACGACCTGTCTGGAGAGAACATGGGCCAAAGTCATCACCAGAAGCTCGGTGATCTACTCTGTGTGCCTGCATTACCAGGTCCAAGGTTGCTCTTCCAACCAGCAAGGCCATGGGGGCTGCTAGATCAGACAAGGCAACACACATTCTACGCAGAAGGTGCATAAGAGGAGGGAAGCTTGCCAGTCCTAATCTCATGATTATTTCATGAATGTTGGAGGAAAGACAGTACAAATGAGCACTCCAGAGCTTGCGCAGATTGATAATCTGTGAAGACTCTTCCTCTGAGAGAGATGTGCGGGTCTGGATGGGCAATGGCAATGGTAGCAACTCTATGATCAGACTGATAACGCCCATGAATGTGTGTGGAGCAGTCAGAAGGAACTTGAAAATCTGAAAATAGATGTACAGATAAATAAATAAGAATCACTATAATACTAG
>NC_051418.1:10264026-10265951 GCF_015228065.2 Penaeus monodon | reverse complement strand
TTGCCTGCTGCAAAATATTTTATAGTATAAGTATAATCAGTATGATATACATGAAAATTCAACATAATATGCAAGAATCAAATATTGTATGAATTCAGAAAGTGGACCTTTTTTGGAGGGAACATTAATCTACATGGTTAAGAAGCACCTTTCAGACTCTCTTGCTTGCAACATGTATAAATACTATGTATATAATCACATCAGATGGTACCACTATAAATAGACTTACCTCTGACATCATTTTTGTCCACAAACTCTTGGCCAGGACTTCTTCTCCTTCAGCCTTGGAATAAACAGGCTGTGTGTATACCAGAAGTATACTGATCACCTCCTGTTGGAGGTCCTGGGCACGGGTGATGTGTTGTGAACCAAGTGGGAATGACTGAAGCAAGAGGTAGGTTTGCACAAGGGGAACAATGGCTGTGAGGTCCTTGAAGTTGGTGTTCCTAGCCTGAATAACATATGTCAGTATGTTCTTTAACAGGCTTAACGTAGGTTCAATCACAGCCAGGAGCACTGCACCTTCAGAGCTGGCAAAATCAGCACTATGAACGTAAGGTTGGGAATACATTGCACACAACTTTGTTAGCAGGTTTGTCAAGTGGGTGTGGCAGTCTGCTGAAAACAGTTGCACAGTTGCATATTTGTACTTTAGTTCTTCAATCATCTCACCATTATGATCCTCTGCTGACAAACTTGATACAGGGTACTTGGGCACTGTCAGGTGCTTTAAGATACGCAAATGTGTCACTAACTCACCCGAAAATTTGTCTATCTTATCTAAGTGGTCTTTGAGATTATTTGATATATTAGTTAAATTGTCATAAGTAAAGTTTTCTGCAGATCTAGTAATTGATAACCATGGAATTATCTCACAAAGCTTAGCATGTTCTTCCAGTTTGGGTCCTTCACGGGTCTCTTCATATTCAATTAACTCTAGTAACTTTTCTCCATAACGTTCTAGCATTTCTACATTGTCAGAAAACTTGACAGTCAGCACTATGAGATCTACTGTATAACCATAACATGCTATTCTTGTTGGGGCATTGTCTTGATCATCACCCACTCCCAATTTAAGGTAAGGAAACAAAATTTCAAGATTCTTTCCCAAACTTAAGACACTGATGATGGCTTGTCGACCAGCAGATGAAAGAAGGAGGGAAGTTAGCATGTTGAAGTGCGTCACTGACTGAGAGTAATCAGTGTTGTGGGATGAGGTTAATTGGGCCAGTGCATCAAGTTGCTGCAAAGCATGGAATATGTGTATTATCTTCAAGCCCAACTGATGCAGGAAGTTGTCATCATTACCCTCTTCTCGGCCATCTTCCCCAAACTGTGGGTAAAGTGATAAAATATATATATTAACAATGGTAATAAAATATACAAATTATGCAACACAACACACAACATATACTAATCTCAACAAGGGTAATCTATAAAAACTTAACCTCATGCAATAACAATGAGTACCAAGAACCAACCTGAATAAGGCTCCTGGCAATAGTAGCTGTAGCACGAGGATGAGAGGCCATGTAGTTAAGGCCATGGCCACAAGCAAGCATGCACTCAACCAGGTTTTTCATCTCAGAAATCAACGTTCCATTCTGCACTGCTGCCAGAGCCCCAAGCAACACTGCTAGGGAGTTAAGGAGGTCTGCATGATCAAACACAAGGTATAACTGAGGGTATGGATCATGAGGATTCTTTGGCAACTGGAACTGCTTGGAGCCAGGGAGCCATCTGCAAAACAATGAAATCCATCACATGATGACAATCTGTATTTTCGGGGCACTGGTCTCTCTACCTCACACCAATTATACAATTTCTCTGAACATTACTATGAAATTACATTTCAACAAGAGATGAAGAGAAAGAGACAGAAAAACCGACCAAGGGGGGGAAAAAAGTGCAGAGTCACTTTCTAG
>NC_051418.1:10263310-10263904 GCF_015228065.2 Penaeus monodon | reverse complement strand
CAAGCTTACCTGTGAGGTTGAGCCAAAAGCTGATCTGCGTACTTATACACGCGTATAATCTCTTGCAAACATGACTTAATTGCCTGAATGAGAGAATCCGGGATGTTGTTGCTCCAGTTAGAAGGAAGAACAACACGATTTTCTGCATCATCCAATTCCATAGATTCATCTTCAGCAGGCCCCTATCAAGTATAAATATTTTTTTGTATAAACCATATTAAATTTTTATAGGGAACTCTGCCATATAAATTATATTAATTTCTAGAGTGAACTCTGGCATATAAACTATATTAAATTTCTATAGTGATCTCTGGCATATAAACATAATTAACTGGTATATAAATAGTTAAAATACAGAGAATTTTACATATCATACTAGATATTTGCAAACTAATTCTCTATAAGAAATCAGAGTAAAATATTACCTCTTCCTTCATTCTGTTGTCATCATCCAGTGGAGGCAAATGAAGAAGGAGAGATTTTGTGTCTTCGTGTAGTTTCTGACACACTTCCAGAAGATGAACTTTTCTCACTATTGCTGAGAGGGCCACCTGGAAAAAAATATTTGTGTAATAACAGTGAAAAGAATATGAT
>NC_051418.1:10262582-10263272 GCF_015228065.2 Penaeus monodon | reverse complement strand
GGAAATTGATGGTTGTCTACAATACAATTATCCATAAAGTAGCATAAAATCGCCAGCCTACCTTTGCACGTGTTTGTTGCACATTGGAGAGCAACTCAAGAATGAGCTCATATCCATTGTTCTGTGGCTTCTTCTCTTCTACGTCGGCTTCAAGAGGTTCTCCTAACAAGTAACGAAGTCCCAGCTCTGTTCTCGTAATTGCATCTACTGTCCTACAAAAGGAGACAAACATCGCATTTATCTTTGCTATGTTGATAAGGTTAATACTGCAAACCAGTAAGTGCAAAGCCTTAAACACTACAGATGAATGGCATTGCTGTGTTCATAAAATGGTACAAAAAAATATACACAACAGCAGTTTCCAAATCTTTGTGGAAATGAAAGCAGGTCTTATATTTCAATAAACTTCTTATGTTTGCAGTAGGTTTTCCTGCTAACATAAGATATGTGTCACTTACTTAAGAATGAGAAGCTTGATGGAAAGAGCCATATGTGGCTTGTGGTAAAGATCATATAATTTATCCATTATGTTGTTCTCTAAGAGCTGCTTTGTCACCTCACATGAACACTGTAGTAACAAGTGGGTTAGGCGAACTCCAGCTTTCACATGACGGATCTGTGGAAATAAATTCTTGTATACTTTGACTAAATATAAGTTGCACATTTTCTGATCAATGAAACTGTGCCTCC
>NC_051418.1:10262338-10262544 GCF_015228065.2 Penaeus monodon | reverse complement strand
CAACTTCCATTATTTTATGGAAAGATTGATAGTCATTTCAAGAGAAGAGTAATATTTTCCATCATACCTTATAAACTGGTTGCTGCTGACTCAGAGCAATGTCAAAGTCTAATCCAATATTGACCCAATTACACAACTTCGATACAATATCTGAGGAAAAAATTAATAAGTCAATCAGTAACATGTACTTTACATTCTTCAGTCTT
>NC_051418.1:10261829-10262297 GCF_015228065.2 Penaeus monodon | reverse complement strand
TTTCTTTATTCAAAGTTTACAAGTTTTTAATGAACAATTCATCACTAACGTTGACAAATTTTAATATCAATTACAATCACACACTCATACTTTCAATACTTATTATTGTCATTTGTCAAATTTGAGGTGAGTAAATATTTCTAATTTTCTAATTAAGAGCTTAACCATTTTGGGACCCAGGCAGTTGTTTCTAATGGGCACAATTATGGATCAAGTGGTTGTGTATAACTTGACTCTGTTAGGTAATATTATGATGTATATACCTTTTTTTTTTCTTTTATTAACAATTTTATTATCTGTCATGTGCCAGTGTTGCTACATAACCCCTTGAACAGACCATCATACAGCTGCACCTATCACAACCTGTCAAGCAATTATTAAACATTGCTAAGGATCCCTACTCCTACCCCCTCCTGCCTTCAGTAAAAATTATTTTGCCTGTTTTCCCAAATCATAATTGATGACTGC
>NC_051418.1:10261540-10261714 GCF_015228065.2 Penaeus monodon | reverse complement strand
TAGTCTGTTGTCAAAAGTTCAGAGCTGTTTATACCTTTTTACTACAATTTTCTAATTGGAAAATGCATATGGTACCATGCCCTTACACAGCTGATGCAATAACAACACACATATGGGTGCCACATTGCAGTATTTATGATGATATTTGATATTACAATCAAATGTCATCATACA
>NC_051418.1:10261315-10261435 GCF_015228065.2 Penaeus monodon | reverse complement strand
AATGTTTATTCTGATCAGCAGTGTTAACTTTGAGGTGTGACAACAGCGCAAATAATAGATGAAATTACTAATAACAGTTATATACTTTCTGTGAATATCACCCCTGGCCCCTTCAGGGTT
>NC_051418.1:10259589-10261280 GCF_015228065.2 Penaeus monodon | reverse complement strand
TTAAATCAACAGACGTACAATTAAAAAACAAGTATAAATGAGGAGCATTTTCACCTCCTCCCCACTTACCTTCCCCATTCTTAGCCACAAGGAATGGCAAACCTTTGGGAATAAGCTGACACACATTCTCCATGGTTTGCACCCACTTCTCCCCAACTTCCTCATTGGGTTCACCTGTTTCTGCATCCAGCAGGCTCTCTTCAGGCAGAGAAGTGGGACTAGCTGTGTCTGTTAATAAGCTCTCCAGTTTTGAAGCCTGAGAAGAAGGGCACAAATTAATAAAAATATATATATATATAAAGTTGATTTTATAGAAAAAAACACAAAATACCATATATAAAATAATGTTAATTGAAAACTACATATAATATAGCTTTATATTTACATAATCAACAATAATGAAGACTCAAATCTCCTATGATAGCAAAATGTCAAGAGATTAATTTTAATGAAATAATCTCCAAAAAGTTTTTCAAAGAGCAAATCAGTCAACAAAATACCCCATCACTGAAATCTTCTAAATATAAAGAATTCAATCTAGAGTTAGTTATGTTATGGACATGTGAGGATTATCTTATACAACTAGGCATCAGAAGGTCATTCCATCTGCTAATACAATCAATGACAAAAGCCGGATGAAAATCAAAGGTAATTATCTACCCTAATATTAGGTGGTAGTTGGTACACCTACATCAAAATAATTTTTTTCCATTATGCCTCACCTGTGTTGGCTCCTCCTCTAAGTCTGGCCCTTCCATTTCAAACCTATACTTCCACTTCTGGTGCTCCACCTGATACTCTGTGAGGGTGGGACTAACAAGATGGTTCATCTCCATAAGGTGAAACTGGTCTTGCGAAAAGGGTTTCAGCCAGTCTTCCCACTCTTCCATGAGCCACTCCTCCGTGTAGGGATACTCAGGTATGTCTTCCTCATCACTCATGATTTCCTCATACATAAATCCTTCCACATCATCTACGTCTGGTGGGGGAGAAATACAAGAAGAATTTAGAATTAAATTTCAGAATAGGATGAGAGAAGAGACACAGAATGAAATTTGAAAAGTAGGACCTCTTATGAGTGATGGATAGAGGCAAAAGACAAGTTATTTAAAAATAACTAAAAGAAATACAGGAAATCATAAGAAAATATTAAATGAAATGTAGAATATAACATTAAAAAAGTATGGTTATCAACATCATAACGATATCTATGTCCAGTTAACACAAACAGTAAACTTACTTTCATCTTGTTGATTGTCATCCATTCCTATCTCATCCATGCAGTCATCCCCTTGGTATTCCTCCTCCACTTCTCCTGTCTCTGGAGGCAGATCTGGTAGGTCTTCATCATCACTAATAGCCTCCATGTCTCCTGGTGTTGGGAGTGGAGGCAAGACATTGTGCGGTTCCCTCGCTTCAAATTCTCTATTTTCACCTCGCTCTCGTTCTCTTGCCTCCCTCTCTCTGTACTCCCTAGGTGTCCCACCCCGGCTGCCTTCCTCACTGAAGTTGTCTCCTCGATAAGGTGACCCAGGGACAGGTAGAGAGTCCAGGGGTGTGCGGGGGCGGCGACCGGACCTATCAGATCTCTCTGATCTTCTCTCATCCCACTCTCTGAAAAAGCAGATATTACACTTATGGTTAATGAATTGGCTGTATTATTAATTGGCATCAGAGATAATGCAATTAAA
>NC_051418.1:10259448-10259554 GCF_015228065.2 Penaeus monodon | reverse complement strand
ATCAGATCACAAACTTACTCAATGCTGCGTCGGCCTCTTGATGGTGGAGGTTCCTGTGTGGAAAGCCTTTCTTCCTCAAAGCGATCTCTGCTTTCCCTGCTATGGC
>NC_051418.1:10257756-10258991 GCF_015228065.2 Penaeus monodon | reverse complement strand
ATAGTCACGGTTGTGTTCTACGTGCTCTTCTTCCCACTGCTTGGGTTCCTCATACTCCACAGGTGATCTTGGTGGCTGCAAAAGAAAAGAGGATCAACTAAAGATTGCTTTCTATGTTTATTCATAAAACTAAAAAATTCAGAGCCCAAGAAATCCTTATGCAACACCCATAAGGAAAAGTCCACATTCTCTTTAACCAGGCAAAAGTCATTTCCAGGTAACACAGAGATCTCCTACATCTGGCAGGTACCGTTCAGACTAATTGGGCAAAAATACACAAGAATCAAATAAAGGAAGGAGAGAAAAAGAGATGAGGAAATACGCAAAATTTACAACATAATCTAACCTTCGAATCCCATTCTGGCTGGGCATCCTCAGAAGGATCATGGGAAAATGGCTGCTGCTTGCGCTGTAGAGATAAATTCTAATGACAGACATGCAGCATAAACAAAAATCTATACTTAGTACAGAGTGAAGAGCATGCTCAGAAGTGACATTGATTAATCTCCAGAAAAAAAATTAGGTAAATAAAAAATATAGAAGAAAAATACAGAATGCCTATATATACACTACACAGGAGACATTCATACCAAGTATTCTACTAACAATATGAAATGGATAGGGGTATAACTTACACATTCCTGGGTATCCTCTAACCAGTCCCGAATACGGTCATGGGTGTTGACCTTCTCTGGAGGTGGGTGTGGCACTACTTCTCCTCGCTTGGTGGACTTGGGTGGGGTCGGCTCCCTCTGCACCTTTGTCAAGTGACCATAGACGGCCAGTGTGATGGTGTTGTAGCTCCCTCGAAGCAG
Organism: Penaeus monodon; assembly: GCF_015228065.2. Lineage (NCBI taxonomy): Eukaryota > Metazoa > Arthropoda > Malacostraca > Decapoda > Penaeidae > Penaeus > Penaeus monodon. Next base: position 10,258,176 of record NC_051418.1, on the reverse strand, counting down.
AAGTCCATCTGTTGGCACCTAATAAGAAGTCTAGGTTTAGCCTTCAGACTCTCAAAAGCAAGAACTGTTTTGTTTATATCTTCATAACAAATAAATCCTTGATCCATGTACATAAATTAAAATTATTTTCTTATAATCTTGAAAATACATGGACATTACTCTTTTTTATAACTAGGCTCACTCAATAAAACAGGTATTTTAAGAAGGTAGCACCAAAGCAAGATCTAAATAATGGTCAAATAAAATTTCTAAAATGCTACATTTATCTGTATTCCTCACCTTCTTCTCAAAGTCCATCTGTATGTTTCCATGTTGATTATACTGTAGTGTTCCAACGCTCTCAAAAGTTCCTGCACCTCTTTTGCTCAGGTCATTCACAAAAAACTCAATTTCAAATTGGCTTGGGTTTGTAGCACTGAA
>NC_051418.1:10256453-10257090 GCF_015228065.2 Penaeus monodon | reverse complement strand
TAAAAACATTCACATGCTCTTGATTAAGCTTCTTATATATAAATCCCCATAAAACTTACCCAAGACGAACTCCGCCAGGGAAATCTGCCTGAACTCGAGCGCCGAGAGGAATAGCTCTCACCTCCGTCACTTGCACTGGCCTCGGGAACTGGACCAGATCCAGTTGAACTTTCTGGAAGATTAAAGTAAAAAAAATTCAGATTCAATCTCTACTTCTCACAGTAACAAACATTGACATGTCATACTCATCTCAAAACATCCTGCTGGTAATATATTTCAAGCATTTCATATCTATATTTTCCTGATAACTAATTCACAAGCTTAGCATATATTCACATAACAAAAACCCTAAGATTGGGCAAAAAAAAAAAACTACTGATATGAAATTATTATGTAAGTAAAGACTAACTTCAGAAATGGAGTAAATTGTCTTCCCTCACCTCTCAGAGAACAACTTACCTGTCTAGTAACCCTTTATAACTGTCTTTGCACATATCAGTCATAAAGTTACAATCAATAAGTGTCACTCTTAGATAGGCACTGCACTCTTAATGTATTTCTCTATTTCAAAACAGAAATGCAGTAACTGAGTAGTGCTCCAGGGTGACACCCCAAGCTATTGGAATATGGTAATCAA
>NC_051418.1:10254601-10256381 GCF_015228065.2 Penaeus monodon | reverse complement strand
TAGGAGTGCACCCCAAGCATGCTGGTTGGAGTTATAGGAATTTGGTCCTAGAGGAGTGCATCACTTCACAAAGAATTAGCATACAGTTTTACCTTTATGAGGGTAAATGATCAAGTATAAACTGTAGGCATACCTTTCTTTCATGTTCCTGGATATTATTAAATAATAATATAAAAGCAATATTTCTCATAATTATTTACAGAATATAAAACTTATAAAAACAGTAATGAAAGTTTTTTTTTGTGAGTTCAGTTTATAATATATTACTTCCTCTTATGATACTATGTATACTTTGCATAAAATGGCATTACCTTGGAAATAACTCCCCATTAGACATTAACAGGGTTATGAAGACCTTAATTATATGAAGTAAAGGGTAAATCTATTAGCGAATATATAGTTTCTGGAAAGGAAAAGTTGAAGATTATGGCAGTCACGCCTACGTAGTTTTCTGGATCTCCAATCTCATAATCGTCAATGCTAATCTGAATACCACGGATATTAAATAAAACCCTAAAACTCCATATGGATAATCATTTAATGAGCTGTAAATTCAGCCAATCGGCCCGACGCCCACATCATAGTAATTACAGTACTTTACCTATGCCTATGATACCCCGCTTCTCACGTTTTAGAGCTAACATGAAAACAACCTTTTTAACTGGTGGTGTTGATAGTAAAACTTACATCGCTCACTTCATGCGAGAAAGTGTCAAAAAAGAGTAACTCGTACATTCTTCCGACTGACTCATTCCTCGTTCCTTGTCTGTAAACAAATTGAGGAACCGACAGGAATGGTAATATGGTATGAAAAGCGTCTATACCAAAATCATTATTCTATGTCTTTTTCACGTGTAATTCGGTTCTTTTTGCTATAGAAGTGACTGATATGCTGTAATCAGATATAATTTCTGATTTCATATACTTATTGTTGTTTATAAGATAACTTTACATAAATCTGTATTGCATCAGCCATAACAATGAAATTGCAGAAAAGTCTTGGCATATGATTTTTATTCCAAAGAGAGCAAATGCAAATGAAAGTTATCCCAGAAGTCTATAAGATATAACCTAATTACCTAGTATGAGGGATAAAAATGTTGTCCCTTAAATAACGTTAGTTATTTTACCAAAATTATTTTTGTACGCCAGGCCTCTGTTCCGTTCCGCGTTCCAGCTGTTCAACGTCATGAGCGTGTGGCCGGTGTAGTCAGATGTTGTGTGTCTAGTGAGATTTTCCAGATTTATTACTTAAAGGTTGGTCTTCGGGACTGAATTACATAAATGTATTTGCATATATGCTTGTGCTGCGCGTGTCTGAATGATTGCCAATGACAAAAAGCGACTCCTTTTCGTCAGGTGTTAATTGACGACCTCGTGAAAGTTGGAGCCAAAAGGACCCTACAGATGGACAGTCCAATTTATTTATTATTTTTCCCCACGAGCCCTTTTCCAAAAAAAGGTCGTTCGGAATCGTGGCGAATGGGTTGTCTGCGGGCGTCTTTGCTCTGACATCAGTACTGTGGCCCTTCTACCTCTCTCCCCTAAGGCCCAGCAAAAACTGCACTCAAAACGGATATTCACTCTTGCTCATATTTTTGTTATAGCTGGACAAAGCAGCATACGTGCTCGATAAGGTTAACAGTGCATGATCTGGAGTGATGTAAGGATTCTAAAAAAAAATTTCACCAATATATGAACAAGTGGCCATATTTTCCCCTTGGCCCGTAGCTGTGGGTAGTGAAAGCGTGCGATGCGTTCGCGAAACCACAAAATCCTT
>NC_051418.1:10253525-10253894 GCF_015228065.2 Penaeus monodon | reverse complement strand
ATGTAGAGTTGGGTGAGTGTGTCTAGAACGCAAATAATTGCCAACTACTTTACCAAGAAAAAAGTCCGTTGATACCTGGTTTGCTTGTATTCTTTCTAAATTTTAGCGAACAAAATTATTTCAATTAGCAACCACTTAATAAGTTGCATTGGCAGGCTTTGTCTCCTTGACCCTAGTATGGCAATGTGTGGTTGAAGTACAGCAGTGCTTTTTTGGTTAATGTTATTGAGAGGGAGCAAAGCCTTCTCATCGTACTCTTGTGAAACCTGTAGTTGTACAAAATTTTGGCATGTAGGTCAGTGTCTTACTTGCCTAGATTTCATTTCTGTGTTGATTCCAATTAGTCTCTGGCATGAAAGTCATAGTTGT
>NC_051418.1:10252827-10253493 GCF_015228065.2 Penaeus monodon | reverse complement strand
CTTGCAATTCTGAACGTGTCAAATGTTTATTTGTTTCACCTCAGTTTTTCTCACTCTGCACTTAGTCTGTGTTTTGAATTTAATTTTTTTCTAGTGTGTCATAGTTAAGAAAAATTAAAAGTGAAAATGGTTTTTATGTCATGAAAGGGTACCTACCTTTCATTTTAAAGATCATGACCACTGTGTTTGTAGATTGCAGATTTGCCTAGTAATTATAGTTAAATAGAGAGTCAATTCAAGCCCTGATCTATATTGCACATGAAGGTTTTCCAGATGGCTGCACTCCCATATTTACCACTCTATCCATAGTGTGTACGATATCTCTTCTTAAACCGTTTCTTTTAGAGCACATACATATGTGTACATAGAAAAGTATTTTGAATGCCAAACACATATTTTAAAAAATTATAATAATAATTATAAAATTTATTGTTTACCACTGACATTATTATGCAAGTGACGTAGGAAGGTTAAAGGTTGAGCAATAGAACAAGGAAGTATAGATATAAAGATTAGTATCATTGCTAGTTGTCAATATTTAATCAAAATTAAATCACTAAGCAGTTCTGTGATACTAGTATTGTGAGTACTGACAATGCCAACCTTATAATAAGAGTTACCTTTCCCATAAATAAGAAATATGTATTGTCTGAAGTGACCTCACAT
>NC_051418.1:10252348-10252800 GCF_015228065.2 Penaeus monodon | reverse complement strand
TGCTCCTGTTTAAGTTTGCCATTATCTCCACATCATAACTATGAAATTAAAATCCAGCACTTCATTAAGCATAGATTAATGTTATACAAAATCTGTAAGTTTTTTAGTATTTTCCAAATCTAAAAATTATTCTGGATATAATTTAATATTACAGCTTAAATTTTCTTTTGAATCTTCAAGACTTCCCCCTCTTTAAAATCATAGTTAAAAGTGTATTCCAATTATCTGTTTATCAAATTCAGCTCCTGCTACCTATAATTCTGTATTTAGACTGATTTTACTAGATGAAATATAGCATAGGAACAAGTTGAAAGACACAGACACACAGATAGAGGCACAAAAATCTCATTTTGGTGTGATCTTAAGATTTCCAAATATTGCATAACATTTTTTCCTGTCATATATGTCAATGGCTTTACTCATTTATTTCTCATTTACATCAGATAGTCTAT
>NC_051418.1:10250520-10252299 GCF_015228065.2 Penaeus monodon | reverse complement strand
CTATCGTTATGACAACTTGAAGGATGAATAATCCCGTAAAGAAAGTTGTAAAGAAGTAGTGACAAATATGTGAAGAGAAATTTAAAGGGGACTGTCAGAGTTGCCATGAAAGGGTGTGTCTTTTTGACTTCATAAAGAAAAGGTTAACATGGATCTGAGCTTAAGTGCCCTTGATTCACTTCATCAGCTTGCCTTTTGCATACTAAAGTTTTTGTTTTTGTTTTTTAGACACAGTTGATGGAAAGACCAAGTAAAAAAAAGGTCTGGAAGTCTGTCCAAGTTTGAGGGAGGGACCCTGTAGCTTGATTTTTTGTTGTTGATTTTTCGAACAACCTTTACAGAAAAGGTGTCTCTTTTGATATAAAGTATATTTCTTAAGGTATTAAGTTTATGCAAAGGCAAGACACCTGATTAGCTGGAATTAAATATTCATAGAGCCAGTTTTCTAGAAAAGTAAATGTTGCTGTTGATGTCATCTGTTTAGTTTAGTTATTGGACCTCTTTCCCTCTTTTCCTGTTAATTGATTACTGTTAGGTGATTTAAAATTAGGAATGCAAAGAAATCTAATTTTATTATATTGGTATCAGTAGTCATATAGTCATAACAGTTACAGTGGTATTAATTTTAAACTTTTTATCAAAATGTGACTAGATACAGCTGTAAGAAACCTGTGTAGAATGAATGCATCACTCTCAGCTGCTAATATTTGAGCAGATATTCACCTCTGATAACTGTACACAAGATAATGTGGGTGTAGATATTTACTTGAAAAATAAATACTTATTTAAAGAAAACAAATCATATTATTGTATGTTTCTTTTGTTGGAGGGAAATCCAATAACCTCTGTTCTTTTGTTTTCCAGGGGAGCAAAACAAATCCACCATCATGCCGCTCTTTTGTCGATACTACTCGCAGAAATATCCAGAAATGGATGATGTGGTGATGGTAACTGTAAGAAGCATAGCAGAGATGGGTGCATATGTGCACCTTTTAGAATACAACAACATAGAAGGCATGATCTTGTTGTCTGAGCTTTCCAGGCGACGTATTCGATCTATGAATAAATTAATCAGAGTGGGCAAGACGGAACCTGTCGTTGTCATCAGAGTAGACAAAGAGAAAGGTAAAGAGGAATTTGTCATTGTGTTCAAATGATGTCATTGCAGAGTTCATTGTACATTATATAAAACAGAAAGAATCCTTAATTTGATGTTAATTTAATGGTATAGCCTGTTGTTTGTCAGGATTTAGTAATATTAAAATTAGCATTGTCTGTTGGAAATACCTTGTATTGCATTGTCAGCCCTGTATGGTGTACTTAGCTATTTTAATATTTTTTTCTGAAATCCATCTATTTTGTAAAGCTACGGCAGTCTTAAAATCAAAGTATGAGAGTTTGCAAGGACTGCATGATATATGATACCAGGGTTATGCTCACTGATCTTTGTGTTATCTTGTATTACCCTCCTAATTATAATTGTTTCCTATTTTAATCATTTATTTCCTTTCTACTTATTTGCTTATTGGCATTTGTGTATTTTTTTAAAGATTAATTTCTTTAGGAAAACAAAGGAATTAGCAGAAAAATAGATAAAGAATTACAGTTGAATAATCTGTGATCCAAATTTTTACACAGTTACTAATTATCCAAACACTTGGAATGGAGGTGTTAGATGAATAAATGGCCTTAGCTTTTAACGTAGCAAATAGTCTGAAATAAATGTGTAAGTCAGTCACATCAAGAATTCACTATAAAGATATGACTTATAACAGGCAT
>NC_051418.1:10249781-10250262 GCF_015228065.2 Penaeus monodon | reverse complement strand
TTTTACTTTGTTTTATGCAGGAAATATGGTGCACATAGAACTTAGGCCAGGATTTCTTTCTTTCTTTCTTTTTCCCCTGTACATTTAAGTCGGTGTTTTGTAAGTTTCAGAATGGTACTGATTTCCTGCTCCTAAATTTTCTAACCATCTGGCATTTGATGCTAGATTTCTTTTAGCATTTATGCTAAGATGTTTCATTTGATGTAATTATTAATAGCTTGTTAAGTAGAGAGAGTTTCCATAAGTAGCAGAAAAAAAGTAAATTTTCTTGTCTTCAAACTATGTACTTGCATTGTTTTCCCGTATTTCCCCTCTACATTTTCAGTTCTGTCTTTTTTATCTCTAATTATATCCTTTGTCCTCATAACAAAGAAGCTATTAGATTCCCTTGTTAAAGAAACAGCAGCACAATTTCATGTTATAGTAATTTGATAATTAAGACTAATCATTTGTAATTATAAAGTTGCCAGGCACCTGTTAC
>NC_051418.1:10246282-10249722 GCF_015228065.2 Penaeus monodon | reverse complement strand
GTCATAAATCCTCATTCATAATGCATATTGCAGGTTACATTGATCTTTCCAAAAGAAGAGTATCAAAGGAAGATGTTGAGCGATGCACAGAGAAGTTTGCCAAAGCAAAAGCAGTCAACTCCATCATTCGGCATGTAGGAGAGCTTCTTGGTTACACATCCGAGGAACAGGTAGAGGAGTTGTACCAGAAGACTGCATGGCACTTTGAGGAAAAGTTTAAGAAGCAAGCCTATGCATATGATGTCTTTAAGCAGGCAGTCATGTAAGTACTTATAGAGGTTTATAGTTCCATAATTGGATCTGTCTCTATGTTTATGTTGATTTTTCTGTGCTATATTAAAATGCTATTTTATCCCTTCAGCAGAGAGACTTATTTGATAGGAGAGTCTTTTTTAATAATAATGAGTTGGATTTGCTAAAGTCCATAGTTTAAAAATGAAATTTTAAATATACTTTCCTTTACAGTGACCCAACAATCCTAGATGAATGCAACTTAGATGAAGAAACTAGGACTGTTCTTCTCTCACAAATCCAACGTAAGCTACAATCACAAGCAGTGAAGATTCGAGCAGATATAGAAGTGTCTTGCTTTGAGTATGAAGGCATTGATGCTGTCAAGAGTTCACTTAGGGAGGGTATTGCTCAATCTACACAGGAAATTCCTATCAGAATAAACCTAATTGCACCTCCTCTTTATGGTAAGTATTACTTTTAGTTATGTGGTGTATATATGCATAGATATTAAATATCCCTTTGTTTTATTATCATAATAATTATCATGCAATTCATATAATCTATCTCCCCTCAAACCCTGTTAGGATTGGAATTTTCAAATTTTGCTGAGGCAAATCTTAGAGATGTTTAGATTTTATTTTTACATCCCAGAAATGTATTTCATTTTCATGTAAAGTATATATTGTATAGTTGAGAGTCAGCTTTAAATAATTACCTCTAGTGTATGTGTAATATAATGCTTGTAAATAAAATACATATAAAGCAATAAAATTGATTGTCAGATTTACTAGTTCACACCAACTATATCCCATTCACATGAAAAGGCAAACAGCCTGCTATTTTTTGACAACTCCCATACAATCATATGGCTTAGTTTTGCATACAGTTTTTGACCATAGTCCTCCAGGGGTTAATTCAAGCCAGTGGTGGTTATATTTCTTACAGACAGATGGTGATATCAGTCTTACCACTAGTATGATTTTAATACTAGTATTGATATCCATTATTCTTCATATTTCAATATATTTTGTTCCTTCAACTTTGCTTCATTCTTACAGTTTCCACTACCTTTTTCATATTCCTCTGCCATGAGTTTTGCTTTCATTTTGAGATACCATTGTGCCTTTTAATATGATACATGTATGTATACATATACACAGTAACCAACCACATATCCAGAGAGACAAAATATCTCCTATGTTTTTTTCTCCCTTTCCAGTCATGACAACTCAAACCACAGAGAAGCAGGATGGTCTTAGGGCATTAGAAAGTGCCATCACTAAAGTAACATCCAAAATCACCAGTTATGGAGGAACACTCAGTGTCAAAATGGCCCCCAAGGTAAGATTCCCCAAGAATTAACAACTATTGATTATATCGTTACAATCACCATGGATGTAGTTTGTAAACAAATTATTTGTTTAAGAAAAAACTGAAGAGGCCTCAGAACCTTTTAAAACCTCAACATTATAACAATGTTTCTTACTTTACAGATTGTCACAGATGTGGAAGAGGCAGATCTTGCAAGACAACTGGAGAAGGCAGAAGAAGAGAACAGGGAGGTGGGAGGTGATGATGATGATGAGGAAGAAGTGGGAATGGGAGAGTTAGATGTTGACAGCGAAGAAGAAGAAGAAGAAAAGGACAGTGAAGATAAAAAAGATGATGAATAGCATTTTGAATTTACTGATATGGCCAATAAATAATCATAAATTAAGGAGGAATGCCTGGAGAAGTGCGAGGCTGTGAAAGTGGCTAATGTCTTTGTGCACATAATTTCAAAGCTTGTTTTTGGTAGGAAAATTGTTTGCAAATTGTTTTATATTAAGAAAAATCTTAGGAGGGCAATTTCCACCAAAAAGAAATAGATGCATATATATATTTTTTATAGTTTATTTGGCATCATTGAACATTATCTTGGGATGTTGTTAGCACAATTATTAGAAACAAGGAGAAAACAGCAAAGTTACGAGTATGTGAAGGGAGCTGTCTCATTATTACCATTGTTGTTGTTTAGAGTACTGTGTAATTTACATAAGTACTTTATGGAAATATAGTTTGATTTGTATTTATCTATAGCATATCATAAGTTCCAGAATCTTGCACATAGGAAATTTAAATTTTTTTGATGATGGGGGAAACTGGTGTATAGGCTTGATGAGCTAAATCTAACATCCTTGGCTGAGTAGGTGCATGTTATCAAAAATGTTAAGGAACTAACAAGGTTGTTGACTGAATGCTGAAATATTTAATTTTTTTCATCAAACCAAAATTGTTTCATTCATTTCCACTCCTTATGTTGATATCTGAATGCAACAAGTAACAAGACTCAAGAAAATGTTCTCAATAAAAAATTAACTAATTTCTAAATCAATCTCAGGAGGGTATTTAAGTACATTGAGAAAAAGTTGCTCTTCCTTTTGTATTTTTCTTTTTTTACAATATGAGGAATTGTCTTTTAATATTATATTTGTAATCCCAACTAGGTTGCTAATGCCTTGCCTTGTGCAGTTAGCCATAGACAGCCTGTTTTGTACTTTTCATCCAAGGTGATTATTAAATGGTTTTGAGGAAAGTATTGACCTTTTATTTCCTGCATGACGAATACAAACATATACATGGTAAATTGCCAAATGATTGTAAATGTCATCCACTTTGTACATGGTACTGAAAGGTTGAAAGAAAATATTTTTAAGTGAGAAGACTAAATGCTGAGCAATGGTAATTTATCAAGTTACTCCGACGGAAAATAACCATCTACCAAAGCGAGATTAGCTGTTGGTTCCTTTTTGTTACTTCTTTCTTTGACATAATTATTTAATAGAACTTGTATGTATCTGTTACACACAACTGTTGAATCCTTCTAAACAGGCCAATATGAAAAGCTGTTAAATTCAGCCTAATTACAGTATGTAAATAAAATATATAGACGCAAACACTATCCAACACTCAATTGAGCAACTACTTATAGTCCGAAGAATGATAATTCAGTTACAAAAAGTGCTGAGTAATGGAAAGAAAAATCTAAGTGGAAATACAACGAATGTCTTCAGTAGAAGCCACTGTTTTTAAGTCGGAGAATTTTACCTTAAATTTTGACTTTGGATGTAGACAATCTAAAATGAGCAAAGTTAACATAGCAAATGATTTTTAAAGTATCAGCTACGAGAGTCTACGAACGAGATCCTTGAGATTAGTACAGTAGT
>NC_051418.1:10245631-10245913 GCF_015228065.2 Penaeus monodon | reverse complement strand
ATTTAAATAAACAGCTAAAACGTTTGACTTTAGAATCTTCATAGTGCTATGTGTGATACGATTATGTTGTGAATAGAACCATTTCAGCAGAAATAAAAGAAACCAGGCGTCACTGGCATTCAAGGACGTATGTTCAAATAATTTTAAAAATGCAGGAAAAGTTCACAAACCGTAAAAGATTCAGCGACCACGAATCTCGTGTTCATAACGCTAAATATCTTTACAATACAGAACATGCCCCGCGATCGTGACCAATTATTTTTCGTAATTATCTTAATAGTA
>NC_051418.1:10242323-10244466 GCF_015228065.2 Penaeus monodon | reverse complement strand
TAGCTACTAATGAAACAGATGAGCCTCTTTCTACAATAAAAAAATTCAGTTAATGGAAGAGGAGGAGACCCAGAATTGCCAGGTCATTTCAGGTCAACATGAGGGACGTGAGAGGTGTAAGTCGATCTGTTCACATGTCTGAGTGTTGGTATGTTGAAAGTATGTGTTAACGCATATTTTAATTACCGTTATTATTTTCATTTTATATTGTCAACGTAACCGTGCGTTGAAAATGTTATGGTATTAGTAAAGTGGTGAAGATGATGTTAAAAAAAAAACAATAACCGTAATATAGAAATAGAAATAAATAAAAAGTAAGACAATAAGTTTCATAATGAGGGAAACGATAAAAATGCTAATATATATGATAAAAATAATGAGTTTTATGATTAGGGTGACGATAAGGTTGGTAATATTGATGATAATCATTCAGTAACGATCAATGGGAAATACTGTTAAATCAGACTAAATACAACAATACTGATGAGGACCATAGTAATACTTATAGACAGTATCAGTATTATCATTATCCTTATTGTGTATTCTGCATTCTGTCATATTATGAATTTTATTTTAGACTTAACTTATATTTTATTTTAAGACTATTATAATTGTTAATACATTTTCTCTTGCATTCATAGAAACTTGCATGATAATCACCGACAGACTGATTAAAGGGAGATGTTATGTAACACTAAACTTACTTGGATGATACATTAACACTTATGGAGTAAATGCATAAGAGATTTAGGTATATTTTGGTGGAAAAAATGTTGCACTTTAAAATCGTTAATGAATAAACCACTCGAATGCGCACTTAAGGTATTTTCATTCTCTAGTACAATGAATAATTAATTGTATGAATCAGTTTTATCACATTACTATGTTAAGCATATAGATACATGTAATCTTTATATATTTTTCTACATTATCTTTAAAAAATCTACAATATCTTAGATGCGACAACCATGGATAGCCAATCGGAGAATTCGACGAAACGCTGTTAGGAAACCTAATGCCTGATGTTAAACCTCTGCGGATTGGTCAGACTCCCACCTAAGAAATCTCTAAGCCAATCGGCGCTTTCTGCTTGATATATTGATTGGTCGATATATACCACGTGACCCCGCGCCGGACCAATGGGAGCGGAGAGAGGGTGTGTCGTCACAACCCGAGCCATTCCTCGCCGAGACACCGCCGAAAGTGAACGAAAATCTCCCGTCTCTCACGTGAAATTGTTAAGGTTATTTAAAACAATTCGTTCCCCGCTCCTCAAACTCATATACCTCTGTCATGTTATCGGCCGCTGCACCCTTGTCAATATCCAGTCGAGGTTTTTAGCGGCAAATGAGTTACTCCGTACCTTGGTGAAGGTATTTCTCCGCGTAATCAGCCCGGGGGCGCGAGGAGGGAGCGCAATGGCGGACTCCAACAGCAACGTCGTCGTCGACAACATGAACAATCTCAACAACCTCAGAAAAAACTTCGTCTGCGGAGTCGTCGAAGGTGAGAGCCGTTTCCCCTGTTTTCGAAGGCGTGTGTTGCTGGAGGTGCGGGCGGGGGAAGGGAGAGGGAAAGAGGGGAAAACGTCGTCTGAAGGAACAGCTGAGGCCTGACGCGCAGTGACCTCGACGGCCGCCATTACCTGTGTCCTTCCCCGCCCCGACCGCCAGCCCTCTTATTTCCCCGTATTTTCTCCCCCTAACTTCTCTCTCTTGCAGGATCCTGTTCGGAATTACCCTCGACTGTGGGTTTTCCTGTGTTGTTCGCATGATTTGTCCCAGTTTCCGGAATATCGACGTGGAAATATCCCCTGGAAGATGAGCGTAGCAGATATCGCCCCATCGATTTTCAATTTTTTTTTTCCACTGGCTTCTGGAATATGTTTTTCTCTCTCCAGATTGTCTTCGGCTTTGTGATTGTCCGGTATCGGGAGCTCCTGTTGAGAAGGGATAGTTTGCAGTTTTTATTTGGGGTCATTTAGTTCGTTTTCAGAATAAGTGGAGCTTCGTGTTTTCACTTTTTTCTGCCATTTTCAGAGGAACTTTTCCACCAGTAAATTTTCAGATGTCTGTTATCTCGCTGGATTCGTGAAATCTTCCCGGGTACATATTTAGTCGAAAAGTTTTCAGATGACATTTGC
>NC_051418.1:10241985-10242299 GCF_015228065.2 Penaeus monodon | reverse complement strand
GGCTCAGATATATGAAAAAGGCTCAGATATATGAAATAAGCAATGCAAGCAGACAATCTCAGAATTAAGGAAATTAAATTGCTATAAATGACATGCGAAGACCAGGTTCAAAGGCAACTGGGTGGGGCCGGAGGGTAAAGCCTATGGGGTTGAGGAGGTGATTGGGTTGCATGGCTAAGTCTGTGGATTACTGGGAATACGCAAAATGTCTTTTGGCTGGAGGAAATGCGACTTCTCTTTAGAGGGTGTGGTCAATTTACAAACAATATACCAACTTGCATGCATATAAAGTATTGAAATGATCATAATCCCTC
>NC_051418.1:10241611-10241789 GCF_015228065.2 Penaeus monodon | reverse complement strand
GTCCCTATTGCTCCTGCCAACATCCCTGGGGGCAATCCTGGGAGACGCCATAAGAACCACAAACCTGCCTAACCCATAGGCTTCGCCCCAGACTCACTCGATAGCTTTGTATCCCTGGCTGGGGCTCCCCTGAACCCCCATTCGGTCAACATTAACATAGTCTCTGCATGGCATTTGC
>NC_051418.1:10240830-10241367 GCF_015228065.2 Penaeus monodon | reverse complement strand
TTGCGGTCTGTTTTACACAGCCATTTGGGACAAAGTTAAACTTTCTCTTTAATAGACAGAATAATAATTTAAGATACATTTTACCTATGGCATTTCCTTCATAATCTGATCAAACATGGGTAAGTAATACTTTGTGGTGGTATACAGCTATATAATAACTGGATTAGAAAAATTAGGACGAGAATAATCTGTTATCACTGATACATAGTTATTTGTACTGGTAGAGTAATATCAGAAATGAAGAAAATTGGTCACAATGAGTGCTGGGCATTGACTACATCAAACCAATGTGCACAGACTTTTTTTAGGCAGCTGTCTGCCAAATGAGTATATCTGTATGGGCTGCATCTGTAGGGATGCTACCTGCTGCATTGGTGCTACGCCACCATGGCATCATAGTAGACGCCACCCTTGAACAAGGGGTAAATGTTGAAAAGGTGCCCCTCAAAGGAAAATACAGCAATGAGTTTTGGAAAGATTTTTGGTTCAAAGGAGGAGGATTGTGGATTCCCTGAAGTGCTTTCAGGGTTGCTAGCA
>NC_051418.1:10236901-10240772 GCF_015228065.2 Penaeus monodon | reverse complement strand
CATTTGTTAGTAGTGATTTATATGTATTTGCATTGTTGCTGCAGTGGTTTAGAAGCTACAGCTCCTCAAAAGTGAACTAAAGTCACCATATAACTTTGTTTACTGGCAATGACGTATGGTGTTGTCAAACTCAGAGAGGGAAAGTCAGAGTGGTGGCCAGCATGTGGTCCAGTATGGTGTATTTAGCTTCCATCTGCATGGGATTTTAAAGAAATAAGGGAATTGTGACAACTTTTAGTTAGATCATGTTTGCACTTTCCTGAAGGCCACCACCCTCGGGATGGCAGTTACGCTTATTACAAGTGTAAAAAAAAAATTAGAAAATAAATTAGTCTAACATATACATGTTTCAGGGCCACAAAAATTTTTATGCACGTGTCCCATGGTAAGAAATTTTTCAAAACTACACTTATTCCTTTTCATAATGTTTGCTGCTCATGATTATTTGTTATAATACTAAAATGTCACAACCTCATTGTAAAGGACAGCTACCCCAACCTTGGCTACCGTTACCATAACAAGGGTCCTATTTCTCATGGATCACTTTTCATATTCATGAATTATCATTCACAGACTTTACAAGGCTGTTGTATTTTTATAGCGTGCCTTTAGCCATACCTGTCATGAGTTGTGTTTTCATGATGGACAGTCATGCCCAACCTAAGAGGGTAATGCTATAGGCCTTTCTGACTGATAGCAATAGCTAATGTCTTCTGAAAATCTGGTGTGAGGTAAAAATCACAGAAAAAGATTACCAGGTAGAATTGTATGCTCTTAAGTATAATGCCAAAAAAAATCCGTAGATGCTAATATTAGCATTGTTAATCTTTAACATGAACAATAATAAGTGATAAATTTTGGTTAAACTGGTGAGGATGGCTGGCATGAGGTTTGATGTGTAAGACCTCATGCTGGTGATTGGGACATGAAATTTGGGTGTGGTGTCATCACCCTGTGTCTAGTCATATTCATTATGACATGATATACATTGTCACCCATTGCCACTTCAAATGATTTGATAGGAGGAGTCTTGAAGATTTTGTCTGCACTGGTTTAACATTATTCTTATATGTCAGATTCTTTATAGTCGGTTTTACTTTGCAGGTTTTTATGGCCGTCCATGGACTCCAGAACAGCGAAAAGATCTTTTTGCAAAGTAAGTGTTTTACTTTGAAGTAATTGAATGTGTATATGCCAAAGTTTCATTCAAATGTGATTACTTTTAATAAGTGAAATGCAGAATTTTCAATATGAAATATAAATAAATGGGAAAAAATGTGATTACAATTTATATTTTACTTTTTCAATTTCCAGGCAACAAAAGTGGGGCATGAACTGCTACCTCTATGCTCCTAAAGATGACTACAAGCATCGGGCTTATTGGCGTGAGCTGTACACTGTGGAAGAAGCTGAGCACCTTACAGCCCTCATTACTGAAGCCCGGCAACATAATATTACATTTTATTATGCTATTTCCCCTGGCCTTGACATTACCTACTCGAGTCAGAAAGAAGTGTCAGCTTTAAAGAGGAAACTGGAACAAGTGCAGCAACTTGGTTGTAATGCATTTGCAATTCTCTTTGATGATATTGACCCAGAAATGAGCGGTGCAGACAAAGAAGTGTTTCAGTCTTTTGCTCATGCCCAAGTGTCAGTTACCAATGAAGTGTTCACTCATCTTAATCAGCCAAAGTTTATGTTTTGTCCAACACAGTACTGTTCAACTAGAGCTGTGCCCAGTGTGCAAACATCTGAGTACCTGAATACAATTGGTCAGAAGTTGGCCCCAGAAATAGACATCATGTGGACAGGACCAAAGGTTATTAGTAAGGTGAGTGTGGACATAGCTCTTATATTTACTTTATCTTTAGTTTTTATAGCACTTGGACTTCAATAACTTTTCTATTTTTATATCTTACAAGGTACTATTTTTCAGGTTTTGACTGTGGAGCATATTAGAGAAGTGACAGAAGTAATGAGGAGACCCCCTGTCATCTGGGACAACCTCCATGCAAATGATTATGATCAAGCACGGCTCTTTTTGGGACCCTATTGTGGTCGCTCCCCAGACCTCATTCCCCTCCTAAGGGGTGTTGTAACAAACCCAAATTGTGAATATGGACCAAACTTCATTGCCATCAATACTCTATCCCAGTGGTCAAAGTCATCAACCCTAACTAGCTGTGACAATAGTAAGTATCTCTTGTCTTTTGTGGTCGACTACTAATATTAATCATTCTCGAAATAGAGATATTTCATGATAATATCAGTATCAGTTTTGGTAATAGAGGCTAGGTAAAAGTAGGATTGACAGTGATTGTTATTCAATTTAAGAGATTAAGAATTTAATCAAACTTTCCAGTGCAGTGATCATTGTATGGAAAATTACCTTCTCACGGAGCTTACTTATGAAATAAAAAAAATATATCTATAAAAACCTAGTAAACGGTATGTCAAACTCAGTAATGTCATACACTTTGTACTAGAAGTTTACAAAAACATTAGTTCATCAGTATTGTCTCTTGGAGGTAACTAATGAGGTCTTTCTTTTTCTTTTTAGATGATGCAGTTAGTGCAGACATCAGATTAGAAACTGAGGGGGATGATTCCAGTGACGATTGCCCAACTGGCCTCTCCCCAGCTACATATCATCCTCGAAGAGCTTTGAGGATGGCTCTTATGGAGTGGCTTGTTGAGTTCAACCGTCCCATTTCTGCATTTGGAACCATACAACAGCCTCAGATCCCTACCCCAGTGCCTATTTTGCCCTCAGTCAACACATGCATGTCTGTCACTTCCACCACAACTGCTACAACTGGGCCACAACCTAACATTAATTTGTTAGCAGAGGCAGTTCAAGATGCTTCCTTCAACCCTGCCATGAACCCTGTAATGAATTCTCTAGTCTCAGAAAACAAAATAGTTGTAGACACAGTGCCTGAGGAGGCTGACACAGCTTCTACAGTCTCACAAGACACGTCCACAACGTCAGGTGTAGAGCCTATGGATTGCAATCCATCCCCTGCCACTTCACCCCCACACAATGAAGACATCATGCTGGTTGAAAATGGTGAAACTGCCAAAGTGGAGAGTGACACTGAAGATAGTACGACTCCTGTGGTTGACCCAGAAACCCCAGAGGATGAGACTACTACTACTATCAAAAAGTCTCTTACACTACCTTTAGATACTATGCTGGATAATGTAGAAGATGAGTTGACTGTAGATGATTTGCAGTTGCTGGCTGATCTATTCTACCTTCCATTTGAGCATGGTAAACAAGGTCTTAATATTCTCAATGAATTTAACTGGCTGAAAATGAATTCCCATCTTGTAATTGACCACAAGAAGAATGATGAAGAAACTCCAAAGCCAGAGGTAAGGATTTTTTATATCTTGTTAAAATTTTGTTTGAATATAATGGTTTTACATTTTTGTAAATTTGTTAATAATCTTCTCTGTCCTTGAAGGTCCAAGAATGGTTTGATCGAGCAGCAAAATTTGATGAGACTGCAAAGAATGTCAAGAAAATGTCAAACAGGTTGAACAAAGTGAAAAACAGATCTCTACTATACGACATCTACCCATACGTGTGGGACATGCATGGAGTCATCTCTCTCCTGAACTCCTACGTCAAGTGGCTAGGTACTGGGAGCAACTTTGTGCACCCTGAGGGACTTAAAGGCTCTATAACACCAGCCAGTAGAGCACTGTTTGTGGTGTGGTTGGAGTTACAGTGCTGTAGATACACTAGCTTCAAGGCTCATCTTTTTTTCTTTTGAGTTTGATACTTTCTTACAAGAACATGATGAGCTTTGAACGCTTCCACTTTCCGTGCAGCAGCACATTTGATGGCAAGCAAGGGTTCTAC
>NC_051418.1:10236513-10236830 GCF_015228065.2 Penaeus monodon | reverse complement strand
GTAATTTGACCACACTTCAAAGTATTGCCCTTGGAATGCATTGTAGTTATTACAAATTTGGTGAAGGGAAGTGGGAGTTTAAAGTTGTAGACTGTCATAGTGGTGTGTTGCTGTGTGAGGAATGAGATTGGCTGCCATGGAATCCACTCACTTAAATAGTATTTACTTTTTCTTGAGTGCTCCTTTCCTTCTGCTTCTTATATTATAAACCACTCCCAAAGCAGAATGAAAGACCAGAGGCTATTCTATGATTGTGCCATTGTAATATTGATATTGGAATTGTCAAATGTGTTACCTACATATTCACGGGGGTTTAG
>NC_051418.1:10236208-10236462 GCF_015228065.2 Penaeus monodon | reverse complement strand
CTCCAATGATTTCAGTAAAGAGATTTACAATGGCTGCTGATTAGAGAGGTTGCTGGTTGTGGTTTAAATACAGTTTGTAAGGAAAGTAAAGGGGCAGTGAATAGCCAAGCTATTGACCTACTTTCTCAGAAAACCCACTCCATTAATCAGCAACTCTTCTTTCTTTCTCCCTTACAGCTTTGGGCCAGGTTTCATCACTGGTCAGCAACTACGTTCATGGCAACTATACCTGTACGTAACTCAGCACATGGGTA
>NC_051418.1:10234117-10236171 GCF_015228065.2 Penaeus monodon | reverse complement strand
ATGATATGGACTGAGGTCAATTACTGATTCTAGCTAGGGTCAGCCACATGCGCTTGCGTTGCGCTGTAGGGCAAGCGATGCGTGCGCTAGCAAACCCGCGCTAAGGGTGTTGCGTTGCATTATGGAGAACTGCAAACAGGTATGGTAAACTTGATTCTTTATCCCTGTCTCAGATATTCTTCGACTATGAGTACAAGCATATGGATATGGAACTTGTTGTCCAAATCCTTTAATTCAAGACCCGTGAGCTCATGAGTCAAGGCTGTACTGTATGTCAAGGAACATCTGAGGGGTCTCTGAATAAGGATATTAAAATTGCTTTTCTTCCAGATGGTAGAGCATTTCTCTTGTCCTCTGTCTCCTGTGTAATTGTTCTGTATTGCCAGCCCCAATCTCAGGGACTGACTTGTTTTTCAAACAAGCTTTCATAGCAAGTCAGTTTGGTTGAGGGGGTGTGAGTGATCTTAGTTTGAATCTTAGTATTTCTTTTATGAATTTGGCTTTTGCCCTTGGTTTAGGAGACAGGGAAGAAGAGACATGCTCAGTATTCTCATTATACTCTTGTGCGCATCATGCGGTGGCGCTAGGCAATTTAGTTAGGGTGCGCATTTGCGGACTTCTTACTTTCAGAGAGACACACCCTTTCCCTCCCTCCATAGCAGCAGCAGCTGCTACAGTTAGTTATGTGGCTGAAGTTAGGCCCCCTACAAAGTGTCTGGAGCTGCTCGTGAAATATCAGTCTTTAATGTACATTAATGTTGCAGTTTGGAAGAGCCTCTCTCTCCAGATGTCATAGTTTTGAATTAACATTACTTTCAAGTATTAAAGGTTGTAAGAGTAAAAGCAGGTCATTGTTGACTGCTCATGTTGATCATATATAAGCGTGATTAACCCTAACGGCTGAGTTGCGTGTAGTGAGTGGTTACCATTTGCATCGTCACTGCAGGGTTCAGTAAGGGATGGCGTGAAGCATTTATGTCTGGCGACCAGGAGCCGTGGGTCTTCAGGGGAGGACTGACCGCCGAACTGCAAGTATGTATCCAACATACCTTGGGATAGGCATGTACAGAAACCCTGATGGACTGCATTGACATCTCTTAAATATTTTCAACAAATTCAACATATTGTTGAGGTGGGTGATTTTATTAGGAATTAGGGAGCTAGTACTAGTGAGATCTGATGCAATCAAGGATTCTGCTTGCTTCACCCCATGTGCGCAGCGCTGCTTTGCGACCTGAGTACCACTTTTCCTGTTAATGCAATGGTCTTCAAAGTAGATCGCTTTTGCAGGTGCAAGAGGAAACACGAAGAATTTTCGAGATGGGAGGTCACCATCCAATGCGCATCAGCGTTTAAATTTTTTATACCGTGTATAGATGCAACATGGTTCGTGCTGCGTAACATAAATATAGCGAAATAAATGTTCCCTATGTGAAAATGTGGTACTCAGGTATTCATTTATGATACACCTCGGGGACCAGTGGAGATACACCAACTCATAACAATTTCATTGGGAAAATGATACTTATTCAAATTCATATTATGTAAGTACTTTTTCACACTAAAGGGGAAATGGAGGGTTTATTTAATGGTATGTAATGGTGGTTCTACTCTACTTGTACTGCATTGGTGTATCTCCATCTTGTCTTCCCACATTTAGGTGTATCAGCATATCATTCATACTCTCTTGTGTTGTGCCCACAGCGGCTCATACCTGTAGATGCAAGCAACGACCTCTTTGTGTACAAAACCCCAGAAGTACCATTAAATCATGCATACGTTATCCGGCCATACCTGCCTGAGGATCGTGCTAAGCTGTACAGATTAATTCTGCGGACGTCAGATGATGGCAGAGATGGTACTACACTATATGCAGCTCACACTGATTTACCTGGTGACTTGTAAGTCGTTTAATACAGTTTTGGTGAAAATTAGTTGCCATTTTAGCTGTGATATAAGATTCTGAAAATACTCATTTGCATATATACACCCCATCCTCAACACTACCCCATCTCCAGGATCCCTACTTCTTCGCCTACCACTCCTCCTGTCAC
>NC_051418.1:10233602-10234077 GCF_015228065.2 Penaeus monodon | reverse complement strand
CTGGAGTAATTGAAATTATCACCACAGGGCAGTTGGCAGTTTCCTGGAGTCCTTAGAAGAGGTTGTAGTTATGGTGGTAGAAGATGAATGGGGAGATATTGTTGCGTATGCCTCAGCAGCTGGCAACAGTGTAGCACAAACTGCCCGAAACTCTTCATACCTCGCACAAATACGAGAGAAGTATCCTAAGGTTAGCATTGTATCCTTTTTAGTTTTTAAATTGGTAGTAATTCTTTTCACATGTGAAGAAAATTAATTGGTCTGTAGGGAAAAAAAAAGAAGAAACTAAAATTGGTACCTGGCTTGAATATTAATTAAACAATCATGATGTAAATGATTTTACGCCTTGCACAAGTAACCATTGGAACATTCTCTTGGCCCTAAAACCAATATATATATTTTTTTTTTCTGAAAATAAAAGTTAAGAAAAAACATGGGGAAACACCACTTAATTTCTTGAACATGTCATGCAGTA
>NC_051418.1:10230998-10233065 GCF_015228065.2 Penaeus monodon | reverse complement strand
TGGTATTTCCTTGACAGCATGTAAATTAAAGAATCCAAAGGAGTTTGACTCCATTATTCAGTTTACATTGGCCACATTGTGCATATATACAATGTGGCTAATGTTTAACGAACTTTAACAGTTTCCAAATTTGAAGATTTATTGCTATACTTGTATATACAAGTACAGCAATAAAGCTTCAGATCTGGAGACTTTGTTATGGTTAAATTTTTGTTGTTGTGATAGAATTTGCTTTTCCTGACATTACTTTGTTTTCAAATATTTTAAGGAGTTAAAAGAGGAATTTAGTCTTTCAGGCAGTAAGCTTATTAAATTATTTTGTGAGGTAAGTACTACTTGTATATCTAGTACCAATAATAAGTGTTTTTACATGTTACAGGTAACACGAGAAGAAGGTGTCATGCTAACACCTTGTGAAGAATTACTGGTTACATTAGCATCTGAACCACAAGCTCCACCTGAAGCTCTTGCAGCTTCGCATCCAGCTGTTCTGAATATTTCCTGCCTTCCAACAATTGCGGATGAGTCTATAACCAAGAGGTTGTTGACATGTATGTTAGCATCATTAAGATCCAAAGGTAAGATGTCTAATAATTTGTGTAACTTGAAAAGTTTTATACTGATTTGCAGTACTTGAACTATTGATTTACTGTCACTTATTGATTGACCATTTATTATCTTTTGATTTATGTGTTAGAGGAAGGCTAGTTACCTGCTATTTATTTATCTAAATTTTTTCTGTTTCAGGTGTATTCAGTGGACATTGTAGTGTCAGTGTTGGAGAAAAACATACTCTTGAATTGTACAGTCGTCTTGGCTTTTTGGAATTGGCCACTCAGAGTACAACATTATACCTTGGGAGGTCCTTTTGACCGCCCACAAAATCTGATCCTGTTTGAAAGGACGGCGCTGCATAGTACCTGCCATGTTGCAGCCTGCACACCAAGAAAGAATACCACCCACACTTGCATACCAGAAAATTCTCCTGGTAAAGTGGGGACGGTACATACAATGGTGTGCCAGATATCGTAACTTGTAAAGTTACTTGCAATATCATTCAACTTCCATTGATTGTTAAGAGATGCCAAATAAATGGTTCCACATGTTGTTATGGAAGGGATGATAATTAAGGAGACTGTCTGCATTCAGTCTCGAATGTCAAGCTATTGCAGCTGGTTAATGTGATATTTATGTTGACAGGTTGTTAGCAGTTATTTTATTTATTATTTTTTTTAAGTTTATATTACTTTGTTGATTTATCAGACTATTTTATTTGTCATGCCAACAACTTGTCTTAAATTTTATTTAGTCATGCACATTATAAGAGGTTTAAAAATTAGTCATTGTAAAGATATA
The DNA here is from genome assembly GCF_015228065.2 of Penaeus monodon. Lineage (NCBI taxonomy): Eukaryota > Metazoa > Arthropoda > Malacostraca > Decapoda > Penaeidae > Penaeus > Penaeus monodon. The sequence goes on along the minus strand of NC_051418.1, from coordinate 10,231,709 downwards.
GATCTTTTTATCAATAAAATTATTCTATATGATACATATGCCTTTCTAACCTTTAGCGAATGGATTTTGTTTCGGAAAAGTAAAATGATTGATTTTTTTTTGTGAAATTACCTATTCAAAATTACGGGTCAGCATGAAATGGGAACAGGAAAGCCAGTTGTGAAGATTTTTTTTTCCCCTAGAACGGTCATGTACTCAGAATTAAAAACCCTTTATAGGAAAGACGTTATGGAAGACCAAATTCTATTTTTAGTAGCATTCATCAAGACTCGGCTTAAACATGATTATTTGAACAAACGAACTGAATAACAAGTAATTTTAAGGCATCCGCATCCCCCGCCCCCCCCAAAAAAAAAAAAAAATATATATATATGAAGAAACCACAAACGTTCTATTTGTCTTAGTCCAGACCGTATATGGTCTGCATTTTAATGTCACGTGTTAGGAGGTTGAGAGATAACTGGTAAGATTACGTGCTCCTAAAAATAGATGTCAGCATTTCGTAACAATATATTTGAGAAAATAACTTCGTTTGGATGTTGCAAAGTTCAGGGACTCTAGTGTAAATAATCTGTCAGGCAAGTAAACTATGCGAACGTTTGTCTACCAGTCGAGAATTCCTTCATGCCTCATCAGTATAAGCAAATGGTAGAAATTTAAAATAATGATAACGTTCATGTAGGTCTCATGTTAATCAACCCCCCCCCCCCC
>NC_051418.1:10230633-10230977 GCF_015228065.2 Penaeus monodon | reverse complement strand
GGAATGTGTGATGAAAGTTACGCCTCCGTGACTAGTTATAATTATACTCTAATTTTTAAGTCGTTGCATGCACGTTTTCATCGGCAGTTGACGTAACATTAAAACGTACTTGTTACACAGAATTTTCTGGCACTAACCACCAGCAATAGTAAACAGAATTGTAGTATTTAATTAATTATTGTGGGATTACCGCTGTTGCTTTTAAAATTCAAATATTCTTTCAGATCCTTATTTGCTACACGTGAAGACATGTCCCCACACTGAACCTTGATGACCTTTGAACAAGGAATTCCGTTATTTACAAAGGGCTTCAGACCGCCTATTCTCAGGTTCTGTTGTTATTG
>NC_051418.1:10229395-10229577 GCF_015228065.2 Penaeus monodon | reverse complement strand
TACTATAGACTTCAGAAACCTGTGATAATATTACATTGGTGTAATATGATGGTAGTGTTATATTAGTGGCAATCACTTTATTCCTTTACTGCCAGCAGGGACATTTGAATATCCTTTTAAATATATAGCAATAAATCTATAAATATTCAATTTGAAAGCCTGCACACGAGACTAGATTTTTA
>NC_051418.1:10228819-10229157 GCF_015228065.2 Penaeus monodon | reverse complement strand
CAAGGTTGTGTCACGTTCGACAATAACTAATATTTCAATCCATTTCAATTATATTATTTGATTCCTCCCAAATTTGTTTTTTTTATCAGTCCCATAATTACGTCACTCGTACATTACCTATTAATAACGGTAAGAATATTGTCGGATTTTCTATTTCAGTTCAAATATGGGATATTGGGGTAGCTGGCATGCTTGTATGATAAATAAAATGTGTGGCTTAGCTTTCTAAGTTTAGTGTCCTTGATTTTTTTCCAGTCTACAGTAGCTGCGATGATATTCATAGAATTCACGAGTATCGTCGATGCGAAGTTCATCCATAAGTTAATGTAGACTCTCCA
>NC_051418.1:10227975-10228725 GCF_015228065.2 Penaeus monodon | reverse complement strand
TGTGTTCTTAAGACCGATTTTGGTTTCCAGTGACTATGCTTTGCTAAGTCAAGAGATGTATAGATGAACCCATAAAAAATATCTATGCCTTTTCAGAAGTATCATATGACAGAAAATGTAGAACATTGTATAAATCATTGGTTGAGAGTTATATTTTTGTCTCGTCAGGCGAATGGACACTTCTACTGTGACAAAACTGTCCTTTTCGTCACACAGCTGATATATTTTACAATTATATGTAAATAGGTTGTAAATGTTTATGAAGGGACCCCACTGAGACTGTCCATATTATTCCAGTCAACAAAGCTTAGAGACACTCTTCTCTAAATGCATTTAAATGCGTAATGAAAAAAAGAAAGAAAAACATATTAGGCCGTGAAATTAAACATAACAAGCCATTAATAGTGCACATACATATACTATCCATTATCATTAGTGCCACCATTTAAGACGCCATAAGCAAATTAAACTTTACGTAAACATACATTATATCAGACACTTTTTTAAATCATGGGAAGCTAGGTATGTACCTCTGTTGGTCCACATGATGGTTACTGAAACGCAAAGTGGCCCTTAAAGAGTTTGACACTTCTGCTGTAGGGGGGATATGCACGCAGGGAGGCTACAAACCAATTCAGTAAACATAATGCCTCCATATCACGGGCTTTGCAGAAATATTCTAGGCACGACAAAGAAAAATGCTGGAAGTGCAACAAAGAAGATTCTAGAGAAAGGCATATTACATTAATC
>NC_051418.1:10227112-10227576 GCF_015228065.2 Penaeus monodon | reverse complement strand
TACATTAATCACACTGGTCCTTTTCCCTATTGCTAGTCCAAAGCGAGGTATGTGTAAATTGTTAGGTTGTAAGGTTAGAATGCACATATATCGTAATATGCGTATAATGCATTTTTGCTGTGAATCGAAGAGGGTTGTTTTCTTGAATTTCATGCAAGATAAACCTGTAAACTTCAGAATACGTTTATTTTTGTAGGTAACAACTATAACTATAACAACATGCTATAGTAGACAAGTTGCTAGTTTAATTTCGAACATATCACCATTTTTTTCCAGAAATTATTATGTCGGTGAAAAAATTCTCGCTACCTCTATGAAGAACTTTGATACTGAGAATGATCGTGAAATATTGTGAATGGTTCCTTATTTGAGCCCTGATTAATAAAATAAAGAAAAGGAGAAAATAAGTATAATGCAAAATAATTCAAGCAGTGAAGAGTTAACAGTTCAAAGCATTTTACTTT
>NC_051418.1:10226864-10227054 GCF_015228065.2 Penaeus monodon | reverse complement strand
TTATATGGAATCACTTGTTATAGTTCAGTTCAGTATATTGAAATTTCCGCCGGTTCTATACGTAAGTCCAGCGAGTAAAGAGCAGTCCTCTCCCCCCCCTTCCTAGCTACATCCCGATTGTTTCAAGTAGAACACTTTCCAGGGCAAGGCATACTGCTTTTGTTAATGGCAAGATACTTAATAACCACTG
>NC_051418.1:10226249-10226665 GCF_015228065.2 Penaeus monodon | reverse complement strand
ACCACCCGTTTGTAACTTCTGTGTATCTGTGCGCTATATTGTGATATTTCCTTTTTTATTATGATTATTATTAGTTTAACAATGGTTCAGTGTATGTTGGGGCTTGTGAAATCATCTAAAGAAACAGAAAAAGGTTTGAATCTTTTCTCGGCTTGATGTATGTAGAAGAAAAATCTATCACTATAGACACAATAAAACCATGGCACGCATTTTTTTTTCCTTTGCACTTTTCAGCAAGGTGCTCTAATTATAATCGTACAACAGTAAATGAGTAAATGAAGAAGCAAATGGAAGGTTTTGTGATTTGTTTCTCTCGGATTTTCCCAGAGGAAGAGGTAGGAAGATTCTTTTGGGTCGACTAAGTTATTACCACAGTATGAGTGGTACCGTGCCTCTGCAGCAACGAAATCAACTGC
>NC_051418.1:10225461-10225982 GCF_015228065.2 Penaeus monodon | reverse complement strand
ATTCAGTATTCATTTTTCATGTGCTGTGACAGTTTTAGTCCTAACTAGAACATTTTCCATCTTTCCAATTTAATACTGTAGTCTATCACTGTTCTTACACTTTTCCTTAATCTCGCGAATTACTCCCTCAGAAAGAACGCCCTCACAAATGAGGCATTTTCCTTACGAAGCCATTTTCAGATAATACTAAGCTCTAATAATTGTTTAAAATGATATTACGGGCGATATTATCTAACTAGAGGCATAATCTCAAAATGGTACGATCTTTGCACACCTTTAGTATGTCAACATACGAGAATGTATTTTGTAGAAAATTGTTTGTAGAACAACCCGTAGAAACTATTTTCCTCAAAGTAAGTATTAAGCTAGATATCTCAAAAAAAAACTTTGGCCGCCATTTATTTTTCAAAAGCAGGGCATTGGAGGGATGCAAAATTGATGTTATTAAGTACGCTATTATGAGAGTGATAAAAGTAATTGCAGCTTTCCGAAAGTTTTTTTCTTTTATAATCCCTGTTGCC
>NC_051418.1:10224763-10225001 GCF_015228065.2 Penaeus monodon | reverse complement strand
TGAAGCAACAGAATCTAGATAAGGTGCAAGAGAGAAAAGCTGTGAAAATAATAAAGGTTTTGATGGTTATGTTAACCAAGAATATCCATGGTCAGTGAATGTAGCAAAGTTAGTCCTATAATTCGTCACCATGGCCATTTAAATTCCCTTAGATTATTCTTGTTTGACAATCTTGTAATAAAAAAAAATAGATAACGAAATTATATAGAACTAGCTTGTAGAAAATAGAAAATGGGTT
>NC_051418.1:10224646-10224716 GCF_015228065.2 Penaeus monodon | reverse complement strand
TAATTATTCATATATAATCAATAAGAGAAAAGTCGGGTGGACGGGTAGAGCTAGCTGCAGAATTTAACTA
>NC_051418.1:10224263-10224470 GCF_015228065.2 Penaeus monodon | reverse complement strand
CATGGATCCACCCTACGAGCCTTATTAAGATCGCAAAGTCATGCTAGACACACTAAATTAAATTGAATGGTTTCCTCGGGTACTGGTGAGTATACAAGGTTATATTACTTGAAGAGAAGTTTAGGACGAGTAATGTACTTTTTTAAATGTTTTAAAACTTTTCCCGACGAATTGGCGACAAAATATAATTATTTTGAAAAATTTCCA
>NC_051418.1:10223791-10223918 GCF_015228065.2 Penaeus monodon | reverse complement strand
TCTGCTTGCGTTTCATCCGCTTCTCCGTCTGATCATGCATACGCTACGGTATTTACGTATGAAACTTATCTATATGTTCCGACTTTACAAAGGTTCAGTTTATTTCAGTGAGAGTAGCGAAGGCTAG
>NC_051418.1:10223584-10223660 GCF_015228065.2 Penaeus monodon | reverse complement strand
GCTTTTGTTAGCATGTGAGTGAGAGTGAACTGTAACAAGAAAATAAGATAAGAAGATTAGTTTTTATGCCTAATTT
>NC_051418.1:10223459-10223537 GCF_015228065.2 Penaeus monodon | reverse complement strand
TATGATGGCAAAAACAGGTGACCAAGAATTTTCTGAATTTGATTTTATTCCAACTGAATCAAGAACGAGAAGAACATG
>NC_051418.1:10223213-10223344 GCF_015228065.2 Penaeus monodon | reverse complement strand
GTGGTTGAAAACAAGTGAACTAGATTTCCTTCTTTTAATTATTTCTATAAAAAAAAACCTTTATATATTTACCCTTATATTGCTTTTATGTAACTTGTGTAACAAAAAGTGGAAAAAACATTTGAAAAACA
>NC_051418.1:10222833-10223000 GCF_015228065.2 Penaeus monodon | reverse complement strand
TAATTGCGAATAAAATGAAATGTTGATAAATCAGGGTGATGTAAAACAAAGCGATAAAAACAGGGAATTGTAGTGATAAGGAAATAATAAGCACGAAATATGAATGGATAAACAAAAGAAATCACGGTTGTTAAACAGTTAACAGACAATAAGACAGCATTGAGCTA
>NC_051418.1:10221047-10222609 GCF_015228065.2 Penaeus monodon | reverse complement strand
GACACTCTAGTTACGTTATATTTGATGCATTAGTCGATAAATTGTAACCCTTAGTTACTTATGATGATCGGAAAATCTAAGGGAATAAAACCACAAAATAGAGTTTGGTGGTGAGGCTGTAGTTGTAGAAGCCTCAGCATCCATACAACCGAACAACCAGCCCCTTGTCGAGTGACCTAGTATCCCCGGGTCTGCCCTCCTTGGAGGCAGTTCAGCTTAGAGTATCATTGAGCGAAGGTGAATCAGTGTTGATTCCAGGAGATCACTAGAAGAATAATTAAGCGTAATAACTATAAAAAGAGATTTAAGATTATCTCTAGTATTAGTGCGGAGTTAACCGTAGATTCCAGTACGTCTTCCCCGCGAAGTTAGTGGACGAAGGGCCAAGGAACTCTGGTCCATTTGTAAGTATTTTTACGAAATAAATTTGTAAGTTCTCTGCACAGTGTTTCGTGTAATCCCCTTTTGTCATTCCTACATTATAGAACACTGAACAAGAAAAGAACCACACCACAGAGATACGTGGTGAGACAAACACAGTGGTAGACGAAACAAAAAGAAACTACACTTACACCAATTAAATCACTTTAAGTACATAGACACGAGAAATATAATATCTATTACCCATTAGAACCCATTAGTAATTCGAATTGACAATTAAGCTATGGGAGGACAAAGGGAGAAGCGAGGGGAGACGAGCCACTTCGGCCTGAGCTTTTGAGCTCGTATTTTGGCGTAGTGGTTGGAACGCAGGCGGAAGGACTGGGTGGGATGACCCAGCAGGGTTTAAGGAAGAATTATTGCAGTTTAGATGGAGTCAGAGAAATAGGAAGAGTGATAGGAAATAAAAGAAGGGTCCTGCTGACGCTCCCCCCACAGCAGTGACCTGTTGAACGCTGAGCAGATCCAGCAGACGCTCCTGGGACGTGAGTAAGCAGACCAAGAGGACTGGAGCAGACAAAAAGCTTGTGGTTACAATGTTGTGTTAGGGACGCGGAACTAGGATATGTTGACACAAGGGTGATATTGTCGCTACATTAAGGCCTACGGAAAGATCAAGTGCTAGTGACCAGTGCGAGACAAGAGTGTGCCACGGGAGAAGTAGCGGCTGTGTTTGATGATCGTGCCCACGAATTCAGATATAGTTGTGTACCTTATTATGAAGAGGAAATAACCATAATAGTTCAGATATATTTGTGTACTTTATGTGTTTTGGCCCTGAAATGAAAGTGCCAGTATGTATTTTATAGAGGTCCTTCTAACTAAAGGTTAGGAAAGGAACAGTATATTTATCCATCCTATCCACATTATCCGCCCAACGTTTCAATATATATGAATGACTATATCAATAATGATGGCACATATATATAAATAATAATAAATAAAATTCATCGTATGGTTTTACAGGGTTAGTGATGAATACTGGGGCAGAATGTTGCCATACTGATCTGAAGTTTTAACGATCAAAAATAGTATTAAATCTACCTGAAATATGAAATAACTTCTGACTGTAACACGAGAGTAAAGTAATGCGTAGATTGTTGTTAGGGCAAACCCAGCCT
>NC_051418.1:10219290-10219632 GCF_015228065.2 Penaeus monodon | reverse complement strand
GGTCACTGGATGCTCTATGATTGGCTGAAATTGTCGAGTCGTTATTGGCTCCGAATCTGTGATGTCACACCTGCTGTTTTCTTTGAGGGCTTATTTTTGCGAGCATGTACTAATCCCATTCAGCATTTTTTTTTTTCGTTATTATCCCCAGATTTGCCAAAATACATTTGCTATACTTTGGAATATGTGAGGTACTGTGACGTCATCAATATTAATGCCAAGAACCGCTATAAAGATATTTATTTTCTTGTATGTTTCGATTATATCAATTACCTCTGAATTAAACTCAAGATCTTCACTTCATTTATCTCTCATCAAAAGTTGCATGCCATTAGGGACCTT
>NC_051418.1:10218617-10219265 GCF_015228065.2 Penaeus monodon | reverse complement strand
TCTCTACAGAAGCCAATGGACGTTTCATCTTTTGTTTTATATTTTCGTTATCTTTACTGTGTGGTTCATAACCCAGAGCAATTTTGCTTTTATTTATTATATGTGATGAATTCAAGGTAAGGAAATTAAACAATATATATTGTATATCTGCATTTGTTTTCATTTGAACATTTATCCTGTCATTACTGCTCTTATCAATAATCTAACAACTCGGTCATACCCTACCGACTCCGTCACTGAATGCTTTGCGTATGGAAATTCCCTTCAGCGCCTTTTCTCGGTTCGTCATTGTCCACAGACTTGCCAAAATGCATTTGCTTAGTCATACTCCGGAATTTGCGAGTGGAACTGTGACGTCATCAAGTGCAATGCCAAGAACTGCTATAAAGATATCTGATTTCATGAATATATCGGTTCTATCAAATCCCTCTGCAATAAGCTCAAAATCTTCGATGTAATTTCCTCTCAACAAGCGTTTCATGTAATTTGCAACATTCAGAAAAAAAACTTTTCAATGCAGAAAATCTATAGGATATCATGTAAATAATTATCCTGTCATTCTGACGTCTATTAATTGGCGACGTCATCCTACGTCATGGAGATAAACAGCCTTGCGAGAATGGGCCGGATTTACAAAGCTCTCTCGTA
>NC_051418.1:10218284-10218532 GCF_015228065.2 Penaeus monodon | reverse complement strand
GAGCGTAGGGGTTTTGTAAACTTTACGACCGTATTTACTATCGCTAGGTATCGCGAACCCCTTAATGGTCCCTGGAAGTGAAATCCGCACATTTAAGTGGTGTGAATTTTAGCTCAAAATTTTCATATTTCTTTCTGGAGTCATATTTTCTTTAAGATAGCGGACTTGAAGTAAGCCAATCTTGGTGTAAAATAGGATGATAATATATATATTGAAGAATCACATATATTTACCCATACAGGCACAAT
>NC_051418.1:10217958-10218180 GCF_015228065.2 Penaeus monodon | reverse complement strand
TAAGGAGAAAGAGAAGGGAAGTGTGAGGGGGCAGGGGCCAGTCTTAGAATGTGAGGGAAGGAGAGAATTTAGGGAGGATTTTCGGGTGAGAGGGGGTGGTACAGCGTGAAACGGAAATGGAGAGGAAGAGGGAAGGGCAAAAAATAGGAATAAAAAGGTGGAGAGTGTATTACCTTTTTTGTTTTGTTCCGTGGATTTTTTTTTCGGGTACCGCTGGTTAAT
>NC_051418.1:10217432-10217787 GCF_015228065.2 Penaeus monodon | reverse complement strand
CAAAACAGTTACAAGACAAAACATCTTACAACAATAATTTACCATTACCGCTGTAAAACTTACGCGAAAAGCCTGTTTAGAGAATCTGGCAACTCTCCCATGTGTTCATATAGCTCGGAAGCGCGAGGCCCAAGAGCACAGTCGGAAAACGCGACAGTGAAAGGACGTAACTTCTCTCTCGTGTGGCTGTAGTGACTCGGAGGTGAGAATCCAGTTCATTTGTTTTCATGTGCGTAAAGTAACATTATATTAATTCAAAATTAGCAAGCGTAGGAATATTTATATAGTAATACAAGACAATGCACAGTTTGTGTTTGTGGTGTCTTTTCTTTGTTGTAAAATTCGTTCTTAATTG
>NC_051418.1:10217037-10217216 GCF_015228065.2 Penaeus monodon | reverse complement strand
TGGTTTTTGTTTATTTTTTTTTTTTTATTTTATATGATAATTTATTAAATATTTATTTATCAAATTCATATTTTATGTATTTTGTGTATTTATTATTTTTGTTTTGATCTATTTTGCATTAATGTTTTGTTTGTTGTTTTTTGTTTTTATGTTGTGTTATTTTCTCTTAAGAAAAAGTT
>NC_051418.1:10214685-10214807 GCF_015228065.2 Penaeus monodon | reverse complement strand
TTACCAGATACCGCTGAGTGATATCATATCGGTTTTTATGAATTTTGGCACAATAAAAATGTACATTTGCCTTCTTTAATGACGGTAGGTATGTATATGTCTCTGAAAAGTTACGCCCCCCC
>NC_051418.1:10213225-10214568 GCF_015228065.2 Penaeus monodon | reverse complement strand
TATGTACATTGGCATGACTGTTATTCTCCTATTTCGCGGCAGACTAGGTCGAAATCCACGGCTCGTCTTGCAAGTGAGAAAGGATTCCATTCAACGTAAACTGCGACATCGAAAATGGAATACGGGAACATGGAGAACAATGAGACGACGGAAAGCGGGGGGCAAGATGGCAGGAGGATTCCGGTGGCGCCAGAAGGTAGCGCTTTCATGTCGGGAGCGTCTTCAGCGCCTGTGACAGCGAGGGCGCCGAGGAGGAGAGCGAGGTCCCAAGCGCCTGCAGCAGCACCAGGGCATTTCGCAGCAGGAGCTGTCCCAATGCAGATGCAAACTCCGAGCACGAATTCGCCGCCATTTGGATTCACGGAAGTAGCGAGTAACGTGGCGGCGACCCCGCAGATTCTCGCGTACCAGTACCTCGTTCGAGAGACCCAAAACCTGCGCGCAGAGAACGCTTCCCTGCAACAGAAACTGGACGTCTTTCAACACCTTTTGCAAAACAGGGAGCGGCTCGTGTCTGTCCTTAGAACACTCGGCATGGACGCCCATATCGCAGACCCATCGAGCTGAGTAATTTCTCTTCTTTTCAGCCACTCCCGCAAAGAATAAAGGCATTCCTGAAGGGCCATGGCGTGCAAAACGTATGGCACAGGTTTCCATGTGTTAGGGTTCACCTCATGTCCTATTAATCAATCAGTTATAACGTCCTGTAGGAGAAATTCAGCGAGCAGCTACGAATATTCATCGAATCATGTTGATTTCTCTTCATCCACGTCTCCATGAAGGCCCTTTCCTGGCGAATAGAGCAATGGAGAAAAAAACCGTATCAGTACATAAGAAAAAAAAATTATACTGAAAGAAGGAGAAAATGTTATCTATCAAATTATCGCTCTTACATTTATCAAATATTGATTCAGTAGTTTTCGGAAAAGAAGGACATTCAGTATTTTTTTTCGGAAAAGGAGAATTAACTTTACTGCAGCAGATTCATTTCCAAAGAAAATCGAACTCCTTCGTCATAAAGAATGATTGTTCAACGGAAGTTCAACCTACTGATAAGTAGCAAAACCAGAATCCTTGACGGAAAACGTTTCATAACTTTCAGGAAAACAAATTACAAATGGAAATTCCAATAGCAATGTTAAAAAAAGAATGCATAAGTTCCCTTTGTGTCAATGAAGGAGTGAAGTAGCAAAGAAATACTTATTTTTAGCATGGGGTTGCTAAACTATGTGAAAAGGAAAGGAGAAGCTCTAGTCTTTTTTCGTTTAGCAGGGTTTACATACATATTTTATTATTGTTTATTAAATATGTGAATATTGACACCGTACACACACGCGCGCACA
>NC_051418.1:10211901-10213157 GCF_015228065.2 Penaeus monodon | reverse complement strand
TTATACATATTGCCTGACATTATGAAATTTATTGCCGTGGCAAATTGAGGGGCATGATATGTTCTGTTCACTTCAGTTCAATTAAATCTTCATTTCAAGCTCATAATGTCGTCAACTTCTTAAATCTCAACATCTAATGGATTTAACTATGTAAAAAAAGAAATTAGACATTTGTGGTTTACCTATGTAAAAAGAAATATACAATTAGCTTTCTCACTATGTAAAAAAGAAACAAATCTAAGTAAAGTGGCGTTATCTAAACCACAGAAAATCTTTCAGCGCGCCAGGCAAAATTTTCAGTTCGATTTACACTCTTCTTCTAGTGTTGTGAGAATGCCTTTACTTATCTAGGCAACTTGATTTTGCGAAAGCCTTGCGAACTCCTTAGGTTCTTAGTTATTTATAAATAAAAGTGGAATGATCTCAATTCAACTGCGTGCGTACATTACAAGCTTAATGTATGTGCGCTTGTCCCTTCACTTGTTGAAACCTTCGCTGTCCTTCACTCTTCAAGATCTCAGAAGAGTCGTTTTTGGTCACGTTATTGTGGGGTTAAAGTCATAAGGTCACGCTGGCTCTTGACCTTTGGTTTAACGTTCCCTCCCAAAGCCCAGAGAGTTTCATTTTTTTTTTTCGTTTTGTTTCTATTCTTGTGATTTTCTGGTTCTTGGATTCTCCGCTATTTATTTTATGTATCATCTTGATTTATGTTGTCCTAGAAATCAAATATGTATGAAAGTTTATTTAACATGATGTAGATCACTAGTCAAGGATGTAAACACATCATTTTATGATTTACGTTTTCGCAGTCATGTGACTCAGGATATTTGTTTAATATTATGTATACATGTATGTATCATCAACTCTTTCTATGTTAATTCTATAATTCAGAATATTGGTTTTGTTAACAAATTACTGAAGCTATTATTTGAACCTTGATGACCAAGTGATAAGACCTAGACTGATAAAATTGCAATAAAAATATCAGAATACACAGTATACTTATTATTCCACAACCTACACAACGATAAAGACAAGAGGGTTGTGTGAGGAAAACTCAAGAAACACTGCGATCCTCCAGGCACTCAGGCATTGCAACAGCATCTCGAACACAGGATGAGAGAGAACCCAGAGACGGCTAAAACCATAATTCTCCGAGCTTTAGGACCAGACGGTATCTTATGGGTGACAGGAGGCTACGTCACGTGGAAAGTGGTATAGCAAAACCTGGGTCGTGTAAAACCCGGACCATGAGG
>NC_051418.1:10211518-10211642 GCF_015228065.2 Penaeus monodon | reverse complement strand
ACGCAAATCCCGCTTTCGTCACGTCGGTCGGTGTTAACAAACGTACATCCTGTTTGTAAGCAGCAGTTTATCACGAACAAGGAAAAGAGGGATACTTTCAGAGTGCAAGTGTGGTCTGATGAAA
>NC_051418.1:10209453-10209596 GCF_015228065.2 Penaeus monodon | reverse complement strand
ACATAATTATTGCACTGCAAGACCTCCATTCTGGAACCTTCTACCATACTCCCCCCACTTCCACACTCCGCATTTGACCAGTCTACCCCCCTCTACCCCCCCCCCCCCACTTCCGCAATTCATAGTGGACCCAGGTACCCTAA
>NC_051418.1:10209271-10209383 GCF_015228065.2 Penaeus monodon | reverse complement strand
ATGTGGAAGATACATAATTATGGACTGATTAATAGCTAAAGTTGGGGGGAAGCAAAAAATATAACTAAAATTGAGTAAAATATCATTAACTGTTGATCGTGATACAGCCTTG
>NC_051418.1:10208583-10208749 GCF_015228065.2 Penaeus monodon | reverse complement strand
TAGTTTCGCTCCAGAGCCCACAATTTTCTTCTGTTTATAGCAGTGACTCTGCTCCACTGGAAAAGCAGTTATTTGAGTGAGTCGATACTTTCTCAGACATATCTTTGGATTACATCATAAAGATAAACCACTCCCCCTCACCCCAAAGAAGCCCATGCCATACTTA
>NC_051418.1:10208369-10208449 GCF_015228065.2 Penaeus monodon | reverse complement strand
ATGATTGTCTAAACGATTCATTTGGTCAAGGAAACCAAACAAACGCCCACACCGACACAGAGCTCACTTCAGACATTACC
>NC_051418.1:10206772-10207681 GCF_015228065.2 Penaeus monodon | reverse complement strand
TTTAGCGACTAAGTGGGTGTGAAATTGTCCCTTGTAGTGGTGGACATGTTATAAACCCGACGCGGTTCAAATCCCAGGACTCTAGCTAATATTGCCAGTCCACACACTAAATTTAGAACTTCCTGGTGTTTACAACTTCGCATGACAACATTCGTAATCATACACCTGTCTTCTCTCTGGTCATAGGTCAAAATATCTTCCCGGTTGAAAGCGTAAGCGTCAAGCTGAAGACCACATGCTTTATATCTTCTAAGCTTTCCCTATTTAACTCACTGATTAGATGATTTACATTATCTGGAAGATAGTTTTCCCTGTGGTAAGTGGATCCATGATAACGATAAGAGTGTATCCTCCCGCTTCTACCACTACTGCATGTATATAATTCCCGTGGATTCAGAAAATTAACCAGTTCAACTAATATTCACTAATGTTCACTTAAATGTAAAGGTTGAACGTTGTTTTGGAATGCTGAAGCTTTATTTTCAGGATATATAATTTTATCTTTCATATATTACTTTCTGTAAGGATTCTCTTATTGTATTTTTTCATCTTTTATATATCATTTCAAGTTTTATCATATTTGTATCTTATTTATTCTATATTCCTCATTCTTAGATTACTCTGGGTAAGAATTTTGTACTTTATTTTACATAATATGTTATATTTTTTATTTTTTTTTATCGTATTTTTATCTTATTTACACTTTTTTATTTCCATTTCTTATTTTCGTAATAATTTTCTGTTCTATTTTTATCTTGTTTACTTATTTTCTATCTCTATCTTTTTCTTTATCTTATCAACATGTGGCTTAATCTTAAAATGTTTTCTTTCATTTCAGTATTATTTCTTTTGTCAATAATATAACTATTTGACAGTAAAAATATAAATCTGTTAATTTCTCTTTGGTAA
>NC_051418.1:10206518-10206749 GCF_015228065.2 Penaeus monodon | reverse complement strand
AGCGAAAAAAACTGGGTTAATAATTGAATAAAATCATGTCTAACTTGATAAAAACAATAGATTATTTTAGGCCTCCATCTTTCCTCTTCCTCGTTTTCGCTTCGTCACTATGGCGGAATTCAAGGTCACCGTCCTTCTTCGTCGGCCTTCGTCGCCTCGGTCGGTTGTAATGACCACACGTTTCCTTATTGGGGCTTCCCTGCGTTCGGGGATTCTTCGAAATTTCCCCCC
>NC_051418.1:10205349-10206096 GCF_015228065.2 Penaeus monodon | reverse complement strand
TTGCGACGAGAGGCACCAACACCGCACCGCCCTCGCCTTCCTCACTAACACCTCATGCGCAATAGACTACAGTAATGGCAAACTGCTTCGGCTGCAGGGAGACGTCTCACCAGCTGACCCTCTGGGTTCCTTCTTTCGGGCCTGAACCTCCGCGGTGGGACGGCTGAGAGAGCTGCTTGCCACCGGAACCGTAGTCAGGCCCGCTCCTCCTAGGCCTTCTGATGGGACCAACCCGTCTTCCGATCTGTGGGGAGCTGACTGCTGGTCCCCGGCCTCCACGTTAACGTACCAGTGCATGGCGGTAGCGGCGTACGCCATCGTCGTGATCGACAGCAGTCGGCGTCCTGTGAAGCCGAGGATGGTGCGGTTCCTGACGTCGGCACTGGAGTTCCCCGGGAGTTGATACGGGCTCCGGGACGTGCACGCCAGACGTCGGGTGTGCAGCAACTCCGGTTTCCGCCTGTTTCGTAAGGGACGCGGCGCGCTACAGGTGCCTCCCGGGAAGGCAATACCTTTTGGCCTCCCGGCCGCAGACACCGGCCGTCTTGGGTCACTGACAGCATCATTATTCCTATTACGCGAAGCACCTTGTCATCACCTCCCTCTGGGTCGTTCATGCCTCACCCTTTCTCCAGCATGAATTACCCCTACCTACGGGTAGCGCATCGGCCAAACCCTTGCCAAATTCATCAAATTGTAAAAAATGATGTAATACTTTAAGAAACATGTGAATATTTCCTCCATTAC
>NC_051418.1:10203274-10203435 GCF_015228065.2 Penaeus monodon | reverse complement strand
CACCCGAAGATTTCGGGAGACAGGAATAACCTTGGCCAAAAATGTATTTTGCGCGCACGGGAATGACGTCAAAGGATATCAAGCAATAAAATGTAGATCTGAACTCCCGGCATTTACTGGTAGAAACCAGAACGGATCGGAGTGACACATGACACAGACGA
>NC_051418.1:10202906-10203080 GCF_015228065.2 Penaeus monodon | reverse complement strand
CTGTCTGAGCGTGCAAGGACCTGCAGACGAGGGAGAAGGAGGGAAACTTGCTCGGACAGGATGCTTCTGACTTTCATATGACACAGCCGATATTTTGGACGATTCTCCAGGTAAAATGACATGTTGTATGGAGAGAGCGGCGTATATATACTTGTGTGTGTGTGGTGTTTTGTA
>NC_051418.1:10202117-10202337 GCF_015228065.2 Penaeus monodon | reverse complement strand
AAGAGAAAGAGAGGAGATTTAAGCCAAAGGGATTGCTCCACCTCGCCGTCCGCAGGGCATTAACCTGTCTGAGCGTGCAAGGACCTGCAGACGCGGGAGGAGGAAGAACCTTGCTCGGACACGATGCTTCTGACGCCATATGACGCAGCCGATATTTTGGACGATTCTCCAGGTAAAATAACATGTATGGAGGGAGAGAGCGGCATATACATACTTGCGG
>NC_051418.1:10200276-10200496 GCF_015228065.2 Penaeus monodon | reverse complement strand
AAGAGAAAGAGAGGAGATTTAAGCCAAAGGGATTGCTCCACCTCGCCGTCCGCAGGGCATTAACCTGTCTGAGCGTGCAAGGACCTGCAGACGCGGGAGGAGGAAGAACCTTGCTCGGACACGATGCTTCTGACGCCATATGACGCAGCCGATATTTTGGACGATTCTCCAGGTAAAATAACATGTATGGAGGGAGAGAGCGGCATATACATACTTGCGG
>NC_051418.1:10188228-10188535 GCF_015228065.2 Penaeus monodon | reverse complement strand
ATAATAATATTTCATTGTAGTTTTTCATACCAAACAAGGCATTTTATAAAAAATTTAATTTTTTAATTTTGTGGCAAAAACCACTGACGAATCTGACGTTTACTAATAACAGAAAAATACATATACACGGTTAAAAAAGGTAAAAACAGTAATTTGATACTAACCGATAATTTTTAAAAAGTTTACACACTTTCATGAGTGTGAATTTTTGCTCTAGAAAAATAGTCGCATATAAAGGTATGAAAGGCAACATCAGTGAGTTGAAAATATCCGATAAAAAATATAAATAACTTCGTTGAGAGAAGAC
>NC_051418.1:10179093-10179487 GCF_015228065.2 Penaeus monodon | reverse complement strand
TCTCTCTCCCTGCGAGAAGATGAATTTAGAAGAAGGAATCTTACCTGAGTCATCGGTGTAAACCTTGCTATATAGAAAATAGGTTGCCGTTGCCAGCAAGTCAATTCAAGGAGAGCTGAGTCCAGTGCAAAATCATATTAGTCAATAAACAGTGACAATGATACATGGACAACGATTCATTCCACGAAACACGACGAAACGAAAAACGCACATTCTTCTCGAACCTCATTAAGGGTGGACTTCTAAAATTCGGAATGTAGAATCTTTCACTCAAACCGGACTTGGCAAGAGAAGGTTCCATTATCATGAAAATTCCTTCGTTGGGCGGGTACGTGTCATGCCCACCTGCATTTGAAACCTAAAACCGTCGCCACATCCGATTAAAAGGCACAGT
>NC_051418.1:10177045-10178841 GCF_015228065.2 Penaeus monodon | reverse complement strand
CGTGTGTATATATAACACAAATGAAGACTGACGTAAGTGATAGGGGCCAGATCCAAGGTCGGAGATAAAGAGCCCTACCTATGCATGACCTCGTTTCCTAGCCCTTGCTTCCTGCATCGTTGATCGGGTCATTGCTCAGCAATGGCAGTGTAGCCTTCTCCACGTTTACACCTACAGGGATAGGCCTCATGCCCCATGATCACTCCTATGACAGGGCGCCTGATTATACATATTCAGGTTTATCTTGAAGCCAGCTACTACTAGTTTCCCTGCTCCTACCAGATAACTGTACACATCTATAGAAAAAAGGGGCCTTAGCAAACTGGAGGAGAAGTGGTTACTGGCATCCTTCAGGCTTGTAATCAGTTGCGCATTACCTTCTCTGCTTAAGTAATAAAGATCCTTCAGTTGTAACTCGCATTATGTATCTCCGGCATGCCTTCCAATCTATATATTTTGTTCACTGGATTTACAAATCTGATTTGCATACATGAATTGACATGGTGATCGATATATGAAAAAAAAAGAAAAATCTGGTCTACCTCAAGCTTTAGTCAATCAAGCAGTCGGAGAAAGGATCATTATTATGCCTTTTATTACCGCCTTTTCGAGGCACTGCTAGAGGAAGGTAGGTAAGCTCTACACTTCATACGGACTTCAGATATTACGGTCGAGTTATCTCGGGTATTTACAGTTATGGCACACAACAGCCCAACAGCTATATTCTACATTCAAGAACCACTGTTATGGTTGAGGATTCGAGTTAATTCAATAAAGTATGTCATGTTATAATAGGGTGAGCCAGTGGACGTAAATATATATTTTTAAAATCTACATATCTATTGCGTGACGCTCACAGTGGTCGTGAACCAAGTCTATATAAATAAGGTCTCGTCACTTCGGAGTTCTGCATAGCTTTGGGTGATAAGGCCTATGACGTCACTTAATAGTGGCAGTCAGTCATGTGAGCGAAAACGGGAGAGGGAGGGAGATATTTGCGGGTCTACATTCCATCCACGACCAACCAGGCTTTACTCCAAGTAACGTCTTGCGCGAGACGGACGATTTTGAGTAGCTCAGTGACGAGACTTTACTAAAAGACAATTTTTGATTAATTCATGGTTGGTGTTGACATCCTGAACTCCATTTTAGCCCTGTACAAAGTAATGGCGAGGCCCAAGGAGTAGTATTACAGACTGGTCTGACACTTCTTTCACATGCTGTTGAGTCAAGCGTATTCTACAGAGATCTAGATTTGAATGGCACCCTTGGTGCTAGTAAGAATAAATGATCTCTTCTACAGTTGAAACTGGAGGTAGCAGTAGAAGTAGAAGTATCTTACTGCAATAAAGGCAAAGCATGTGGGGAGAAGAGAGGAAGGGCATTAACAGACTCTGTTAAGTAAAATCCATGAAGGGTCCTGCTGTGTTCGCACAAGCCACACTAATAGGGACTAACAAGTACGATCAGTGTTTAGTGAGAAAAAAGAAAGATTAAAGACCCTTGTCTGTTATGGAAACTGTAAGCCTTTCTATTATAAATGTAAAGTGTGGTTTACAACTCGATCAAACTGTTTCCTTGAATTTCATCAACAGTGGTTTGTGTTAATGAGTGCTAACGTAAGAACATGAAGGCAGTTTTCTGTTTCATGGTAAAGTTTTGGGACAACTAGGGCCATAGAAGTGCCAGTAGTTTACTTTTTGAATACAAATGTTGAGTTCTATGGAAAATATCAATCATCATTTCGTTGTCATAGTCTAGTAATAGTTTGCTACCTGAACAGTAGGATATATGTC
>NC_051418.1:10173594-10173716 GCF_015228065.2 Penaeus monodon | reverse complement strand
ATTAATATGTACAACAGAATCACTCACATATGCCTTTCATGTCTGAAATCGCCCCAAGATAACATACTTGTAACTTTCACCATACTGCCCATGAAGGTTATTTACATCATTTCCAACCATAA
>NC_051418.1:10173348-10173495 GCF_015228065.2 Penaeus monodon | reverse complement strand
CAGCGCAGGGTAACTCTAACAACTTATTCGATAATTTTTTTTCTGTAGTAGTAACATCTGAATGTAGAATATGGATGCAGGACTGTTGTAACCATGGAAATAAATATACAAGATATACTTCAACCATAAGATTCAACTTGGGGGAAG
>NC_051418.1:10169047-10171691 GCF_015228065.2 Penaeus monodon | reverse complement strand
GGGGAGGGGAGAAAATAATATTGATAGGTATCTTAATGTTAGCCGGTTTAAAAGAATGAAACCTTAGAAGGGAAGTTCTTCCACAGTTTAGCAGACTCTTACCGAATATATATGGAGCCGAGTCCATCACCACTAAATAAAATAGTCTTACAGCAACAGCAACAGAACGCATGATATAAACTCAGGATACGCCACACATACACACCTGTGAACATCTTTCCCAACTTCATAGACAAGTTTACTGTGAAAATAATACATCTGATGCCCCAATAAACCCAGTATATAAATGTGCTTCAAAGCGAGTGTCTCTCACAGCCCAAGAGGCAGCAGAGAATTGGCTGTTTGAAGATTCTTTGCAAGTAGTTTAACGATACTAACGAAAAGTATAGCGTCACCAGTTGCGATGTGCTTGTTGTTTTGTGGATCCTTGCATATTTCGGCGTCACCTTACAAGACATACAGATATAAAGGTTGGCTCAATAACCAAGATTTCAGCTAAGAATGTTCGTGCCCGGGTTATCACAAAAGTAACAAATTGTCCATACAGCTTATGTAAAGCCGCGATCACATTGTTCCTTGATATAAAGGGGTCCAGAGATATGGGGATGACTTTGTCCCGCCCCAGCTGTCCATCATAGCTGATCCCTTCCATAATTAGGGACGGGGAAGGGACCACCGTGTCGGTTTTTGCCGGCTGATATTCGTTGATCCCCACTAAACAAAACAAAATCTATGAAAAAACCATTATCAATTATTTCATTCATTACTAAAATGTTTTTAATATACAAGTATACATGTTTTCTCTAATTTATTTTTCATTAAAGTGTGAATAGTTATTATAGTATTTGTATTCTAATTTTAACATGTATGGAACTCAACTGGCGAACGAACGGAAACATTTCACTGTCGGCACAAAGATGAAACATGGATCTTCCTTCTGAAGTAATGTATTCCCTCAATGATAAAATTAAGGCCAGTGAGGTATTATGGAATACAAACTGCAAAAGGATGAAGATGGCTGATATTAGCAAACAACAGACATATCTACATTGTTGTCCACATTTCGTCTTTCCTGACAAACTACTAACCCACCATCGCGTTGGTTGCTCATTTTACTCTTCGCTCTTCTAATGGAAACATGATGCGTCAAAAGAAAAAGACAACTGACGTATATCCAATTACTGCTGCTTTTCTCGGGACAGGAGGCGTCCCGCGGGGGTAGTTTGAAACGAGGGTAGTTTGAAATGGGGGTAGTTTGAAACGAGAACGTGGGGCGGAGTATCGGTTTAGCAGGGGACCAGCTGGTATGAAGGAGCAGCGTGACTGCGGCTGAAGGTATTTCACTACTGAATCCTTTCCCATCGAAAATAGATACAGTAAAACTTCCTAATTCTTAACATAGCAATACGGTTTTCATATATTTCTGACGTCGCATCATCATTTAAAAATGCGATTCATAAAATTTACTTGTATATATATTTTTTTACAGGCATATATATAAACGTAAAAAATACCAGGTAAAATAAAACATTGAACTGATCGTTACAGTGAGTGCTAAAACGATTATATAGAGCCTATGAAAAATAATATTAATTCTATATTATGAATTACACTTTCCACATGCAAGATGTATAGCACAGGTCTTCTAGTTACGATGAGTAAAGAGGAAAGGATATTTGCAGTTGACATGACCTCAACAAATAAAGGTGAAGCAAATGACTCAATCATCAGAGCCGGAAGGACCAAATTATCTTGTTCCTGAAGTTATAGATGAAGGAGACATATTCTATTTTTGTTACGAAAGGTAGTCTGGCGGCTATACGGTATCATAATGTGTATTCACATGGACCTTTCAGAATTGTCTTTCATTGTTTACCTACAGTAGCTCTGTTTGCACAAGGATCTTGCTGGGTAAGCTCGTCTGACTGCAAAACATGTCATGAAAAAAAAAATCGATCTTCAACAACCCTGCTGCAGCACTACCCTGAAAGAGGGAAGGCGAACAAAACAGTGAATTCATAACGAATGCTGGCAGTGGACTAAAAGTGCCGATTCGTAGATTAACTTTACTTTGTTAGTCATACTCATCATCAAAACACACTAGTTTAATCAGCTTTTTGTCCTTGGTGCCTAACAATGAACCATAAATGTCATCTGTTTGGACGAGGCGGCAACTGCTAATGTAATATGGACAGGCGCGCTGGGGCAAGATATGTCTACTAAGACGCTGCGGTAAGTTTCCACGATCCACATCCGTCAACAGGCCAGGAAATCCGAGATGTTTCGTTTGGCCTTCAATCGACAACAGTCAGTGTGAGGAGTAATGTGAAGAGTTACATTACAGTGCGGCAATTTGAACCTCGCTGAGGCTCAGATTAAGGTTTAAATCTCCCTCTACTGATCATCTTGGTATTTGATATTACTACTGAGTTATAGCACGAATGAGTTAAAGGCTAAAGAAGACAAGAAAGTAGAGTATGCCAGTTGGCTGTGTTGAGTATGACTGCTATTTGTTCTTACATAAATGAGCGAAACACTGTAGAACTCTTAACCCCTGCTGCAGATTGAATATCCTTCAGCCGAGAAAGCATTCGAATGTGTAAAGCATGACGTAGTTGTGACCCACTACGCATTCCTCACCTCA
>NC_051418.1:10165101-10165193 GCF_015228065.2 Penaeus monodon | reverse complement strand
CACACACACTCTCAATCGCAGCTGATACGGGCTGGCTGGGCGCAAACAATGCTCTTGCACTGAACTATGCCCCCTCCATTGCAACTGTTGTA
>NC_051418.1:10163501-10163628 GCF_015228065.2 Penaeus monodon | reverse complement strand
TCCAGTCTCGTTAGTTCGCTCGCAACGGTCACTGTGCACAGGTCATCGTCACAGCACCAGCCTCCTGGCTGGCTGTCCAGACACGCGTACGCTAGGCTACGCTCTCTCAATAAAGGCTAGTACGGTA
>NC_051418.1:10161276-10162405 GCF_015228065.2 Penaeus monodon | reverse complement strand
TAAATCAGTAATTTTTCTCTACATTTAAGCGGTCTTGTCTCTCAATGGATCTTGCTCTAGTGACGCGATTTTTTTAGGACTTCAAGTTTCCTTTCACACGGAAAAGGATGGCGTTTCCACTGCTCAGCCAATCCGTGCGTGTGACAGAACATCATAGCTGTGAATCTTTCCATAGTCATCAATAATGCATCACCCGTGTCCAAGTTGGCGTCCGTATCGATGTTCCTCACAGAATCCTTGTCCTCAGAAATCATCAGTGCAAGTCCCTTTGTTAATATATCTCAGACTTGGTTCTCTCCCGAATCGCCAAAAGCCAAAACTTACTGCAGACGAATTCCTACAGCGTAAGGCGCACATCATGGGAGCGGTCTCGTCCCCGCACTTGCCATTTAAATTCTGAGGCTTTCACTGTAGGCTTCGAAGCGCATCTATGTTTGGCTCCCACACCTTTCTTCCCTTGAGTAGCATCCCTGTGACTTTTCCTAGAGTCAATGAAGACTTTGTTTTGATTTCTTGCTCTCTGTTCATGTTAATTATGCCCCCTCTGTCCTTTGAATCTCCTCTACATTCATTGGAAAAGAAAGTTAATGATAAGATTTATGGTACATTGATGGTGGCAGGAAGATGGCAGACGATAACAACAGTAATAAAAACAGTAACGTTGATGCTACTCATGATGAAAACGTTACTAACCTCTGGGTTTTACTAAATCTCATCGCTATAACTCTATCATCGTCGTTGTGTTTGTACTGAACCGGAAACCCTGGCCGCTTCTTGGGATCGAACCCCTGCCCGTCTCTTTCCGTACGCACCTGTCATGAAAACACTTAACATGATCTCTACTTTGTGTATGATTGCTTTGTCTTTTTTTCTTTTGGCTCTTAGTGTAAAACTGCCCGAACGTTGGTGATTTTTTGCTTTTTATATATCACCTCAGTTTCGTTTTTTTTTTCTAATGTGAGACCCATTACTGTGTTGTTCCTTGCACTGATATTCCGTTCTCTGTAATCTGTTTCTATGTATCTCAGTTTCAAACCTGTATACGTATATATAAAACTATGCATCTATGCATGTGTGCTCATTTTGTTTGTATTTATGTACAGCTGGCAGTTTTTAAAGTCTCTACAAA
>NC_051418.1:10160591-10161235 GCF_015228065.2 Penaeus monodon | reverse complement strand
TATATACAGCCTCTATTCATTTTTATCCCTGTACAATCTCTCTGATGCTAGCAGTTATGAAATTTATTATATGTAGGACTTGTTGAACACTTTATAGTCACATTTAACTAAACAATTTTCCGCCAAAGTATTTCTCTGTGGTGATTGTGCAGACGAATGCCACAACTCTCAGCGAAGGTGACTATGACTACATCCCAGTAACGAGATCCCAGCAAAATGACAAAATTAACCGACTATATTCATGCTGTAATTATAATGCACGTATTCCCAGACCGATTATTCTAGGGAAAGTCATACTGTTTTAGCGATTGTTCGAAAGCGTCGGTCTCCGGAATGTCGCTAAATTGGTGCCTCCCTTAAACTCTTCCCTCCCTAGAATGTTATAGCAAGGCATTTCCGACTTTGGCTCTGAAGACAGTTATTCGAGGAGGCTGTCTTCTGTTACCTGCCAGCTCTCGCTAGCCGAAAGAGCTATTCGCTCGAGACCGCAGACTTGAGACTCTACTGGGGAAGGACTTTGGTGTCCTCCGGTATGTATTTCAACTCCTTATCAGTAAACTATGAAAATTTTACACAACACTTTTACTAATGACCTTCAATCAACTAAGGGGTTTCACTGGCAACTCACATTTTTCACTACCCAG
>NC_051418.1:10160280-10160418 GCF_015228065.2 Penaeus monodon | reverse complement strand
GGTAGAGGGGGAAGAAGAGGGGAAGATGATATATTACTAAGGGTAGATGGGTACGGACATACCGATAGATAGGGATTTTGACAAAGGTCACATCAACATTTCACTCTCAATGTCAAAAGCTTAGTTGCCTTTCTCGTG
>NC_051418.1:10154574-10154737 GCF_015228065.2 Penaeus monodon | reverse complement strand
CACCTGGCGGGGTTGTTTAAAAAATTTAAAATATGTAAATGCTGTTTTATATCACCCCCCCCCCCCCAGTGATGGGGGTTGTGTTGGGGGGAAGTCACATGCAAACAGAGCAGCAGCAGCTGGGCCTCTCAAATTTCCCAAATTAGCGGGATTTGAGGAGTTT
>NC_051418.1:10153694-10154490 GCF_015228065.2 Penaeus monodon | reverse complement strand
TTTTTTTGGGGGGGGGAAACAAATTTTAATGCAAGTAAGGTATGCAAGCCCAAAAACAAGGGTGATTTGAAAACCCCAACAGAGGATTTGGCTTGGTATTTAAAGTATAAATTGGCGAAATTATTGTTTAAAGTTCTGAATTAAAATTTTGGGCTCCTTAACAAGTTAAAAAATTTTGTAAGTAAGTTTTGAAAGAGCCTTCTACAAAAATAAGGGGAATATTATTAGTTTGGTTTTATTGGAAAGAAGAGTGGTTTTCATAAAAAAAAAAAATTTGGAGTGAATTGGTGCTTTTTTTTTAATTTTGGGCCTTTTGGGTAGAAGAGTTTTTGGGGTAACTTTCCATTCCCCAAAAGGGGGGAGGGGGGGAGGAAGAGCCGAAAAGTGAGAGGGAAACAAAACCAGGAAAAAATGCCCATGTTAAGGGGGTATTGTGCATTTTGTTTTTGAGGAATTGGGAAAAAAGCTTGTAAAGTGAAATGCACACATTTTTTAATATGGCGAAAGGTTTTGTCAGTAATCTCATTACTACAAACAACTTAATAATTCCAATCTTTCATGCTGTTTTTAATAGAGGCCCCTAAAATTCACTCGATTTTTTTTTTCTAAAAAATTTATCCTGTGAAATTTAAACCCCTTACAAAAACACTCCATTATTGCTTGAGTGTGAATAGAATATAGATACCTCTCTGTCTATCTTTCGTCGTCTATCCTTCAGCAATTGTTTGTTTTTTGTTATTGAAAAAATTCATAGTGTAGATGAAAAAAAGGATAATGAGAAAGGGTAACTTCATTT
>NC_051418.1:10153023-10153164 GCF_015228065.2 Penaeus monodon | reverse complement strand
GCAGGAGATTAAATTACACTAGCTTTTGTATCTTTATCAGAATACTGAAGATTGACATTGGAATGCCCTTTACAATTATTCTGTCCATTCATAAATGTCCATCTAATTATTCATTAGTCTTTCTACGTCATTGGTTATTTT
>NC_051418.1:10152339-10152975 GCF_015228065.2 Penaeus monodon | reverse complement strand
ATTTTTATTTTTTATTTATTTAAGGTGGCCACTGGCCCATAAAAAGTTTCATATTTAGCATTACGGTGTAGGGCTGGTATCCCCGAGAGATTTATGTTCGGTTTCCATGTTAATTCACACTGGTGAGGAAGTGTGATGGCAGCATGAGCAAGAGATGGGCATTTTTAGATTTCATTTATCTTGATAATTCATATAGTACATATATAAAAAATTGTAGTAGGTTTCCTTTTTGCGAATTTTAAAAATTTGGTGAAATTTATTGAAAAAAAGGGGAAAAAAAGTTGTTTTGGTTACTTTATTAGATTAATAATTTTAGATATCTTCTCTTCGTGGAAAGTATTTTTTATCTGATTTTGTTTTTGTATTTAGTGGGGAAGCATTTTTGCTCTTTTTGTACCTACCCTTTTTTGAGGAATAGTGAAAAATTCCATTTTTATGTAAAATCTGTTTGGCTGAAAAGAATTAAGAGGATGCGTAAGAATCCCAGTAGAAATAAAATTTACAATCTTAATAGCTCTCTATACATAATGTATTGATTATCATCTGAAAAGATATGAAAATTTAGTAAGGAAATCATTCTGTGCTTTTTAGGGGGTAGGGAGTGCCCCATAATTTTAAATTTATTGGAAAGGAATA
>NC_051418.1:10150876-10152309 GCF_015228065.2 Penaeus monodon | reverse complement strand
GTAACCTTAGGCAAATTTACTGCTAGTTTTTAAAACCACAGTAAAAATGATGAAATTTTAAAATTTATTTTTTTACTTTGCAGAACAAGTCACATTTTGAATTGAAACGGCCCAATATCAGGGGTAGCGTACAGTGGAAAAACTTGGTAGAGGAGGGAACAGTAGGCCGCAGACTTTTTCACCCAACTCGCACTTAAAGCGCTTTCAAGCAATTCTGGTTACTTTAGGTTTAAAAGATATATTTTTTTATACCATCTTTTTGAGATATGATCGTAGTGCCAATGACATATGAGGGAATAGGAATCCCAAAGGGGAGGGGGACATTATAAAATATTTGATATTTTAATACGGCACAGCTAAAAAAATCTAAATTAACCCTGAGGAAAATTAGTATTTTAATTTATATGATAAAATTATATAGCAGTGAATGAAAAAATACTTCCATTACCATGTTAAAATATTTCAGGAATTAAAGTGATGACAATTTTTTTACACAAATATAATTTATTCACTTTTGCGGTTCATTGTTTATTGGTTTTATTATTTTTAAAAAGTTAATTGTTAAAAAAATTTGGTATGCAGATTTTCTGCAGTTTTTTTGTGACCTTTTAATAATCAAGTTAGTGAATTTTTTATAAAAAAAAAAAAAAAATTTATTGAAATTCAGTCTTGTTTTTTCATATAGCGCTGGTATTTTAGCCAAAGTTGAAATGTGATAATCCTCTAGATTTTTCATTTTTTAAAAGTAAAACATACCTCTTCCCAAAAAATGTTATGCACTTTTTGTATATTTTAATTTTATATTGTCTAAGTAGTAGTATTTTTCTAAATAATTCCTTTTGGGAAAAATTTGGGTTTTCTTTTTTCATGCTTGAAAGGGATATGGAATCAAAATTTATAGAAATTTTATACTGAATTTTTTCTTATATTTTTGGTTGATGTGTTTTTTTTCTTTCTTCTTACCCTTTTAGCAATATTGGAATCTATGGCTTACTTCACAAAATTTTCATCATCTCTTGAAAACTCCTTGCTAGAAGTTGACACCACTTTCGGGGCGTCCCTCCCCTAAAAAAAAACTTATGTATTCTGATACCTCTGTAATTTTTCTAAAAATAGTTTAGAGCTATTTGACTCAAGCATGTGTTGGGTTAAAAAGGAAAAAGCGTCTTTTTTTGGGGAAAAAGAAAGATTGTTGAATTTAGGTCTATGTAGCATCTTTATTAGAAGTGCCCTGATGCTCCATTTTTAAATTTAAAAATAAATAGGAAAAAGTTGTGTGAAAATTATAAAAATTAAATGGTCACAGCTTCTTATCAAAATAAACATATCAGAGTTTTTCCCGTCTTTCATTTAGGAATGAGAAAAAAATATTTTTATATGGAAAATTTAAGTTTAGATATAAATACTAGGGTATAGGTCTAGTAGATAAAAGA
>NC_051418.1:10150109-10150790 GCF_015228065.2 Penaeus monodon | reverse complement strand
TGTTATTTTCTATGGGGGTTTAAGGGGTTTACATGTCCCCATTACACTTCACCATTTTTACTCGTGGTGCACCCCAAAACCCTTGGGATTAGGGAAGGCCTCCATGAGTCAAAAGGTTTGTTTGGGGGCCCTCAAAAAGGGATAAAAAAGGTTTTCCCGATGAAAATTGCAAGAAAAAATTTCCCATCCCTCCATCTGAAAAAGAAAAGGGGGTGAAAAAAACTTTGGGAATATTTTTGTGGAAGGAAAGTTCTGAGGTGTGTGATGGTTGCACCTGCACATCTGTGGGTTTTTTGGAAACTTTTATGCTTTTTGAAAAACCTGGTTTTGGGGGGCAGAAATGGATGATGAGATGAAGTATTTAAATTTCTTTAAAAATTTTGGGCAAAACAAAACACAAACCATTGCAGTCTGTGTACATATATTTATTTTCTTATTATAAATATGATTTGGGAAATGTAGTGATTAATTAGGCAAAAGAAAATTTTCCCAACTATTGCACCATTGTTTTCCTTTTTGGAATTAGGATATTATGTTAATGCTGCATGAGAGGTAGTTTAAAACTAAAACCCCAAATTTAGGGTTTTTAAAAATCTTTTATTTCTTTCCCAAAAAAAAATGTTCATTTTAGGCAAACCAAAAGTATTCCTTTTTTTTTCCCCAAACGGAAGGACCAGTTCT
>NC_051418.1:10149665-10150088 GCF_015228065.2 Penaeus monodon | reverse complement strand
TTCAGTCTGAAATAATAAGATGATTCAGATATTTTCCTATCAAGGTTTTCCTATCCAATAAGGGGGCATTACATGAACTTTTTTTTCAATGTCTGTATGAAGAAATGGAGTTTGGTAATCCGGGATATAATTTTTTTTTTTATTATGTAAAAAACCACTCTGGGTTTATGTTGCAACATTTTTAAATTTTTTTCCCTTGGCAAATATTAACTGGAATTGGGGGTTAACAATATCTTTTAAAAGCTACAATATTTTTCAAATAACGGTAGAAAAAACCCCATACATCATGAAACAGAAATCAGCCAATACTGCAGAGATTTTCACAATCAGTTTGGGGATTTATGTTCAGCTTGGTAAGCAGGTATTTTTTAAAGGGCGAACCAAAAACCAAAGTAGTTTCTTACAATGATCTTTTTAATAAAA
>NC_051418.1:10148042-10149606 GCF_015228065.2 Penaeus monodon | reverse complement strand
GCAACAAAAAAAAGAATACAGTATTAAATTAGAACGTGCAATGCATTTTTATTTTGTGGCAAGTGGTTTTTAAAAATCTAGAACATCAGGTTTAGAAAATTTTTAAGACTACAGATAACCCTTTACCAATATGAGAGAGGAACATTTATAGTGGGGGAGTTTGTTTAAAAAATATACTATTTAAACACTTCCTTTTCGAGCGATATTCAGTTTTCCATCAGTTTGGTGGTCATCCCAAAGGAAATTTTGTCAATATTGGGATATTAGATTTTAGCAATGATTTTTAATCAAAATTTATTTCCCTAAATGATCCTGTTAAGGCTGTGAAACATTTTAGCCTTAGGGATAAGCAATTAAAACAAATCAAAATTGTAAGAATGTTTTGTATATGAGTAATATATTCAATTCTGATAATTATGGACAAACGAAATATTTTAAGGGCTAACTCTTTTGGGGGGCCCCCCTTTGAAAGTTTGGGGGGCCCCGCACCCCAGATAAAAATGTGAAAAAATAAAAATTATAAAACCCCGCAGTATTTTTTTTTAATGAGCTTTTTTTTATTCCCATTACATTGTATCCAAAATTTTATGAGGAGAAAGTTGATCTGTTTTTTTTCTTGATGGATGGTAATAAAAAACTTAATTTTTTTATTTTACATAGTTAAAGCTATTTGCTTCTTTTAAAGACTTTCTGCAATGTATCTGTTTGGTTATTTTTTGTATATAAAATGTTATTTATAGGATTAGCAGGTTTTTTTTCCTCTGGTTTTCCCTTAAAAAGGGCCCCCTTTGGGTTTTTCATTGCTAATTGAAAGAAGTTAACGAAAATTACTCCATTGATGCTGAGGTTGGCATTTTCCAAATTTCTTCCGTGACTTTAAGTATATTTAATTGTGTTTACACATAATAGCTCCCCAGGATTTAATTACACCCTACCTAACTCTCTTTTAACCCTTTCCTAGATATTTGGAATTCTTCTTTATTTTTTGTTAAAATTAAAATAACATAATAAAGTCACAAAATTTTAAAAATGAAGTTTAGTGGAACATGGTTCCTGGGGGAAAGGGGTTAAAAAAAAAATCCATTTTTTTTTTTTATGTAAAAAAAGGCTTACAAAAATGCATCAATTTGCTTGAAAAGGGCCCAACATTGCTTGTGTTTTTCAGGTCATATTTAGTATTTAAAATGCTTTAAAAACCCAGGGCCATTATCTTCCATCTGTGTAAAAAACCATATCCCCAGGATGCACTCTCCATACATAAAGGCATTTATGTATTGTGTTTTTAAATTGAATATGTAAGTCAGATGAAGATATGACTTTGAAATGCATTATAAACTGTAAATTTTTATTTTTTATATGTTTTTAAAAATCTGCCAAATTCATCTTTCTTACCCTTAAAAAAGAAAAAAATTCTCTGCTTTCCCTCCTAAAAAAAGGGTTTTGAAAATTTTTTAATTATTTTTAAACATTTTATTTGTTGTTTTGGGTTTTATGTGTTTTTGTCTTTTAAATATGTATGGGGGAAACAGGACCATTGCATGTTTTAGTAACTTATTTTCCCCCT
>NC_051418.1:10146060-10146483 GCF_015228065.2 Penaeus monodon | reverse complement strand
TTCAATAGCTAGAAGAAATAATGAAAATAATAACAAACAGTACAAGACAAAACATCTTACAACAATATTTACCATTACCGCTTAAAACTTACGCGAAAAGCCTGTTTAGAGAATCTGGCAACTCTCCATGTGTTCATATAGCTCGGAAGCGCGAGGCCCAAGAGCACAGTCGGAAAACGCGACAGTGAAAGGACGTAACTTCTCTCTCGTGTGGCTGTAGTGACTCGGAGGTGAGAATCCAGTTCATTTTCGTTCTTTTACTAGTAATGGTGACAGAAGCAGCAAAGTCCAAGACTGTGCCAGTTATCATACTTATATTTTATATTTCGAAAATGCATTAAGCAAAATGCGTGGACGGCGGAACTAGGTGAGTGTTTGTATACAACGTTCTTATAAGTAAACTTACAAAGACAATGCGCACAG
>NC_051418.1:10145721-10145932 GCF_015228065.2 Penaeus monodon | reverse complement strand
CTCGTGTGGCTGTAGTGACTCGGAGGTGAGAATCCAGTTCATCTTCGTTTTTTTACTAGTAATGGTGACAGAAGCAGCAAAGTCCAAGACTGTGCCTGTTATCATACTTATATTTTATATTTCGAAAATGCATTAAGCAAAATGCGTGGACGGCGGAACTAGGTGAGTGTTTGTATCCTTATAAGTAAACTTACAAAGACAATGCGCACAG
>NC_051418.1:10144753-10144940 GCF_015228065.2 Penaeus monodon | reverse complement strand
TGACATTTGGAAGTCTGACGTAGCGTAACACTAATTATGTAATCCTCGAAATACTTCTCGTATTGAACATTACACAATAAGGCGAACATTCCTCAACTGCGCCGTTAGGTGCGGCTAACGACGAAAACGTTTTGCGTCGATAGAGATTAAGGCCCTGACTCCGGCCTTGTGTTGATAACACTTTTCA
>NC_051418.1:10142046-10142433 GCF_015228065.2 Penaeus monodon | reverse complement strand
TGCACACAAACGAAATAAAGATAGATTTTTGTGTATAATATTCTTATAAGCAGCAGTAGTAAGTCTATCATCTAAAGTCTGCAATATAATGACCACAATCTTCTTATCCCCTCTAAACAGATCGTTTAGTATGAGTTGCATTTTTCACTTTCTTTTTTTAAACTTTAATTTCTGTGTCTAAATACAGTTTATATAATAATGTCTTTACAGCCACTATTTTTCTAATTACAGTTCTTCTCTGCCATGGTACTTTGGATTTATATTCATATGCAAGCCATAGGACCATTCATAAATAAAGAAGAATAATGTGTTGCCACAGTGATTTCTTTAGATATAATTTCCAATGTAATCATATTGTATAAAAGAGATATTATGCTGTTCTGTGGA
>NC_051418.1:10141695-10141857 GCF_015228065.2 Penaeus monodon | reverse complement strand
AAAGAGAAAGAGCAGGAAACAGCAGGGTAGAAGCTATTCCAGATACCTTTATTCTGAGCATACGATGTGTGCAACAACTATTTTTCAACAAGTACCTATGCTGATTATACCTTTCAGATGTTTGAAGGTCATGAAGTGAAGGCTATGAATAATTCTCGTGGT
>NC_051418.1:10139970-10140131 GCF_015228065.2 Penaeus monodon | reverse complement strand
ACCACGAGAATTATTCATAGCCTTCACTTCATGACCTTCAAACATCTGAAAGGTATAATCAGCATAGGTACTTGTTGAAAAATAGTTGTTGCACACATCGTATGCTCAGAATAAAGGTATCTGGAATAGCTTCTACCCTGCTGTTCCTGCTCTTTCTCTTT
>NC_051418.1:10137617-10139753 GCF_015228065.2 Penaeus monodon | reverse complement strand
TCCACAGAACAGCATAATATCTCTTTTATACAATATGATTACATTGGAAATTATATCTAAAAGAAATCACTGTGGCAACACATTATTCTTCTTTATTTATGAATGGTCCTATGGCTTGCATATGAATATAAATCCAAAGTACCATGGCAGAGAAGAACTGTAATTAGAAAAATAGTGGCTGTAAAGACATTATTATATAAACTGTATTTAGACACAGAAATTAAAGTTTAAGAAAGGAAAAATGCAACTCTAAACATCTGTAAGAGAAATTTTTCTTCTAACTGAAATCACACTTCTTTTTCAATATTACTACAAAAATTAATTTTATTGATGAGGGATAGTCAAAGAAATTCTGAGGCTTCTGTGTCTATTGAAGTAGGAGTGTGATGCAATACTCAACAGAACAGATTGTGGTCATTAGTATATGCAGACATTTAGATGAATAGACTTACTACTGGCTGACTTGATAAAGAATATGTTATACACAAAAGAAAATGCTAATAACAGTTAATAATTTCTGTTATAGTTGTGCTAAAATTTAAATTGCAAGATTGTGTACTTGATACATTATTTTTATAATAGCAAATGAAATGTAACTAGATATCTGATGCCAGATTTTTTTGTTTTTATGGCCAACAATTGGAGAATCATAAGGACTTAGCCTTAAGGAGGCACATGAGCCTTAAAAATTAATCACTACGGAAGTTCACTTTCGTCTGACTGTGATAAGGAATGAGTTCAAGAGGTAATGAAATCAAAAGTGTTAACATTCAAACAGTTAATGGCTTTTGCCAGCAAGTACTGCATCAAATATTTTCTGGTCAGCCCAGAAACTGAAAAATGACAGAACAATTATTTTGTACAAATAATTTCAGATTGGCTGTTTGTTTTGTGACACTTTACTTCATCAGAATATTGTGCTAGATACAATATTTCTTTTAAGATATGCCATTACTGTTGGGCATTTTCTCTTCTGTTTTAAGTCGCAGTGTACAAATGCAGGAAAGTATGGAGCATTAACCAGAATTATGGAAGGAAGATATGTAACACAACTGAACAGTGAAAGAAGGGAGAGAGATTCTCCTTTTAGTAGTGGAATGAGATGCAAGTATGAATGATGTTATAAAATGGAGGTTGAATGTATTATATTTGGCAACTCAGTTATGCTGTGTATCTAGTTAGGTAATATGTCATATTTAATCTGCTTACCTGATCCCCCCATCCCACCTCCATCAGTGATTTGAGGAATGACAGATAAAGCAATTGATTTGTTTGCTATGTGATTTTTTTTTTTATGAATATGTACTGGGAATGAAAGCTAAGACTGAATCTGTTCTTATTTTGCATATAAATGTCCTGTTTTATTTTATTTTTTTTGTCATTATTCCATAACAGAACTGTTTTTACAGTATAAATGTGCCATAATAGTAGTTTATTATTTATAGTAAGTGTATGGCAAACCATTTTGCTCACATGTTAATCCTCTACTTGTCAGAATTTGAAGACTTTGTGCACCTGTTCTATTTTTTTTAATTCTGATTCTTCTTGTTGCAAGTGCTCTTTGTATAAAAAAAATTAAACATGCCTGTACTTATATGTATTTATGTACTATAATTCATTAAGCTGAAGAGTTATATTTATGATATTAGATGCTATATGAGAAATTCATTTCTGTGTTGGATATATTGTAATTAAACAACAGGTGTAATACAAAATAAGTATGAAAAGGGATGCCGCCTTTTTACAGACTAAATTGTATATACATAAAGGTAGACCGATTCCCTATATACAGTATTTGAAAATAAAGACATTCATAAAGATTAATGTGTGAGAAAATTAAAAGTTACCTCATTTTCAGAAATACCACTAATAGCATTTTATTCCTCTTCTTTATTATTTGAAATATGTTATTACAAATAATTGTCAGTTGTATTCAAATATTCATTAACATTCATTCACAAAAAATAATATATATTGAATAACAGGGAAATCACTCGGCAAATACATACACATATATTTCAGTTTGCATGTTTGTTGATCCAGATTTTATGTAAACTGTACATCATACCTTCAGTCATATTCGCTCATGCCAGACACACCTTTTGCACACAGAAAGGTCCTCAATACTGAAACTGA
>NC_051418.1:10137340-10137467 GCF_015228065.2 Penaeus monodon | reverse complement strand
AATTCTTATAATGGTTTTCATAATCACCATTAAAGATAACGTATGCTTTAGTACTGGCGAAGGGGAGTGCACCATTCATGCTATTCTGGATACTTGTATTTATACTATTCAAGAATACTAATGTCCT
>NC_051418.1:10136756-10137102 GCF_015228065.2 Penaeus monodon | reverse complement strand
TTGAGGTTGGATAAGAACTGGATATTGTTATCCTTTGATATCATTTGTCACTACATTCATTCTTATAGCTCCTCATTTCTAAACGAAATCAGCATTATCAATATGAGAATCAGACAGGCAGATGCACAGACAGGGAAACAGACACTCATGATAATTCATGCAACAATCGCAATCACACACAAACCCAAATGAATGAAATACAAAGAAACCGAAACCAGAAATAACTTGCACAGTTATGCAAAATGGGTCAATCACGTGTAAAACACTGGCCTTTGAGGCAAGTGATATTAATGAAAATCATGAAACTTTCAACTTTAGACAATAATCAAACAATATTATATACTGA
>NC_051418.1:10135855-10136547 GCF_015228065.2 Penaeus monodon | reverse complement strand
TAATTCTGATGGTATACTCGGCTTGTTTATTTTAGAGCGATTTAAAACCATTTGATTAATGGGATACAACTGTAAATGTAATACCAATACCAATCTGGTATTCTGTTCAGCTATAAAACGGCACTGTAGTACAGCAATAACTGCTGATTGAGTGCGAGCATAACGAAGACAGAAAAAGACGGATGAAGACCGAGAAAAATAAAAGAAAATAATACGAGGTATGTTTGGTTGGAAAGAGCAGCTGATAGACAATTCTAGAGGAAACTGAAAACATTTTTTCGCTTCCCGTTTAAGAGGCGATATAATAACCTCGACCCTTTACTTCCTGCTAGAAATATTCTCCAGAAAATATAATCGATAAACAAAGATAACAGTAATATATATAAACGCGATAAATGATAAAATGCTCAACCCCCTATTCAATACTGTATTTATTTGAGATTATCAAGCGTATTATGATAAATGATTAAGTAGCAAAGTTTACACATTAAAAGTAGGAGCCTGTGTGCGATTCCACAGTTGGCATGGAACAGTCTGGAACTTTGTTAATTATAGACACGTGCAAGAATGTTGCAGCAGAAACAAAACGATGTAATAAATACAATTAAAAAACACAAAGAAAATTAAAAATGGTCCTCCGTGTAATTCCACACTTAGCAGTCTCGAATGTGGTTCATTTTACAAAGTATTTT
>NC_051418.1:10135204-10135740 GCF_015228065.2 Penaeus monodon | reverse complement strand
CACATGCCTATCTGTTATTACAAGGAGTGAAACATTGCTCTGATTTCCTTTGTGTATACTCATACTAAACGTATCTCATGTCATGGTATAAATCTTTGTCTCATTCTCTCTTATGTATGTACGCGATCTCTCTCTTCCTCTCTGTTTCTCTCTCTCTGTTCAGTTTATATCATATTCTCTCTCTCATTTTTCCTGTCTTTCTGACCGCCTGTCTTACTATTTGTCTGTGTCATCCTTTCTCTCTTTTCCTGTGTTTTTCTTTTTGACCTCCTGTATGTTCGTCTCTTTCCTTATCGCCCTCCTCCTCCTCTCCCACTTTCTCTCATCCACCCAACAATTAAAACAACCAAAGGTTTAAACTTCTTTGCAACAAATTGCAAATCACATTGGTTCCTTTTCGGTACACTTTTACAGTTCTGTATTGTCGCACGTCCTAAGATCAGTATGGCTGTCTCAAAATTATGTAGTATACATGGATGCACATACAGATTCACTATCCAGACGGCATTGGCACTTATGCTAATTTTAAATAAACC
>NC_051418.1:10134862-10135140 GCF_015228065.2 Penaeus monodon | reverse complement strand
TAGTTTTAGCGTGAAGAATGAGGCCTCCTTATCATTGCGGGAAATATTAGAACCTTGCTGCTATTTTGTATTTCTTTAAGTTCACACAGGTAAGTGTAATTTTTTTTTTTCTATTGGCATAACCAGCAAACAAGTTACATAAATTTACAAATGATTGCTATGATCACACTCACTGCCTTTTACAATCAAATTATGTTACGATTATGAATTATCGCCCTGCCTCTTTGTAGTGCCAGTATTACTGTGTTATATTTTGATATAGACTTTTTTCCGGTGTG
>NC_051418.1:10134732-10134805 GCF_015228065.2 Penaeus monodon | reverse complement strand
GATAAAATCTTATCTAAAGCCAAGGGTGAAATAGTTGTTTGTCCTTTTTGGTAAAAGTTTTCCTTTTATTCTC
>NC_051418.1:10134613-10134703 GCF_015228065.2 Penaeus monodon | reverse complement strand
GTTACCAATCCTTTTTAAAATATATTTACAGTTGTGATGATAATCGACAGAACTAAAGCATTCCTAATCAGTGGCAAATGTCTATAAGAT
>NC_051418.1:10134290-10134558 GCF_015228065.2 Penaeus monodon | reverse complement strand
TTTTAAAGAGTAGAAAATTGTGGCCCTTGGGGGGGGGGGGGGACAAACCAAACCTTGATGATAATAGTGATTATGATAAAAATGTTAACGGCAGTAGTCTCATTCACTCTGCCTATCTTTGTCTCTTTCTCTTACTCGTTTTCCCTCTCTCATTCTATCCTCGTTGTTTTATTTGTGTCGGTGTCTATCTATTTATCTATCTCTGTCGTTCTCTCTATCTATCTGTCTGTCTGCCGGCTCCCCCCCCCCCTCTCTCTCTCTCTCTCGC
>NC_051418.1:10133976-10134139 GCF_015228065.2 Penaeus monodon | reverse complement strand
CGTTCTTCCTCACTCCTTTTATATTCAAATCAAATCTTATTCATTATCTATTTCCATTTTTTTGTCCCGTAATAAGTATGTAAAGACCTTATTTAGCAATTATGACCATATTGATATCAAAGACAACCCCCATAAAAGAACTATATTGTATAGATATATCGTA
>NC_051418.1:10133564-10133753 GCF_015228065.2 Penaeus monodon | reverse complement strand
GTATTAAATAGAAACTTCTTAAATGAAAAAGTTGTAGTAGAATTCAGTGATGAATGAAATAATGTTTTTTTTTTTCGATATTAAACCCACAGGTATTATATTAAATATTAAATATCGAAAAATATTAAAGTCCAGTCATAACGGCGGTTCTTTGGCGATGTGTAAACGAAAAAAGGTAAATATGAGAAC
>NC_051418.1:10132862-10133354 GCF_015228065.2 Penaeus monodon | reverse complement strand
TTAGCAGTTAAAATTCGGATTTATGAGTGTGCTATTACTTCAAAGTAGTATCTATTTGAAAAGAGAAATTTAAATCAAGAAAACTCTCACAGAAACGTTTTCTCCTTTCTTTGAACACAACGAAACACTTCCGTCTTCTTTGAGTTATCTCCTTATTCCTAATAACTATAGCTATTGTCACTGCAACAATCCATGCTTATCTCTCGTACCATAAATTTAACTAACAAAGTGTTCATATCACAAAGCCTGACGAAGGCGCGGTCCACCCTGCCTTGTATGTGTCTGCCGTAGTTTAAGTGACATTTGGAGACGAAACTTATATGCCATTCATCCCACACTACGTAATGCACCTTTTTTAAGGTTAAATGAAGAGTGCAGATCCAAAATCATCAATAACATAGATGATAACTTCTTTATATCAACTAGTTTATAACGCCGTCAACAATATAATTATTATTTCTTGTTATGTCATCTACACCTACAGATGTTACT
>NC_051418.1:10132228-10132473 GCF_015228065.2 Penaeus monodon | reverse complement strand
AGAAATAATGATATAACATCACTATCATATTTATAACTAGGAAAATAGAATAATAAAAATACTGAACGAATAACAAAAAGTAACACAAGAAAAAATGAAGATAAAATGACAGTTACTACATTAATTTTTTTCCATGCTAAGTACACGTTTTATTTGAATAAGTGACATTTTCATTATCTTTGAAATGTGCAATAAAGAGCCACCTGATTTGCATATTCTATTGAGCTGCGTCGTGTCTGAAACTG
>NC_051418.1:10131275-10131938 GCF_015228065.2 Penaeus monodon | reverse complement strand
CAGTTTAATTTATTGTATATGACCTTTAGGTTGTTGAAATCTGTGTTCTAAGATTTTTTTTCTCTTTATCTTATATTCGGACAAATATCAATTTCATGACATTTATCTGCTAATTTATAATATAAAAAATATGTGAGTCGTCAGGCATTCTCAGTTATTTCCTATATTATAGTTAAACAGCTTTAAAACGGTAATAATTACTAAGAAAAATTATATAATTTACTATACCTCATTTTAGGATTGGTAGAAATCTCCAATAAATGGCACAGATAATGGAGTAAACTATACGTCTTCTCGGATATATGTATGAAGTGAGGGAATGACAGTCGTAGAAATAACAACAATGATAGAGGATAAATAATAATAACTTGTATAGATTACTAACATCAAAAATTAATTTTAAAAAATATTTTTACACTTTGAAATCTAAAATTAATATATGACATGAGCAACAAAGAAACACATTTTGAATGTAAAAAGTCTAGATATCAAGTAGGAGAAACATCACACGATTAGAAACGGAATCGAGTCGGTTTTTGTTTTGTAGAAGAAATCGCTATATTTACAGGAAGAAACAATATCAGTATTTATATCTAATCATTTAAATATTTCTGTGGATTTTTACTTTTTTTTTTTCTTGGTAAAATATTTCAGTTAACGATT
>NC_051418.1:10130227-10131157 GCF_015228065.2 Penaeus monodon | reverse complement strand
ACTATTATCAATCATATTTTTACTGTATTTGCTATCACCGAAATCGTTCTTTTAATTAATATCTTTCGGATAAATGTGTTTTTTTTATCGATTTGCATCAGTGTTTTTGATATATGGATTTTTTGTTTTTTCGTTATTTTGTCATCAGTAATGTCATATATTAATAAAAAAATATGTTATTAAACCTATTTAAACATATTTTTAGCTTGCACATATTGCATCTAAATTTTGAATCTCCTCTATCATCTTTATTATTGCACCCTCAAAAGATTTTAAATTTGAAATATAACATAAGCGTAACCTTTTCCTATGATATTCTTAATATTTGTTACGGTTTTATATCTCAAAGGTATTATTTGAGAATACGAGAAATAATATACAAAAGAAAGTAAGAAATTACCAGAAAGCGTACATGAAAGAAGAACGATATTATCCGATATTCAGACCGACGTAGTGACAGAGACAAATAAAAAGAAAGGAAAAAAAAAATATCAATAATGCTTCCATAAGTACATTCATAAGGTAATTAATGCGTTTAATAGTCTTTTCGTACAAATGAATTATGTTTTGTTGACATACATATACTACCAAAGATTAAGTATTCTGCATAAAAAAAAACTCCAAATAAAGTTCATATAATAACAAACAATTCCTATCTCTCACAAACGATTACTGTCATGAAGAGAAAAGGTGGATTATCGATAACACGAAAGTATAATGAAAATTTTAACAACAGGAGAACAACAAGAAACACTAATTCAAGAAACATTATAGGTAAAATGACATAACTATAGCAGACGTACAACTAGAAACTCAAGATATATGCTTGAATAAAACGCCATGGTGCAGCGGGAAAGCAATTGGCTTTGATTATCCGAGAATGAGAAGCGAGCGAAAACAGCACGTTATTTTTTTCCCCTTTCCCCCCCA
>NC_051418.1:10128710-10130084 GCF_015228065.2 Penaeus monodon | reverse complement strand
CAAGTAGGGTCAGATTTGAAATCCATTTTCTCTCCTGTATTTAAACCGATAACATAACTATTCACAAAATTATATAATTCTGTCATAAAAACTTTAAACATGTTTCTATGGGTTTTAGTTTATGATTTATTGCAAATTGGCTACTCTTATCATTCACATATTTCTGACGATATTATTCCTATTATAGTAACAATGATATGCCTTTTACTGTTTTGTATTTCCTCGGATTCTCACATTTTGACTCGAACATTACTAATAGAAAGTCGAAATGTTTAAATTATGTTTTTTTTATGCAACTATGTGAACTCGTGTGATTGTATATGTTTGAATATGACTCTTATTTCTAACTCGTACATATAGAACTTCAAATTGTTTAAAAGGATTGTGATTTCCTTGTGATTGTATATTTACATGTAATTCGATGTTCTTTTCCAATTCGATGTTTGTTGTAGAACGTCGAAATGTTTAAATGCATATGATATTTATGTAGCTATGTGATTTCATGTGACTGCAATTGTTACGTTTTTATGATTTACATTTTAAAGTATATTTTTATTACTATGACGACAGACTGATGCTTCTACTAATATCTAGACTTTCTTTATCCAAAATGTCATCTTTATTTGGTCATCAGTAATGTTATATATTAATTTCAGATAGATTAAGTCAACTATTAGTATTGATTTCAATTCATTTATATTTATCCTCATTCACCATTATTATTACGGCTGTCATCGCCACAGTTCATACATATTTCTCGTACCACAATTCTTAATTTAGAGCCTGTAATTACATTACCTGCCAAACCGCTCCATTGCCCTGTCATAATTATCAAAGAATATGGAAGAAAGAAAGAAAAACAGCACGTTATCGTAATGTTAGCAGTGGGTATATAATTTTATTTTAATGTTTGACAACATGATTGTAATATAAGATTAGTAATAGTGATAAAAAAGTCGACGCCTATCAAATATAACTAATAGTTACAAACAGGTACGATGAAGTTTTGCCGAGAAATGGTTACAGCGTTTCATTATCAATATAATATGATGCATTTTGGATTTGTCCCCATTTTACTATAAATACGTACATTAAAGAGCTTAAAGTGATATGCATACAAGCAAGACAGAGATAGTACAAGTATCGTCTCTGAGAATTCGTGGATCAGCCATACAAGGCTGGGTGAATCTGCCTTCGTCAGTCTTTGCGATCTGAACTCTTCATTAGTCAAGTAAAAGGATGTAATTTATTTATCGTCTGTTTACTGTTGTGTGACTAAATCAAATACATTATTTCTTCTTCCTTCTTTCTTCATTTTCACCTAAGGAGGATTTTAATTATTTACCTAATCATTTACTTTCTTTCCGTGCTGCC
>NC_051418.1:10128386-10128643 GCF_015228065.2 Penaeus monodon | reverse complement strand
CTATCAAAATAAAGCTTGTAATAATCATACGCACACATTAAACATTTGAATGATGAATACAACGAAAACAAAAACGGCATGCCTTTTAAGTTATTCCGGTAATGGCGATATATTACTAATACTAGTAGTGATATCACAAATATCATGTATCTGCTTGCAAAGAGTGAAAAAGTTCTATTTGCCTCTTTCTCTCTAGCGTGAAAATAGTGTAAGTGATAAAAATGAGAAATTTGTGATAAACAACAAGGAGAGAGAGA
>NC_051418.1:10128041-10128312 GCF_015228065.2 Penaeus monodon | reverse complement strand
AGAAAAAAACACTTTTCTTCAAATATATAACAACTTTGCCTGATAACTCCTGGTTGTCTTGATATTCATTTTAGGATTTTTATTATGTAGGAACTGTAGGCATTAAATCACTATCAAATAAAACAAAAAGGAATACAATAAAGCTACAAGTGTAATAAAAGGCACACACTTCTTCGTCTGCTCGTAGACGCGCACACAACGTAATTTGTAGATCATTGAGGAAGTTTGATTATTGGCTGATCTTTTATGCTTTCGTTATCATCATTCTCAT
>NC_051418.1:10127238-10127569 GCF_015228065.2 Penaeus monodon | reverse complement strand
TCATTTTCTCTGTAAAATGCAATGATAGTGATAGATAATGAGACGTTAAATATTAAAAATTACTAAATCTCCGGAAAAAAAATATATCTTCAAATATCTATAAACGTTCCCTGATGACTGCTCGTTGTCTGGGTAAACGCTGATTTTTTGTATCGTATAAGAACTGTAGGCTCTATCAACTATCTAACTCTATCAACTAAAATCTTAATGGAGTACAATATAAAAACACGCTGCTTCACTTGGACGCTGCTGTTCGTTGACGAATATTTACTAAGTAATTTGTGGATCATTGTGGAAGTTTCATTGTTGGGTGATCTTTTATTATATTTCC
>NC_051418.1:10126929-10127021 GCF_015228065.2 Penaeus monodon | reverse complement strand
GCACTAAAACGTTTAGTTTTTCTGTGATTGTGATTGTTGCATGCTTTATTTTCAGAGATTATCCACCCTCTCTCTCACAGATAGTAATTACT
>NC_051418.1:10126625-10126734 GCF_015228065.2 Penaeus monodon | reverse complement strand
AGCACGAAAGTAAAGATAAAATACTGTTGCTAATGATCATAGAAGCCATGGTAATAATGGAAATTTGGGTTAGGAAATCTGCAGTTCGAATCTTGAGATATAAGTTAAG
>NC_051418.1:10126481-10126558 GCF_015228065.2 Penaeus monodon | reverse complement strand
CATCACCTCATATCAAATATCTAACTCAGTCTTCTTTCTTCCTCTTATGCATGTCTATCCGTCTGTATTATTTTTTT
>NC_051418.1:10126081-10126347 GCF_015228065.2 Penaeus monodon | reverse complement strand
ACACACATATTCCCTCATCCATTCAACAATGAAGATGACCAAAGTCTTATTTTTTGCAACATATTGCAAATCACATTGGTTCCTTCTTCGACACAGTTTTACAGTTCTGAATTGTTGCACTTCCTAAAATCAGCATGATGTGTCTAAAATATGTCGTACACACGGATGCACAGATATTAATTTTTCGGATGGTGTTGGTACCTGGGGCGCCCCCATCCAAGACATGCTCGTAAAATATAGATAGGTGAATGTGTATGTATGTATGT
>NC_051418.1:10125641-10126048 GCF_015228065.2 Penaeus monodon | reverse complement strand
ATATGTATGGGATAAGTGATAAAATGTTCAACCTCTTCAATACTGTATTTACTTGATTATTAAGCACATTATGATACATGGTTATCAAAGTTCACACAGATTAAAAGTGCGATTCCATGTTAGCATGAAACAGTCTGGAATTTTATAAAAACGTGGATGAATGTTGCAGCAGAAACAAAACGATGAAATACAATTAAAAAACACAAGAAATGAAAAATGGGCCTACGTGTGATTCCACACTTGGCATGGAACAGTCTTGTGGGCCTTGGAATTCCTAGGCCACACCGTTAACCATTTCTCCACCACGACGATCTTTTGAGGAGAAATTAGTGGTACATTTAAACCAAGCATCTGTTGCATCATCACTTGTTGTATCTGATATAATTATGCCAGTGTTAAGAAGTGCT
>NC_051418.1:10125234-10125376 GCF_015228065.2 Penaeus monodon | reverse complement strand
TCAGACAAAATTCCCTTGTGAATACTTATACTTATGCCATTCAGGAATAACAATGTGCTAGGTAAGTCAATTTTTGCTATCGATTTAATTTTTCGAATACATTTAGTTTTGTTTGTGAATGAGAATGTTCTGGTTTATCGTG
>NC_051418.1:10124264-10124643 GCF_015228065.2 Penaeus monodon | reverse complement strand
ATACATTTCTGTTGTATTCATCATGGAAAATCATTTTCTTAGATTATTGATAGTAATAACATGATGACAGTGGATATAAATGCTTAAGCAAATTATGATAAATACAGCATTAACAAAAGTTGATGACAACAACGATATTTATAGTGACTAAATTCGCTGCAGCAATGATATAGAATGATAGATATGCTCGTAAAATAAAATTAGTTAGTACAGATTAAATGATAATGATAAGAATAGTTGTCAACTAATCCTGGAAGTTCTCTTCTAAAGTATCTGAATTTATATTTGTTTCTCAACTGAATTTCCTCTATATATCACATTAGGTTTTTGAAAATAAACTTATAATATATGAGTATACATTATAGACTGATAGGTAAAC
>NC_051418.1:10122955-10123411 GCF_015228065.2 Penaeus monodon | reverse complement strand
GGAGATAACGGTAATATATGTGATAAATGATAAAACGCTCAACCTCGTATGTGCAACCTCTTCAATACTGTATACTTGAGATTATCAAGCGTATAATGATAGATGATTACGTAGCACATTTCACATAGATTAAAAGTTTGGGCCTGCGTGTGATTCCACAGTTGACATGGAACAGTTTGGAACTTTGTCATTAATAAAAACGTTTAAGAATGTTGCAGCAGAAACAAAGCGATGAAATAAATACAATAAAAAAAGAGAGACCCTACGTGTGATTCCACACTTGGCATAGAACAGTCTCGAACGTGGACCCTCGAATTCCCAAGCCACACCGTTCCCATTCTTCCATCGCGAAAAACTTTTCTAAAGGAGAAATTTGTGGTATATTTAAACTAAGCATCTGTTTCATCATCACACTTGTTGCATCTGATACATTTTTTTCATAACTATGCTAATGCT
>NC_051418.1:10122621-10122764 GCF_015228065.2 Penaeus monodon | reverse complement strand
CTTTACAATGAACCAGTGATTTAAATTGGCATAATTGTAGTGATGGCAGTAGGAAAAAATACATAAAACTAGTGGTCATCAAAATCTTGTTAATAATGATATATGGTTACCATAAAAGACTTTATAATAATGCTAATTTGGGT
>NC_051418.1:10122003-10122579 GCF_015228065.2 Penaeus monodon | reverse complement strand
TACTCTTAAAATTATTACTTTCAGCATGTCACTGTTTTATCATTTTACTATTGGTGTCATTCAACAATTGTTTCATAAAATAAATAAGAATACTTTCTCTTATTATTTTCTGTAATGAAAAGAGAGAGCAATAAAAAAAGAGTGGGAGGCAGAGAGAAACAGAGCATGGAAAAGGGCCTGATTATATTTTTTATCTATCTGCTATATTTGTATAAAATTTGATTCTAGATTATAACGGAAATTCAGGCGAGGAGTCAAATGAAATACTAAAATGTATGAGAGAATTATCGAAATAAAACATGCAATAATCACATACAATATAGGTTATCATTCCCGAATTGTAATATGTTACTACTAGTAGTAATATCACTAATGGTATAACATAACAGTTCTTGTCCGCTTACGAGGAGTGAAAAGGTTTATTGTTTCTTATATAATTCTTTATCTCTCTAGAATGACATAATATTAGCAATGTTAGTTTGATATTATGAGTTAAAAATTAATAAGTTAAAAGAAATTAAATAAAGGTCTTCTTCTTATATAAATAATTTTCCTGATGACTTCTTGTTATCCAGC
>NC_051418.1:10121673-10121805 GCF_015228065.2 Penaeus monodon | reverse complement strand
AATCATTGTGGAAGCTCGACTATTGCCTGATCTTTCATGTTTCCATTATGGACATTTTCATCGTTATTGTCAATAAAATAAATATATTTATTTACTACTTAAACGCAACATTACAAAAAAGAGATATTTAAA
>NC_051418.1:10121514-10121608 GCF_015228065.2 Penaeus monodon | reverse complement strand
TATAACCTGCAAGGCATGTCATTTTTATTTTCTGAGGTATTCATCATGTTTAGTGTTTTGTGTGTGATTGTTGCATGTTTATTTTCATAGATTT
>NC_051418.1:10120566-10120660 GCF_015228065.2 Penaeus monodon | reverse complement strand
TCACATACCAAGCTGCTATCTACCAGCAAGGAGTGAAAAAAAAAATCTGATTTCCTTTGTCTATCTGGCTCATACCAAACCTAGTTCATACCAT
>NC_051418.1:10120249-10120527 GCF_015228065.2 Penaeus monodon | reverse complement strand
TATCTCCGTCTCTCTTACTCCTTCCCTCTATCTTTGCCTCCCCCCCCGCGCTCTCTAGTCTGATACTATAGCTTCGATACAACCTTACAACTCTGAGTTGTCATGTTTGTATTAAAACTGTATATCAGACTAAAAGATACACAGGTATGCACATTATTGTTTAAATATATCATTCAGTTCATAGAGATTATTGCTGCAATGGAGGAGTGGTTAGAGAGAGAGAGAATCCCGGGATAGAAAAAAAAGCTACAATTATGAGATAACTGATCACATCAAAA
>NC_051418.1:10118952-10120210 GCF_015228065.2 Penaeus monodon | reverse complement strand
GAAACTTTGGATGAACTCCCACATTTTGGACTATTGCAGATGATCAAGCGAACTTATAGACTTGTAGTGTTGCAAACAAGTGTCTAAAACTCTAATGATCACTCATAAAAAAATAAAAAAAAATCTGTAGTTAAAAGAATTTAGACGTGGGAATGAGTGAGGATTCGGGTAGATCGAGTTCAACGCGCAAGTAGGGAATCCTTTCCTCTGACGTCACAGTAAACAACCTCAGTAGTGATTAGCGGCGTTAACAAACTCTGTGCATTCTGTATCACTCCGAGTTATAAGATTGGGCCGCTATATAACCCTATTATATGAGGACTGTTCACATACTGATAAAAGAGAAAAATGGGTAAATTCCCAGTTTCGTCCAGCCTCCGTCTTACGATACAATTATTTTTGGAATGCAATGTCCCTCCTAGTTAAACGTTGTTATGCTGTCGTTTTCCGTCGCATTTGACTCGTTGATGCGTGACGGAACTTGTATTCCCCGACGGCAAAGAATCGGCTTCGCACTGTATTTTAGGGAGGAGTTTGCATGATTTACACAGGAAAACAGAAAAAAACACTAAAATAACTTTAAATCTGATTTGCTGTAACTCTACGGGGGTGAGAGCCATGTTTCACCTATAAAATTACAATTCTGCGGTTAAATCCAAGATTACTTTTTGCCTAATTGGCGCACAATACAAATGCATTTAATTATGATTGTACAAAAGCAACTTTTTAATATGAAAATATGTTTCAAAAGTTTCCTGATGACCGTATCAATGTATGCACAAGGCATCTTTAATTTTTCCTCAAATAGCAACGGTATTTTATTGATTGACTGCGTTAAAATTATTGCACGTCACAAGTAACTACGAAAGCTTTATCCCCGATTTCGACGCGCTGAGACAGCTCCACCCAATCATGCAATTGCGGTCGTTTGCAATAGCCAAATCGGTAATAATTTTTATCAATACAGCGTGTATTATTATCCTATTGGAAGGGCTTTTACTGCATGAATTTGCTTATTACTTGAAAATTACTTGGTGCAATAAATATGTAGATATTGCCAGTTCTCGTTATACGTAATTAATTGTACAGACCTTATATCGTCGCGCCTGCGTTGTTAAGCGTCGCCCTCAACGTGGTAGATGTATTTCGCTATTTGGAGAACGCAGCCGGCTTTCACTAAAATATATATATATTTTTTTCACACACACACATGTTTTTTCACACGTACAATTACTTTGACAGCGGCCAGACACAGTGA
>NC_051418.1:10117779-10118923 GCF_015228065.2 Penaeus monodon | reverse complement strand
GTGGGTGAGGGCAGGTCTTTCCGAATTAAAGAGTTCTGATTGGTCAGAGAGGACTGACGTCAGTTTCTGAACTTTTCATTGGCTAGCATGTGTGCTTGTTTGTGAAGTGTAATCCGCTAATTTACCAACAAGTGCCCATTTTACAAAGTACATACTTCATATTTTTCATACAATAAATACATTACATCGTACCTTCCTGTATAGTGTGCTGTGCTTTGGCCGAAATTATTAAATCATGTTCTGATATCCATATTTATTGTGTAAACGGATATAAATTATATAGGTTTCCACTATATTGACATTTGGGAAATCAAGTAAAATTATAATACATGTTACCGGCGATTAAGGTTTTGTCAACTTTTTCCTGATTATTTAATCACTCTCAGAATAGCTATTCTGCTCCACTGAAATAGGTGGAAGCAGGGGAACCGCTCTCGCTCTCACTATGAAGAGGGGTATCAGATGAATTTATAAACAGATAGCGGGATATATAATGGTTTATGTAATCCCCTCGCATAACAGGACGTTTGATATATTCTGTTAGATCTCGCCAGACCCTTTCGGTATTGTGTGTGTGGATATGTGGGAAGTGCGGGTCTACAAAATTTTCTGAATGATTAATTACTAGGTGCTCCTCACCAAGATGTTTTAGATTGCGGTTGGCAGCCTACCCATCACTACAAATAGTTGTTCCTGGTAAAATATATTGTTTTATTAAGGGTATGAGCGTGTCTGCACTTCTATCACTGCCTACCAACGGCACCA
The DNA here is from genome assembly GCF_015228065.2 of Penaeus monodon. Lineage (NCBI taxonomy): Eukaryota > Metazoa > Arthropoda > Malacostraca > Decapoda > Penaeidae > Penaeus > Penaeus monodon. The sequence goes on along the minus strand of NC_051418.1, from coordinate 10,118,158 downwards.
CGAATTCCTTTTTAGAATCACGCTCATTACCCCACACTTGACCAAGTTACCTCCCGCTGTTGTACTTCCGGCTTACGACCAGCGTTTCGTTGATTACACCGGCACCTTCTATAGAATTTTAATTTTGTAACCAATTTTGGGTTACTTCTGAACAAAAACTCCTCCAATCTACGCTACTTGTTTTTGACATGCCAATGCATTTAATTACAATGTCGTGATCCCAATGCTTCTGAAGCCAATGATTAACAAACAAAATTACTTTAAATAGATCCAAATGTGTCCCTTGCACAAGCGTGCAAGGGACACTGGTCGAGAAAACGTAACTTTTGCGCCATTTTGTCTTAGAATTTTTTTTTTCTATCAGCCACAATACCACACT
>NC_051418.1:10117561-10117712 GCF_015228065.2 Penaeus monodon | reverse complement strand
ACTTGCGTGTCTTATAACTTGGCTATTTTTGAGTTGCGACAGAAGTGCAGAGATGAGATTCTTATATTTATTTGCTCTATCGTTTGCATTATTATTTTCTATATAAAAGATGTCTGTATGAAACTGGAACCTTACCGAAAAGTGCAACAGG
>NC_051418.1:10117109-10117500 GCF_015228065.2 Penaeus monodon | reverse complement strand
AGAGACACTTGTACAACATAAAAATACACACATTAGCACCTTGGGAAGGAAAAGAGATAGAAACTGATATAGAACCTCTGCCCGCGAAAAAAAAAACGCAACATGAATCAGGGTAGTTTAGGGCTGTATGTAAGTTTAGATTAATAAATATACCAAAAGTAAACATCATGCATATTGTGATGGTTATGTAGAATCAGACGGCAGAGCAGGTTGTGATCTATTAATAAGAGTATATAGATTCCGGTACAAATGATATATACATTGGGATTGGGATAACCAACTGCCTACCATCTATTCATACTATATTGATTGCTATAATGGAAGGACAGAAAAAGTGAAAGATATGAACCTATTTTTTTAGGCAACAAAAAGTGTTCTTGAAACTATGAAA
>NC_051418.1:10116989-10117059 GCF_015228065.2 Penaeus monodon | reverse complement strand
TTATTTGTATATGCGCTACACGTCAGAAGTCGTCTAGCAGTTCAGGAAGGTATGGATTAACAAAGGACAC
>NC_051418.1:10116809-10116925 GCF_015228065.2 Penaeus monodon | reverse complement strand
AAAGGGGGTATAAGGACAATTAGATCACAGATTCAGCGAAAATGTCAGATCAACCTTGGTATCTGTTTATCACCGTCTTTGTTTGTACGACCTTGATACCTGCTCCTATCACCCGT
>NC_051418.1:10116660-10116763 GCF_015228065.2 Penaeus monodon | reverse complement strand
CACAGGTTTCTTTGGCTTATTATCGTCCGGTGTTGCCTCCCTCGAAAGTCATGAGTCCCGATTTAAATTTAAATTTGTACGTCAAAAGTCGTACGGCACTTTA
>NC_051418.1:10109874-10114526 GCF_015228065.2 Penaeus monodon | reverse complement strand
ATAGCAACAACGGTATGGACATGTGCTGGAACCATATTCATATATGTGAAGATACTTTGGATAATTTGGGTTTTGCGTTTGTCGTACTTTCGGTCTGCTTTGAATCGCGAGTTCTTTCCAGAATATGCAATATTTGACCATCTGCAGATCAGTGTCGACCATTATCATATCAAAATGTTTATTTTACTCAATGAATTTGCAACTTCTTTTCAGTAAAAACAAGCATTGTCATTGTAGTTGTGAATATTCTTGGTAGGTTTGCCCTTGCACTCTCAAGATGCTTGTCATGTTGCTTTTAATCTTCATTTCACCCTTGAGTCTCAAAGCATTACATGGGGAGATTATGAGTATTATGATGCTTCTGCTGTGCCCAATGTAATTATTGTCAGACTGGCTGATGTTATGGATTACATTGAATTCATCAAAAGGTCTGTACGTAAAAAGACATTTTTCATGAAACTGCTTCAAGTAACATGACTCATTATGTACTTCAGAATTTAACTTTGTTAAACTTTGTTAAATAAAAACATACTAGGGAAACTGTAAAACCGAATGCAAGTTTTGATAAACAATACTATTCAAGATTTCAGTTGCATTACTTTTAAAATAAAAATATATCAAGCTAGGGAGTGAAATCTCTTTAAATTATCTTTGTATAATAAATTTGTGTATTGATTTCAGATGTTATTTAGGTATATAGTATATATACACGCACCAATTTTATTTTGTCTTAGGTGGCTTTTATCATGACTATTCTTTTTTCTAAAGTTTAATGCCTGAAATATATTCATGATGGATTCATATACAGCTTGCTGAACTAAATATATAATATAGTACATGTTTTTTGTGAGAATTTTAAAGTAGAAATAATAGTATCAATATGCTTTTAAACAAAAAAGTGACTTCTGGAGTCATTCAGACATTCAAATAGAATTTTGTAGTATGGAAGGTTCAAATGAAAACCACTTTTTAAACTGTTCAGTGTAATTGTCTAATTGCTATTGAAATCACACAGTTCTACATGAGGGGTACACCATACTGGCCAAACATGCCCAATGAGCTGCCCTTTGGAGGACAGCTCAAGAGTTGCATATGACACCACAAACATTCCAAATGTGGCAGGGAGGAGACAAAGGTGCCTGCAGAGACACCCAAGACCCAGGTCCCTCAGGGGAATAAAATGCTTAGAAAAAAAAATCACCCAAGAGCTTCTTTTTTTAATGATGGTAAAAAGTTGATTGTTTTGGAATTATTGCACCTATAGAAGAACAAGAGATTATAAGGCTAATTTGCCCTTTGGTTACTGAAGCAATTAAGCCTCAATAGAAGATATTTAAATTATTTGTAAACCAGACTAGAGTATTGATGACCAATTGTGCAAAGTGCAAACAAAGAAAAAAAAATCAAAGGTGACTAGAGTATTATCAATGGTTCTTTTTTTTGTTTTGTTTTAGGTGAATATAAATGCAAAGCAAAGTAATCAAGAATCGAAGGAACATAACAATGAAGAGAAATCAACAAGTATGACTAGCTAATACTTTGCTGCATTAGAAAAGAGCAATAGTAAAAATATTTGTAAGTATTTCTAAGTAGCATATCAATACAAAATGATTTGTTGCAGATAATTGTGTTAATAATTCTAGGCCTCTAAAGCTTTTCATAGCCAATAAAATGTACAGATGTATTGAAACATTAAAATTAAAAATATAAACATGTTTGGCAGAATTGCTCTTCTCATTATAATTTAACTGATGCTACCTTGTAAAAATAATTTTAAAAGTTGCACTGTCTGAGAAAATCTCTAGATTTTTGTACACATTCTATGTAAATATTAATGATGCTGGATATGATACCAGCAAAAAGTTGAAGGAAAAAGACACTTTGTAAGGTCATGAATTTTAAAACTGCTCTTGTTTATTACAAATATTCACTAACATAAAACAATTATTGTCCTGTAGAACCACTAAAAATGGTAGGCTTTAGTTATAAATTGCACTATCACTGCACTTGCACAAAAAATTCTCCTCATGTTTGTACAATTAAGCAAAAGCCATTAATGAAAATAATTTAAGTAAACATGCCATTTGTTTAAGTATTGCACCTGTAAAAGAACACTGGGAAGTTTCAAGCACTTTTTTTTAGTTGATACCTACAGCCAGCCATATGTCCTTGATTATGAACTTCAAGTAACAGAGTTAACATTTTTGGATTATTTTTTAAAGCCTTTTGCTTTTACATAAAAGAATTCTTAGTGATTTGATGCAGCCCCAGGAGATGTCATGAAGTCATACAAGGCTTTGGATAATGTATAATAGAGCAACACAGAACAAGTGAATGGGTTGGGAGGACTTAGGCTTTTTGAAGTGTGCAGGTACATCCAAAACTTAGAAGGTGAACAGCAGTAAAAGCACTTACTCCTTATAAAACTTGGAAAGGCTTATTCACATTTGATAATGCAATAAAAACAAATATAATGTTCTCTATAGATAATCATAATAAATAGATTGCAACAGACAATTCACAGTCACTGTTGTTTTAAGTAGATGACTAGACAGTTAAATTACACTGTGACCACAAAATATACATATATTACATATCAAACTGTTAATTGACCAGAAAATGGAAAATATAGTTTTTGTACACAATCTAAACATCATTTACAAGAAAATGTCCAACTGTAGAATTTAATTTTGATAATAACAAGGTAAAATACAAAATTAAAATCACATTTGTTTGCATTTATCAGATGAGTGTGCACTGGTATCATTAACTATCCGTTGGACATTTTCCCAAAATATACAAAAGTAACAAAAGTTCTTAACTCATTTGTTGTAAACAGCTATTGTGGTATGCATACAGTTTGGAATATTCAAGTTTAAGTACATAGGAGTTAAACAGAGTACTAAATTAATCAAATACACCTTAGACTAGATAATAAATAAGAGGATAGCAACATAAGTTACAAAGGAAACATTAATAAATAAGTGAAGTAAATCACAAGCAGGTAAATAATTAAGTACAAATATGCTTTGGTTTTAGTTCCTATTAGAAGTATCAGAGCCATTGAAATAAGACATGAGTTCTAACATCACATGGCAGAATCTCATAAATAATTTGTCATACATAATCTATTAAATCTCAATACCTAATGCTATACAAATATTGCACCAAGTTATTTGCTGAGTATTCTTGGATAAGTATTTGTAGTTGAACAGGATTCTGTACTAGTTACCACTTATTCAACAGAAGCATTATCAATAAACAACAAATATTTAGCTTGTCATATTTTCAAAAATGCTTTTTTTTTGTATTCATAAAAATGAATTACATATTTCAATAATAATTTGCCCAAAAAACTTTTTCAACAGCACAAATTGCATTGAGCAATATTCCATGACTAGTTTGCATTTTCAATACATGACTAGTTTGTCTGGCACTACACTAGACTTCCTATTATGACTAGAACAAATATATCAACAATTATCTATTCAATTGCCTTTCAATATCATAACATATAGTAAATTATAAAGTTCTGTGTAAATGAATACTGCAAGGTTCACTTTTAATTCAGTACTGAACATCAGCAGTGTGACCAGTTACATATTGTAGGAAAATGCTGACTACCAGGTACGAAGATACACTAACCAGTCACATTAACTGTGTGAAGTGTTCTTCTATTATTCAAAGCCATGGGTGAAAAATACTGAAGGCATCTGACATCAATTTAAATATTGTTATAACTGTTGTTTGTATCATGATAACTTTCTTTTTTGTTTTATTCTTTTTACTTTTCCCTGACGTTTAGAAACACCAGAGTCCATATGCAGAGAACTTAAAAAACAGTGTTACTATGCATGATGCACACTAGAAAAAAAAAAAAAAAGGTTATCACCCAAACTTTGAGGACTTCTATCCATATCATGCTTGGAATGTAATAACTTTTTGGCAATTAATATATTGAAAGGTTAAAAAATATTGATGCATTTCTAAAAGGAGACCTCAAATGCATGAGTATTCTATCTATCAAGCACTTCAGTTTTCACATCCTCAAATGAATGCTGAGAACAAGCTTTTGTTTAAGAAGACGAATCTACCAACTGTGGAAACTTACCCATACAAAGAATTTGTATAGAAATAAGGTAGTGAGGACAAAAAGTTAACTAACCAGAGCAATTTCTCATCAATGAGAAGCAAGTTACCACACTGACAAAAGCAAAGGCTCCCAATTTTTATAGTTTTCTCTCCTATTGTAGGTACAGTACAGCAGACTTTACAAAACCCTAATAATTTTGCACTTTCTGTCAAGTTACCAAATTAATGTGATATTTTGATTCCTCTTACTTCTTGTAAAATAAAGTATTCAGGAGTTAACAGACTTTGCCATAATTCTTTGTATATCAAGTTTTATATACATTTATCGTATATGAGGATATAATTGATATAATTGTGAAAGCATTGTAATATACCCTCCTATACACTTTTTACAAGTTTATAAAACAGTTATCAATATTCTCAATAACTTCTGACAAATTTCTAACCTCCAAATAAGAGCTAACAAAAATAACACATGCATCTTATACCGAGAATTAATATTGCATTGATATGGGAATGTTGTAAGCTCTCAACCTAGCTGTGTCGCGATTGGATTCGGA
>NC_051418.1:10108702-10109848 GCF_015228065.2 Penaeus monodon | reverse complement strand
CCTTGAAAAGTATGTGACAGGAGCTTTGTTTCTTGATTACCTACTATAGGAGGGAGAACGCGTACGGCTCCAGGATCTGCTCCGAGTGCGGCTACGGCTGCGAGACCACCAAGATGATTCGGAAGAAGATGGGGAAGGGGGGGGAGTGGGCCGATGGTAGGGCACTGGTCGCTTCCTTGCGCTGTTTTGTTTGTTAGTAAGGTTAGTTGTGTTAGTGATGTTAGTAGTTTTTTTTAAATGAATCATGTCAGTCTTTATGTAAATACTCTGAGGTGCAAAAGTGTATATTTATTTTCTTTTACTTTAATACTGTTAAGAACATTAGTAGCAGCTGAAGTTAAATAGGAAAATGAAAAAACAACTGCAAAGTAAAAGCCAGTCTTCCCAAACCAACGTTAGTCAATGAAATCCTGGTTATGATACCTATGACTGAATTAAACTACACAGACAAAATATGTATGATGATGCAAGGTCAGACAAGACTAAAAGAAATCACTCTGGAGTATGCTGTTAATTTTCTTGTTACAATATGCTAGCTGAAAAGAAGTGAGGCAAAGACAAGTACACTTAAAGAGGAACAAAATTATTAAAAACAGAGAGAAATATTACTTACCTCATATTCAGTGAAAAATACATGTCACCATCAATCAATCAATACTGTTAAATAAAAATCATATAAAATAATAATTTTGCATCTCAAGCAAGCATGCAAAAATAGGTCAACGTAAAACAGAAAGTCATAAACGTGTGTTATTAAGGTGCAATTTATGCAATTTATGTGCTACAAAATAATCTTTATGCATATGCAGGAAAAAACGAAACTACTACATCAACAACAAAGTCTAAAAACAAAAAAATTGAAAACAAATTTCTAAAAATAAAAATAGATAAATAAAAATTACAAAATAGATACACAATAATAAAAGAAAAGAAATGCAACAACAACAAATTATTTACTCCAAAAAATACTAAATCCGATTTCTGAATTTTTAAGTAGATATGGGAAATTAATGGCAATTAAACCCTATTTTCTTGTGAATAAAGGAGCACAACTGAACAGTCTTTTAGGAAATTACTCTGAATAACATATTCAAGTCTTTTAAACCAGTTCACATCTCCACTTACTTCTAAAAATGTTTTATGGAA
>NC_051418.1:10107747-10108683 GCF_015228065.2 Penaeus monodon | reverse complement strand
CAACTGGTTAAAAACTCTTATCGTTAGAGAACCACAAACAATTGTTATTATCTGAAGCACTCATGGTGACTATAGTGTTTATTAATCAATTTCCTGAGGGAAGAAAAAATAATCAAAATACATCTCTGACACAAGAAGAGCAGAACGTGGGGGCTTTACTTTCTTAATGAGCATTAGTAATGTGAGAGAAGTTAATTGATGTACCAATAAGTATAATATTCAATTTCCTAAAGTTAAAAATGCTATAATCTAAAAGGGGAAAAATAAAAAAATAATATTTTGAACCAGTTACTAAAAATCCTTCATCACATAATGTATCAAATATAACATAAAAATAATACACTGATACTAAAGTGGCAACTTGCAATCCTACAAAATATGAATTAAATTAAATAACACAATACAATACAAAATGGATGCATATACAAAGACTGATGTGCAGTACTGTATCAGGCACATTTTCTTTCTTAAAGATGAACAGAGGGAGAGACAAACATATAATTTTCTGGCATTAGGTACAGGCATCTTTGTTCCCTGTATTACTCACCTTGTTATCCTTCTCTTGTCCAGAAAGGAAGGGGACCCTCTCCTCCTTGGGATGGAGAGCGACCGTGAACGGGACCTGGTCCTCGTTCTGGATCTTGAACGCGAGGCCGATCTACTGTAGTGGCCATAGGATCGTGACCGAGACCGGGACCTACTTCTTCTCGATCTGGACCTCGAGCGAGACCTTGACCTTGTATACGAGCGAGATCTTGAGTGTGATCTCAGGGAACGGGATCTTGAACGGGAGTGCGATCTAGACCGGGAATGTGGAGAACGAGACCTACAAGGAATTGGATACTTAACTTTTTTTATGTATTATGTATAAACAAACATATACATATGTACTTACCAATGAATATGAATATCCAAAGATTACTATCCACTTTGCAC
>NC_051418.1:10107476-10107577 GCF_015228065.2 Penaeus monodon | reverse complement strand
TCTACCAACCTGGGGTAAACGAGTTTGACAGCTCTGCTTTAGACCCCATATCTCAAAGTCTTATATCTTCAGTGTTGCTTCTCATCCTCCCATTTTTAATT
>NC_051418.1:10107282-10107351 GCF_015228065.2 Penaeus monodon | reverse complement strand
GGCCTAGACTGGTTTGACTGAATCTATGTGGTAATGTATATATTACCCTTTGTTTTCTCAAAGGGTAAC
>NC_051418.1:10106158-10107208 GCF_015228065.2 Penaeus monodon | reverse complement strand
AAGTTGGACCAAGGTTTTTATACCAGATTAATTTCATACATGTAGAGCTATTTGTAGACATTTAGAAATTTAATTTATTTTTTCTTTTTAGAAGGATAATGGGTGAACAAAGGAAGAGTCACAGATCATTTTCTGGGCTAGAATTGATATATATGGTATCCCAATTTTTGTTATAAATCCCAAGGCTATAACCTAATATATCATTTTTCCTTTATTGGTTAGATGCCCTCGTTAAGCACAAATATCATTAAGCCGTCTAAGAAGCTTCCTCATTACCTTGGGGATCTCGAGCGAGAAGTAGGTGACCGTGAGCGTGGTGATGGTGAACGGGACCTTGATGAAGACGGAGAACGTGAGCTGCGAGTGCTACGTGAAGATGATCTCCCTCTGCTGGAGCTTCGGGAGTACCTGCTGTGGGTTGGTGAAGCTGCTGTCACCCCACTGGAAGTATTGTGATAATCCATTTTGAAATATTTGTGACAATCAGATCAAGATTTGTACATCAGCATGTTATGCAATACTGGGAAGAGGATTGGGAGAAATTTTGTTTATCTACCTTGTGTGAGGTGCTGGTGATTTGCTTGCAGAAGGTCTTCCTGTGTGCCGCCCATTTTGTGGAAGTCTTGGTAACTCCTGAGATCCAATGGCCCGGACAGTGACCAGCTCACCTGGTCTTTTCAGGACATCATTGGTTTCTAAGACCTTAGACACTGTCTGATTCTGATTCCATTTTGGGCTACTTTTATCACCTAATCCCACTTTAGTTGGACTACCCATTTTTGGCAAAGGTATTGACCCACAGGAAGGGCTTTCTCTAACACTCAATCTCTTTGGCGACTTGCTCACAGAACGGGACCCTGACCTCACCTTCTGTGGGTCTGTGCCTATCACATATCTCTGCGGTTCACGCTGTATGGGGGAATAGCTCAAGTCACGGCTGTTTGATCTCTCATTGCAATAGACCTCTGGCTTAGTGCCTTTCTCTGCGACCTCATGCTCTTGACTTGCATTAGGTACTTGCAAAGTTGCTGGCCCTTTTGGTGAGGCTTG
>NC_051418.1:10105658-10106015 GCF_015228065.2 Penaeus monodon | reverse complement strand
TCCCCCTCGTTCCATCTCTAGGACTGTCTCTGGATGTCTGTTGGTTGGAAGGTTGGACATCTTGGTGTCGCGCAGAACGATGGTCTGGAGACGAGTCAACGTCTGAGCTGTGCTGCTTCTTGGAGCGAGATCGCTGAGCCTCTGGTGAGCTGAACAAGCATAGAAAATACCATCTCACATTACAGGACTTGACAGCATCTGTCAGCACTTTTGACATATAAAATACTTTTTTTCAATAACTAGAAAGCAAGTAAATTCAAATGTGTGTATCTAAAGGAGTAAATAAAAAGGAAAAAAAGAGAGTACATCAAATCTTTATTCACTAATCCGTACAAAATCTAGAGAAATGTTACAAAT
>NC_051418.1:10103874-10105616 GCF_015228065.2 Penaeus monodon | reverse complement strand
GGGAAGAAAAATATGTATTTCCTTTCTAAAACTATTTTACTATCTAAAGACTAAACTTAATTGGGTTCATAGTAAACCACAGTCAAAGAAAAAACAAATAAAATACTAGTGTACAAAGCTCTCTTCTGAAAATTAAGTTGTTTCTTAGAGAGGAAATAAAACAATAATGTTCAAACAAAATCATACAACTACAAATAAATACAAAATCAGGTAAATTGGACAATGAAACAGAACATCAAGTAGGCTATTACTTCCCTTTGTTGGCTGCTACTTATATATGAACAATTTATATAGAACAGAATGTGGTCAGTGCATGAATTTTTAAAAAATAAAAAAAGATACTGAAATATCCTTCATCAATGCAGGTAGTAGCGCTGCAGAACCAGCAACCTCACCTCTCTGCGCGGTGGTGTGGTTTCTTGCGAGACTTCTCACGACTTCTGCTTCTCTGTGAAGAGTAGTGAGAACAGCAATTAGGGCCCTGAGGCATGAACCTGCATAAAGCTGACATCCAACACAGCCACTAGGGAATCTTTATGAGACGGGAAAGTGGAACTGCCATGACTGTCCCCATTCATTAAACAAGGTGACAATACTAAGGGTCAAAAGCAATGGAATTAAGGATGGAATGTTAGTGATAGGTTATTGTCAAGTTTCCAGCATCACAGCTCGTCATGAAGCTGTTTTGTTTACAAGGCTTGTCTCTGTGATAGGTCAAGGTGATGTTGCTGTGCTACTTATGTAATAAGTGGTCAGCTTTCCCATACATGTGATTATAAGTGACAGAATAATAAAACACATACCTTCTAATTCTTATAATTTCAAGAAAATATTGATGAATATATAGTCAAGGAAATATATCTCAAAAATTCATTAAAATTATTTAGAAATAACCATACATTCTACAGTCATCTAATTCACTCCATAAAGTGTATTAGAAATACATGGGTAGCACAACTTGGAGACAAGATGTCATTTCTTTCAGTCAGTATACATTACATTACTGATTATCAGATTAAAAGAAGTCTTGTATATGCAAGTGTGTATCTGATTAGATACCCACAGGCATATAAACAAAAAATACCAAAAACATACATATACATGACTTGTATATGTATATGTATGCAAGGAAGTGGGAAAAATCATTTCTTAATCCAAACAATATTCCAAAGTCTTGGATGAATTACATGGAACTATGATTTTGATTAACCCATGAAGGAACAAATCTACATATTTAATATTGCAAACTAAAGGTTCTTTGTGAACAGTGCAAATTACTCTTGCTCATAATTAGAATAAACTTACTGAGAGGTTAATCTGACAGGCCTTGAATGACCTCTAAAAACATGAACTGGACCTGTTTACTCTAACACACACACTAACAAAAATTTCTAACTACTTCCCCCTCCCAAATATATATTATCTTACAGGATATGATGCTAAAGGTGTTTTTTATATACTAACTTAATGTGAAATACACTTTATATATCATACACATACCCATCTATTGTGTCTGTCTATCTGTCAGTCTATGTCAGGGTGAGTGCATCAATTCAAACTTATCTCGGTGGTATATTTACGTTAATCTTTAGAGACCACCATAAAAAATGATTTTTCCCATTGCCACAATAACAACCAAAAAGTTAGTATGTGAGAATTCTAAAGAACAATTTAGCACTTGTGACATCTTGTCTGCGCCCCCAGGAGGAAGGGACGGGTAGGTGGGAACACCACTATGGGTT
>NC_051418.1:10103669-10103764 GCF_015228065.2 Penaeus monodon | reverse complement strand
AGCTCAGTGTGCAAGGATCCAACGCATAAAGTGTAAACACGGGCTCATGCTCAAGCTAACTTGTCTGAGAAATTAAATGGAGTCACTGTTTTTCC
>NC_051418.1:10102193-10102711 GCF_015228065.2 Penaeus monodon | reverse complement strand
GTTTATTCTTGCTAAATCTGGGAATAATTGAACTTCTGTCGGCTCAGTTTTCCCCCATTAACATAAGTGTGAATCTATCTGTAATGCATCCAGTCACATTAATCAACATGCCTGCACACCTCTGAACAATCCCCTCACCTCCCTCCCCCTTAAACAAAGAAATTTCTCAGACAAGTTTTGCCGTGATCTGACCCTGTGTGTTTTGGGTCGTCTTTACACCCCCCCCTTGGCCCTAGCTCTGCATCTCCCCCCTCCCCTTCTGCATCCTCCCTCCCCTTCCCCCAAAATATCACACCCCACAGGAGAGCACCAGCGCAGCACCCACTTGCTGCCATACTTACTTCGCGCGCCCCACTCCTACAAGGGTGCATGGTATGATAATAATAATAACAGTTTAACCACAGCTACTCTATCATGGCAACTACCAATCACTCGATTACACTCAAGATAAAACAAAAAATTAAAGTTTAATCATGTCTACCATATTTAATAAAAACTGTATTTACACTTAGCTGAAG
>NC_051418.1:10101780-10102053 GCF_015228065.2 Penaeus monodon | reverse complement strand
CTTTTGTGAGAAAGCAACTGATGCATAATTTATAATATAAAAATCCTGGCTTACCTCGCAGCCACTAATAGCTTTGGTAAGTAAACCTTCATTAAGATATAAATCATCTTAGTCTAACATAATGTAATCTCAAGACAAAATTTGCCATTATTAACAGCTACTTATTTAGTTTTAAAAATCATCACTCACTACAGGGTACTTCTGACCTATAATTTGGGATGACACTTGATTTGCCAGAAGGGCCTGGGGCCTGCTGGCTTATGCCAGGCTTGA
>NC_051418.1:10101365-10101740 GCF_015228065.2 Penaeus monodon | reverse complement strand
GAACGCTACAATGTTTACAAAAAGATCAAACTCAGAGTACTGTAAGCCGAGCCTTAGTTTATGCTGCCTCTCATGTCCATCCATAAATCCTTGTAGCCCACATGGCACTAACCATTATCAAGCTGACAGCCATGTGGACGACATGTACAACAGACAACATACCTTGCGCCGAGACTCTGATGAGTCCCTTTGGGCTGCGGGACTACGCGAACGCCTACGCTTGCTGGACTTGCTCCTTACGGCACTGCTTGATGAAAAAACAGTAACGACTGTCAGGTACATTATGCATTTCACAAGAGAATCAAGAAGTCAAAACTCTAAAACTCCCTCTCAGATTATCATAATTCATAATTCATAAGGAATAATTTCAATACA
>NC_051418.1:10101265-10101343 GCF_015228065.2 Penaeus monodon | reverse complement strand
CATATAAATGCATTCAGAGAAATGGAAGAACACATTCTCCCCTCTTGACTCAAACCTCACCTATCAGAGTCAGAGCTC
>NC_051418.1:10100821-10101164 GCF_015228065.2 Penaeus monodon | reverse complement strand
GCGCTTAGGTGACTCGCTCCTGTAAAATGACAGAGTAGAAGTTACCCCCAAGAAAGCACACAGGATCAAAATATTCTTCATACTCACCTTCTGAGAGCAATATCCAAGCACACTCATTGAACAAGCAAAACATGCACACTCAGGTACACACGTGTGCACACTCTTTTTGCAGATACGCGCTCATACACCAACAACAGTAATGAGTGAACCTACTTAATGTTAACTCTTGAAATTTGGGGTCATGTGAATTTGATGAAATGTCAACGTGAAAGAAAATTTATCAACAATACAGGATTCTTCAAGTTATATAATGATCTAACAATGGTCCTAGAACTATGCTTCA
>NC_051418.1:10100672-10100752 GCF_015228065.2 Penaeus monodon | reverse complement strand
CACACTTTCTCTTTTACACACACTGCTGAAAAGAAGAAGGAGAGAAAAAAAAATGGTTGTGATTTGCTATCACCAAAAAA
>NC_051418.1:10100106-10100643 GCF_015228065.2 Penaeus monodon | reverse complement strand
AAAGAGGAATATAAAAAGGTTAAAAATAAAATAATGATAGTATCAATAATGTAGCCCAAGTGTGATGGAAGTCTGTTATTTCTTTCTCATAGAATCATGCTATACTTAGGAGAGTAAAAGAGATATCTCTAGAACATAAGACATAACTAAAAAACAACTTATGGACAGAGAGGTAATGCAGCTCAAGGACGTGAGTATACAATGACTTTGTGACCTTATATCAATAACTCAATCAAGCAATACTAAGAAAAAGAAAATGGAAAAAAAAATCAATGTAAATAAATAACTGTAATACAAAGAAAACCACAGTGGTACCACTCTGTCCATCTGCCAAGTCATGCAGAGGAGGTTAAGCCCCTGAACTTACCATCATCTTACGGGACTTTACACTGTGCAATTACCTTTGTTACGTAACTGCATTCAATGACTGACACTGCTTGGTTATTGGGAAGGACTTCCAAACTACTGTACTCTCAGAACATTTTATAGTTCTGGAAATGAGTCTTTTTAACTCGGAAATGAATGATAAACAAGAAA
>NC_051418.1:10099616-10099977 GCF_015228065.2 Penaeus monodon | reverse complement strand
CTTCACAAAATGCTATGACATTTCATAAACAAAAATAACCAAGAAAGAGAGCCAACAGGAACATTAACTTCAAAGCTGAGATTAATGCTTCCACAATAACCGAAGCAAAACACTGAGGGACCAAACTGTCTGTCTTTGTCGGTACTAAAATATTCTGACGGTAATTGAATGCTTAGTCACTTGGGAATAATGTCAAACACTGATGTTGAGCCGTGTGTTTTACCTTGCTTATTACCCTGGTAAAGGAAAGACTTGGCAAGGAAAAAATAAGAAGATATCACGTCATTAGTGTGTACTTAGTATTTCACCAGTTGGAGATAAAACACTTTGTAAATATACAGTATATATGTTTCATATATGT
>NC_051418.1:10098551-10099588 GCF_015228065.2 Penaeus monodon | reverse complement strand
TCCTTAGGGGTACATACTGATGGAAATGAAGTTTTAATTACTTTGTTCTTTTAGTTATCATGCATTAGAGTATGATTTTTAATGAGCTGTGGGAATATGCAGCGAAGAAAAGTTAAATCACCAATACCACGATCCCAATGTGATATTGAAAAGCTTAAGAGCTCCTGATGTGTGTCAAATTCAACCTACTAGTGATCTTCATCAAAAGAATATTGAAAGAAAAAGATGATGACAAGTAATTTTGTTACCTAGTTAGACTACCCCTATGACTGACACACTCCTTACAATAAGTGTCGATAGCTTATACTGTACAACATACTTAACAGTTGGTTTGTGCCAGGTAGTGACAAAATGCTATACTGTCCCATCTCTCTAAAATCTAGGACAAGATGAAAAGTTTCAAAAAATGAATCAAATGACAGGTCACTGAACTGAAACTTCAATCTGACAGTCTCTATGGCTGACCATTCATAAAAGAGAACTTTCAAGTCAACTTTGAAAGCATAGTCAAGTCAAACTGCTGTATCAGGCATCAAATCTGATCCTAAGGAAGAACAGAAGGTTGCCAAACTAGAGTTAACACTGTATAGCTCACCTGCTGCGCTTGCTCTTCTTCGACTTGTGCTTTTTACGAGACTCAGCACTTGAAGACCTGAAATCATTAAGACCAAAGTATTACCATTAGCATTTGCAAACTCCTCTATGACAGCTAAATGTAGACATAACACCTCTTCATACCAAACAAGTACTAATCATCACATGACCAATAAACAGCAGGGTCCCCCCCCATGTGAGTAATTCAAGTAGCTTTGTAAGCAGCCAGAACCACTCTCAGTACTTTGTAACATTGCCAAGGACAATGACCATCAAAACAAATGTTTTTCTAAAGTCAAACAGAAGCAGTACATAAATCAAAGCCAAATGGAATAAAATAAATCAGTTTTATTGTTTATTTGTACTGCAAAAGAAAACAGGCTTTCTTGATAAATTCAAAGGTGATATTTGACAATCAATTAAAATTAAAATCTAGGGTGATA
>NC_051418.1:10096645-10097644 GCF_015228065.2 Penaeus monodon | reverse complement strand
GCCGACCGCTCGGGCGAGGGGGAGGGGGTGTGCACCCAGCCGTACCTCTTTCCGACCTCGGCCACCTGCCCCTCGAGCACGGCCGCCTTCTGTTTCTCGGCCGCGGCCCGGGCCACTTCCTCCTTGGCCTTGCGGTTGGGGTCCAAGGACGACCCCTCCACAAAGTACTCCGAGATGCCGAAAGCTTCCTTCAGCCGGGAGTTCTTCTCCTGCTGGGCCTCCGCTACTGCGTGAGTCTCCCGCACACTGCAAGCAAGGACACGAGCCTTCGTTACTTGGCCGCTACGCTAAACCATGTGGCAGGTCAATGGTTGGCTAATAGCTGATGGCGTTTGCGTGTTTTCGAGTGTCTTAGTGTGTGTGCGTGCGTGTTATATTGCATCATAAACATCATAAAGTAATATAATGAAGTAATATAATACGACATACAAAACCCCACATAACATGTTATACTACAATGACTCTTCAAGACCACAAGCCAAGAGCTCAAGACGCGATCTGCTCAATTGCTGCTCTTTTTTTTTTTCGCCTCGTCAGGTAATCCGTTTTAATGCCGTTTCCCAACAGCTTCGGCGTCGGGGGGGGGGGGGGGGACTCGCCGACGCCATCTGTCAGGGGCGGAATGTCTGCGCGCATTCCCTCGTTTTCTTACTTCGTTTAACGATCAGCGAGTATCTTGATAAATTATTTTTAGTATCTCAGAATGACGCTAGACGTAATACCGGGTCGAGAATGGCTGCTGTTCCGTGCCAACTCTGCGGCCGTATCACAGTGAAAGCTAGATTGGCATTGCAATAAACGTTAATAAAACAGGATGCAGCTTCGAAAAATTCGCTATATTCTTGTTATGCGAGGCAGATGCAGTTTTTTTTCAAAGAGTAAGAAGCAAGAATTTTATTATTCTTTGGGAAACAATAAATAAATAACTTGTAGATATTTAAACAAATAATCAATGGTAAGGTAAAGTAAGGTAACCAAACCTTTCAAAGCAATCGACAG
>NC_051418.1:10096151-10096434 GCF_015228065.2 Penaeus monodon | reverse complement strand
CGTCGCCCGAGACAGCGTGGCGCCCGGGGAGAGGAGGACGCGCCGACATGGAAACAAACGCCGGCTGAAAGATAAGACCAGCGAGTCCTTTCCCGGGGTTGGAAGGGCGCCTCGGGAGGAAAAGGCACCCGGCCGCTCTCCTTGAAGGGACGGTCGCTGTTTGCCTTAAAGACGCTGCTCTCGACCGCCTCCTCCTCGTTTGGGTGTGCACTCTTTCCCCGGCGGTGCCTGTTTGCCTGTCGGTTGGTCTGGGAATAACAGTCTTCCCTTTCTCGCTGTCATA
>NC_051418.1:10095322-10095751 GCF_015228065.2 Penaeus monodon | reverse complement strand
TGCCGGGAAATGTCCCACTACAAATAAATAAATAGGCCACAAGACATCAATAAAGGTGGTCCCGGCCCTCATTCCGACGTCACCGTGTTTACCTGGACGTCAGGACAGGTAATCTGGGCGTGTGGACAAACACCTCTCCCCTCCCCCCCCTCCCCCAAATACACACACACACACGTGACCCCGCCGCCAAGATGACAACCGCGGGTCATTTGTCCTTTTTTTCCCCCTTTCTTCTCTTTCTCTTTTATTACCGCCCTTCCTTTTATACTTATTATCTCTCCCATCCTGCTTCCTCTTCTTCTCCCCTTCTTTCCCTTCGTCCTGAAATTCTTACGGCTTCGAGCGCTCTCCGAAAGAGGTAAAGGCTGCACAGAAAACAATTAATGTCGAAAGTAAACATCGCTGACCTGCCAAGGACTGTGTCAATGT
>NC_051418.1:10094676-10094907 GCF_015228065.2 Penaeus monodon | reverse complement strand
TTTTCGACCGAAAAAAGAGCAAAAAACGAGACGAAAGTGCAAATCACTCGGCACGGGATCGAGGCGGAAGTGCACGGCGCTCGTCTACAGAGGCGAGAGAATGAAAAACAAATAATGGTTGATTACACGGGCTGTGAGGGAACAGGAGCAACGGCAAGTAAGTGGATTCAACCGCGGTTTCCTCCGTGAGAAATATCTTACACAATTGGATCCACACAAAGGTTTACATAG
>NC_051418.1:10093919-10094102 GCF_015228065.2 Penaeus monodon | reverse complement strand
CAGAGAAAAAGGAGCGGGGATCAAATACAAGCAAGCGCCTCCGCCTTCCGCCCCAGCTGAAACTTCCCGTCGAAACAACATGAAACCGCGCTCGAGTCTGCGAGGCGAGGAGGCACCCGGCGCCACAGCCCCGTAAATCAGAGTAATGTAATGCTCTACAAAGTCGGTGGAAGTGCCAAGGGA
>NC_051418.1:10093161-10093676 GCF_015228065.2 Penaeus monodon | reverse complement strand
CCCACAACTATCATTAATAATCTTAGCAATCACGATCATCCCCGTCATCATTGGCAGTATTCAAGAAAAAGAATTTGTAGAATATAAAACGCAAAACAGATATAATCACACCCCGTGTTTTCCGCATTCTCTGGTACCTTTCTGTAAATTCCAAGAGGCCTATCCATTTTCATTACATGATTTTTTTTTTTTTACTGACAGCTATATCCCACATAATTAATTCTATCTACTCCACTAACTTTCCCCTTGAGTTAGTAACAAACTGTGAGAAAACAATTGGAAATATCAATCAGACATGTAAACTACCTACTTTCTGCACTGAGCTCTCCTTCAGGGAAAAAATGAATGCTGTTTAAATAACGCCTTTTTTTTTATCACATTCACTGTCTCTTACTATTTCCTTTCATCATACTGCTTTCACTATATAAGTTTCCTATTCTTCTTTATACTCATCATACCTTATTATTTTCACTCCGCTACTGATGAGACACATCCGCTTTTGAAACACAAACATT
>NC_051418.1:10092689-10092904 GCF_015228065.2 Penaeus monodon | reverse complement strand
CACGGAAATCGCACTAAAATTCCTGCGCAACGGGACCCCAGGAAAACAAGGGTTTCAGTCTCGTAAAAAATATATATAAAATGGAGGGAAATTAGCTTGCGTTGCTTTGACAAAAAAAGCCAGAAAGTACATGAAGACTGCCAACTGAGGCCCAAGTTCATTAGGCAAATGAGATGATTCGTCCCGACGCTTTTTGGCGCAAGGGGCCGGCCTGT
>NC_051418.1:10092342-10092487 GCF_015228065.2 Penaeus monodon | reverse complement strand
GCTGACCCTCCTCGGATGCAAGGAGACTGCAGGTCGTCGTCCCGCCTACCTGACGACCGAGCGGAGTGTGCGGCGGACGTGTGTGGTCGTGATGGTGGTACTACTGGTCGTGGCGGCAGCAAGGGAAGGGGCGTGACCTGACCAG
>NC_051418.1:10092031-10092191 GCF_015228065.2 Penaeus monodon | reverse complement strand
AAAATCTCCTGAGCTTCTTTCTCTGGCGGTTCCTTCGGTTCCGCCAGTTGCGCCGGGCGTAGTGGCCGAGGCTGAGGGCGGCCGACCGGAGGTGGTGCGTGTGCTGCAGCGGCCTCAGCAGGGCGCCTGCCGTGCCCGAAGGATCCGCTGGGCACGCGAG
>NC_051418.1:10090937-10091974 GCF_015228065.2 Penaeus monodon | reverse complement strand
CAACTTATGGAGGAGCGCCGTGTGCTGCGCTAGCAAGGAGGCCACGAGCTGCTCCCAGGGGCCGCCGCCCCCGGACAAATTGCTTCTGCTCTCACTACTGCCGCTGCTGCAGGGGCTCTTGCCGTCCTGCCCACCCACGGTACTCATGGCACTCGTGGGCGTCGCCATGCAGGCAGGCTATACCCGCCTGCAGGGGTCAGGTTCCGATCGTCCCTTCGGCGTCTGCTCTCGGGCGTCGCTGAAGAACCTTTGTTCGGATGAGAACCGTCGTTCTAACGTGCGTTTCCTCTTGTTATCTTCTCCTGAGGACTTTGAGGGTCCCAGCCCTGTGTCCGTATCTGTTCCCTTCTCCTTAGGCCTCTGAGGAATGCCTTACTTGTCTCTTCGCTGCCTCGGCTCGAGCCTTGACGGTGTATCGGCCGCCGTTGGGCTTGGCGTTCGGCGGAGAGTGGGCACCGGTCGGTGGCACCACCTGTGCCCAGCGTGTGGCACGACGGGTGACAGTAGTCAGGAGGGGGCGGGACTGCTTCGTGTTTGGAGTACTGCAGGCGCCTTCTTGCCACACCCGCCGTCGGTACTAGCACGGCCTGTCTTGAAGTCTTGAGAACAAGCCTGGTTCCTCTTGACTCTCCTAACGCAATTTCCCTTCACCACGAGCGTGGTGACTCGAAATCAACACCACACTTCCTTAATGATAACGCTGACTGAGCTATATTAACAGGAACAGACGAAGTGGTATGTTGCCACGCGTCTTATCCTTGAAGACGATGGTCGCCGCACAACACTGGAGTTGCGACGAGCGGTAACCATGGAAGGCTAAAATGGAAGACTTGGTTGCAAGCCGCAGCTTGAGACTTAAACTACATCACATGCGTAACTGGAAGACTTGGTTTGGTTGCCTCGGCATCGTAGGCCTACATGGCAGGCCAACAAGGGTGTCTTGGGCAAGGCAGTTTGTGTGGGCGGGTGGGAGGTGGGGGTGGCTGTGGGCACTCACGCAGGGGCACTGCGAGGGCACCTGGGGGGGTGGCGGTGGT
>NC_051418.1:10090612-10090802 GCF_015228065.2 Penaeus monodon | reverse complement strand
CCCCGGCGCGCACTCACAGCCCTGGAGGAGCACATTCCGTGAGGGTGCGTCCCCGAGCACAGGAGAGCACACGGGCGTCGTCGCGGTCACTAGCACTGGTCGAGGAGAAGGCGGTTTGGAGCCTCCTGCGCCTCGGGCTGGCCGCTCGCCTCGCCCTCGGCTCTGCAGGACACGCGTCGAGGGGGACGCT
>NC_051418.1:10090327-10090571 GCF_015228065.2 Penaeus monodon | reverse complement strand
GCGCGGAATCACTGTTTCGGGAGCTTAAGCGGCGGTGGCGACGGCGATGACGGCGGGGACGCGTCCGTCGCTGAACGGCGCGGGTGGCGACTGTGCCGAAGTATTATCGCACCCGTGCTGCTCGGCGCTCGCGGCCACCCGCCAGCGCCTCCCCCCCCCACCGCGCCTGCTTCATAATCAATAGTGGCAGCATCACCACACACCCCTGCCTCAGCCCCTGCTTCGTTCTGTAGCCTCCACTCCG
>NC_051418.1:10090129-10090269 GCF_015228065.2 Penaeus monodon | reverse complement strand
TCACCACCGCCGCACCAACACCACATGCTCACAACACTAAATATACTATTTAACCACCCAGATATATCTCGGCTCCTTGCCCTCTTGGACCCCTCCCTGCCTCCCCCCCCAACCGGTGTCACCAGCTGGGCCAGCACCAT
>NC_051418.1:10089836-10090094 GCF_015228065.2 Penaeus monodon | reverse complement strand
TTGCACGCCGTCGGACACAATACGTGAGTAAATCTGGTGCGTGATGGCGCCCTGATGGGTCCTGTGGGGCGCCGCCGCCCTCCTCCCCCCTTCCCCTCCTTCTCAGAGTCTTCCTTCCAGAATCCAATCTTCTTCGCATCTTGTGCCGCTAACCTTTCTCCTCCCTTCCCATTTCTCATTTTCTTACTACACGTATTTCGGCTCGCGTGGTCCGCGGCCCCATACTCCCATTGCTTTTCTCCCCCAAGGAAGGGGCGA
>NC_051418.1:10089614-10089746 GCF_015228065.2 Penaeus monodon | reverse complement strand
GCAAACACCTCTGACGCACGCGGGGAGGTCAGTCACGAGGGGAAGGCGACAGAGAGGTTTTCCCCTCGGATCGCTCCGGCAATACGAGTGATGCCCGGCGCCCTCTCAAAACGGACGGGGGACACGGACGAT
>NC_051418.1:10089252-10089552 GCF_015228065.2 Penaeus monodon | reverse complement strand
CTTTCAACAACACCGCACGAGCAGAAAATTCTCGTGGCGTTATTTAGAGAATTTTCAAGCTTCCGTCTTCTACACACTTTTCTTCTCTTCCCTTCTTTCTTTCCATCATCATTCTCTCCTTCATATCCTCCATTAACCCCATTCCCCATTATCTCCATCCCTCTTTTCAATGGACTTTTTTTTCTCTCTCCCTTTCCCTTCCCACTATCCACCGATGCCCACCACCTCACTTACCCCACTTTCTTCCTTTTTCTTTCTTTCTGTCTGTTTATCACACTTCCTCCCTCCCCTTGCCTTCGC
>NC_051418.1:10088928-10089161 GCF_015228065.2 Penaeus monodon | reverse complement strand
CTCTCCCCTCCTCCCCCCACTACCCTCCTCCCCCCACTACCCTCCCCCTCTTCCTTCCCTCTCTCCCCCTCCCCTCCTCCCCCTTCCCTCTCCCCCGCCCCCATTTTGAGGCCCGCCATAAGACCGGATGATCCCCGCCCATTTGTATTGCTTCCCCGGCCGCCTCCTCCGCCCCTGCCACCTTAGCCTGGTCTCGCCGGGGTCGCTATGTCAAAACACGAGTCCCCCCCCCC
>NC_051418.1:10088778-10088887 GCF_015228065.2 Penaeus monodon | reverse complement strand
ACGATCTTTCATCAGAAAATCATCCGCTCTGATCGCACTTGGCGGGGCCGAGCTTTTGCCATTAGCCACACCGCTGGGAACCAGAGAGACAAGGGGAAAAATAAACAAA
>NC_051418.1:10088255-10088387 GCF_015228065.2 Penaeus monodon | reverse complement strand
GCGTAAGAGCCAGCGGCAGCAATTAATCTCGGGTCCAAAGTTTGATCGTAAGTCACAGGTCGGAGGCGTCGCGAGAGAGGGCGAGGAGGGCGCCGAGGAAGCCCCGAGAGTGGACGCCGTCGGCACTGCAAC
>NC_051418.1:10087881-10088088 GCF_015228065.2 Penaeus monodon | reverse complement strand
CCTTCCCTCAAATTTGGATACTTGGATCAGCCAAATCATAAAAAACAACACTTCAACAATCACAAAAATAGACTCAAAAAATACAAAAACAAACAAAAAAGACACAAAAACAAGTATTCACAATAACACCCGTAATCAAATGACCAATAATTCTTCAGAAAACCACCACCACCGACTTCCCTTTTCTTGCTATTTATAAACAAACCG
>NC_051418.1:10087592-10087855 GCF_015228065.2 Penaeus monodon | reverse complement strand
GTTATTATACTTTCTATCAGCTCTTCAGGGAGCGATGATGGGTGGTCCCTGGGGAGGGGGAGGGGGGAGAAGCAGGGGAGGGGGGGAGGGGAGACGTAAGAGGTGGGGGTGGGGGGGGAGGAGATCCCCCGGGGAGCATCTTAGCGCTCCCGGGGAGATAAGAGGGGAAAAAAGCAGCTTCTCTCGGATCCCTTTCACTGAAGAAAAAAAGAAAATATGAGAAAAAAATCTGATGTATCTTTTAGCTTTTCTTTTATATAGTG
>NC_051418.1:10087332-10087536 GCF_015228065.2 Penaeus monodon | reverse complement strand
GTAATTCTCGTTTCCTTCTTCGGACGAAAAAGATATATTCTTGCTATTGTTTTCCTTACATTTTTGTGTATCCCAATCTTTGAAAAGTTTTTTATTCAATATTTTTTTTTCTTTTTTTCGTTATGAAGAGGGTTTGGGGCAGAAAAAGGAGAGAGGAAAGATTTCCTATACCAGAGTAAAAAGTAACTGCGCATTCTAGCCCGT
>NC_051418.1:10087166-10087272 GCF_015228065.2 Penaeus monodon | reverse complement strand
GATGTTAAATTAAAGGAGTTTATTTCAAGCGTTGTGGCACAATGATCACCTTATGTCAATATCGTTATCTTTGTTCATTTTTATTTGATATTAATTTTTCCGAATG
>NC_051418.1:10086960-10087135 GCF_015228065.2 Penaeus monodon | reverse complement strand
CTAACCCTAATTTACAGAACATCTACAATTTGTTTACAATTGAGGAAAAAAAAGGGGAAAAAAAAAAACGACTGTAACCCCCTCTAAAAAACAAACCTACACAAACTCGGCGAACGCTATTATTCAAAACCAATCCCGCGACACGAAACAAAACGGATTTTGCTTGAGAAGTTCT
>NC_051418.1:10086750-10086920 GCF_015228065.2 Penaeus monodon | reverse complement strand
AATTTCCCGAGCCAAGTGAACGTGCGACATTTCACACGCGGGGAAAAACACATGGCGCGGACGTCACTTTGATAGAGTTCTTCCCACGGGGTATTGCTTGGCCCGCGGCTGGCGTGTTTTTGTTTTCCCTTTTCAAAGCACGCTAACAAAAATAAATTCACGCAAACAAA
>NC_051418.1:10086409-10086634 GCF_015228065.2 Penaeus monodon | reverse complement strand
TTAAATAAAACAAGAAAACAATTAAAACAACGACCTGCAACACCTCGTTTGTTTACGCCTTGGTGAATTTACGAAGGCGATCCCTCTCATTAAAAACACGAGCTCGGCCACCGCATGGGAGAAACAAATATAGGAGTGATAATAATTGGTGTTTACGACAAGCATTCTCCGATGTTCAACAATTAGCATAAATCGATGCCCTCCAGCTGGCCATCGGTTCTGAGA
>NC_051418.1:10084624-10085057 GCF_015228065.2 Penaeus monodon | reverse complement strand
CCCACGTGTATTTATGAAGGTCTGTGCGAGTATGCAGGCGCTACGTGTGGTAATAAAAGCACACGTGTCTTTGGCACTGATTAAATGCCTCGTATCGAAGGGAAGGAAGGGCAGGGGCGCCGGAGAAGATTTCAGGAGAAATCATTCCACGAAGGGAGAACTTGTTTTCATAATAAGCGTCAGAAAAAAAAGAAAAAAAAATGTTATTAGACTCTCTAAACTGTTCTGATAATTATGACACGAAAACTTTTAATACCAGTTTATCTTTCATTTTAACAGAGTCAATTAAACTATTATCATTCTAGCATCAAAGGAACCTCACTCCGTCTTCCGTCTTAATCCGTTTCTGTTTACCACTAATCCCAAGAATTCATATATGTTTACATAATTTTCCTATAAATAAATGAATGAATATATAATTAAATTACTATAC
>NC_051418.1:10084452-10084518 GCF_015228065.2 Penaeus monodon | reverse complement strand
AGAAAATAAAAATAGGCAAACAGATATCACACAGCCAGAGAATATTTACAAACAAAAAAACCCTGA
>NC_051418.1:10084251-10084419 GCF_015228065.2 Penaeus monodon | reverse complement strand
CATACACAGCCCCTCCAGGAAAAAAAAAAAACATTTCCCTCCCGAGGCGCAAAACCTACACAATGGCTTTTGCTTCTGCTGGGTGAAAGGCCGACCTCAGCAAGGGAATTCGTTTTGGGGGAAAATTAGATAGCATTATCCTGCAGGTTGGGATGGACGGGCGTGTAA
>NC_051418.1:10083808-10083890 GCF_015228065.2 Penaeus monodon | reverse complement strand
CAAGCAGGGATAACGAGCAATTTGCCGGACCGAATCGCCTCCCTAATCGCTTATTTCGGGAGTTCGTTCCACTGGGCTTGAC
>NC_051418.1:10083557-10083643 GCF_015228065.2 Penaeus monodon | reverse complement strand
GGTGATGTATGAGTAAGAGAGCGTGAAATTTTTGGTGAACCTCATAAACAACCGCTAAAAATGCGTGTACAAGTGTACATAACACG
>NC_051418.1:10083139-10083304 GCF_015228065.2 Penaeus monodon | reverse complement strand
GGTTCACAGCATGTTCGGCGCGGCGGCCCCGTTCACCAGCAGCCGTCGAGTGGAGTCGCGCTGGCCCCGGCGCTGGACAGACTGAACACGAACCCGGAGCTTGGCAGGCGGACCCCAGTTTAAAGCAACGGAATGACGTCATGGGAAACGCGAGAAAAGGGGGCG
>NC_051418.1:10081945-10082311 GCF_015228065.2 Penaeus monodon | reverse complement strand
CAGCGATCAGAAAATCAACGAAGAGGTCCCGTGAAGCGCCCCTGGCAAGCTGCTGCTCCGAGGGCGGCCGCTTGCCCCGGCATCGATTCCTGGCGCTGCCAACCCGTAGATTTAAAGCACGTGGCCCGCTCTCTCTCGAACCGACCCTCCCACCACCGGCTAGCCAGGCCCGGGGGATTTCTATCTCACTTCTTTATACTTTTGAAGAATGCGTTATTAAGAGCTAAATTTAGACCTGCGTTATCTGAGAATGGCATGCGGTTGCACCACTTTAAACCGGTAAAAAAAAATAAAAAAACGTGCGCAAGTGTGACGCGGATTTTTCACGGTAAGCGACCGTTTTTGACGTCAGCTTCCCTGGGCAAG
>NC_051418.1:10081447-10081513 GCF_015228065.2 Penaeus monodon | reverse complement strand
TACCTTAATATTTTACATTGCTGATTAATTAGCATCAAACTAAACTTTTAAAAAAAGGCTGCCCTC
>NC_051418.1:10080525-10081168 GCF_015228065.2 Penaeus monodon | reverse complement strand
GTTCGTTCTTGTTTGTTTTGTTTTTTGTTTGCTTTCGTGGCTTTTTATTTTTTTCTGCTCAATTCTATTCTTTATTCTTGTTATTTTTCTCCTTCCTTCTCCGTTATATATTCCGTCTTTATCGCCTTCTTCCTCCTTTTTTCACCTTAATTCTATTCTCGTCCGTCATCAATATCCTCTAATCTCATCATTTCCTGCTTGTCATCCATTCCTCCTCCTCCTCCTCTCTTTCTTCTTCCTATTTTCTTTTTCCATCCTTCACCCATATTTTTTTATTATTTTACACTATTTACCCTGGACGCTTTTCGCTTTTCCACTTCTCATTCTCTTTTACTCTTCTTCTTCTTCTTCTATTTCCCATTTCTCTAATATCTACAAAATTTCTATCACTTTCTTCCTTCCTCCACCTTTAGTTTTCCTATTTTATTTCTCCTTTTCCCGGATTTTTCCTCTTCCTTCTTCGCATAATTCCCACTTTCTCTAATCATCTCCGATTTTCTATCACGTTCTTCCTTCCTCTTCGCCCTTTCACGTTGCTATTATCTCTCTTTCCACTCTCCTCTTTCCCTACCTTTATTTTCTCCTCTTCCCTTTCTCCTATTCTTCTAGGTCCCCCCCCCCCCCGAACTTTTACTTTCTCCGG
>NC_051418.1:10080066-10080258 GCF_015228065.2 Penaeus monodon | reverse complement strand
GGTTCAAGGGACCGAATCGTGAGTGAGGGGGGTGCCTTTTCTCTCCCTCCAAATATCTCCCATTTTCTCTCATAGCCTCTCTTTCTTCTCCCCTTCTCCACTTTTCTCCTTTCTCCCACACCATCTCCCACTTTCCCTAATCACCTCCTTCTCGCGCCCTTATTTTTCCCTCTCCACTGGAGAAGATGATGA
>NC_051418.1:10079710-10079831 GCF_015228065.2 Penaeus monodon | reverse complement strand
CAGACGGAACGAAGCCAAAGAAAAGACAGGGCTGTGAGCTACCGACGGAGGCCACGAGCAGCACAACTTCAAAAGAGCTCGGCGTAAGAGCGGGCGGAGATAACAGATCCACGTCACAGTT
>NC_051418.1:10079102-10079242 GCF_015228065.2 Penaeus monodon | reverse complement strand
CGCGACGCCATCAATGCACAATGCAAGTGTTTATACCCACTTGCTTTACCCCGCCGCCGCCGCCGCTGTCACAAGGCCCTCCCAACGCAACAACTTAACGAAAAGCCACGTAATTAGAGTTTTTTTTTTTTATTTACCAG
>NC_051418.1:10078856-10078969 GCF_015228065.2 Penaeus monodon | reverse complement strand
TTGGCACTCGACCGCGCGGAACCTGCCGACGGGAAGCCACGCCAAAAACCTTCCGAGCTCACTGAACGCGTCACTTTTGAAGGCTCCGGGTTAGGCGGCTTCGGTTCGGCTGC
>NC_051418.1:10078061-10078583 GCF_015228065.2 Penaeus monodon | reverse complement strand
GAGTTTATTTCAAGTTTACTTCATTCGTTCATCTCACTTGTCCCTCTTTCCTCAACCTAATTTCACGTACTTTTTTGTCAGTCTCTCTCCGTCCGTTTGTACCTGCCTGCACACCTGTACGCTCGTCTGTCACTAAGCGCTTTGTACTTTTAATTGCGTCTGAACTCTCAGCCTTATCAACTTTCGAAACACATCCGGGGACCGAAAAAAAGAGAAAAAGAAAAAAAAAAAGAAAAGAAAGAGAAAGAGAAAGAGAAAAAAAAAGCGAAAAAGAGGAGGAAGAAAAAGAAAAAGAAAAAAAAGAAAGAAGAATGAAAGAAAAAAAAGAAAGAAGAAAGAAAGAAGAAGAAGAAGAAGAAGAAGAAGAAAAAAAAAAAAACAGCGAAAAAAGAAAATATAAACGAAAATAAAACATAAAGCCGAAATACAAAGAAAACCCGAGGTGAAATGCATGCTAAGACTCGCGACAATGTTTTGCTGCTGACGCTGTCTTGTGACCTGTGATGTGTGGGGCTCCTTCGG
>NC_051418.1:10077839-10077932 GCF_015228065.2 Penaeus monodon | reverse complement strand
AGAGAAACAAAAAGGGAAAAAGGGGGCCAAAACGAGAAGGAGAAAACAAAAGAGTACTGCAAATGAAGAAGAGGGCGAAGTGGAAGAGAAGAC
>NC_051418.1:10077331-10077449 GCF_015228065.2 Penaeus monodon | reverse complement strand
TAAGCCACCGTAAGCGGATCACAGAGGATCACGCTCAACACAAATCTATTTGGCCGCTTCACCTGCGCAAATTACAGCATCGGGGATTCCCCTCAGCACCTGCCAGCGCTTTGCAACC
>NC_051418.1:10077167-10077243 GCF_015228065.2 Penaeus monodon | reverse complement strand
GGGTTTTGCGCCCTTGTTATTCACTCTCTTTATCTTACTTGCTTTCTTGTCCTTTTGTACTATGTGTCTGTGTGTT
>NC_051418.1:10076555-10076726 GCF_015228065.2 Penaeus monodon | reverse complement strand
GACCACTTCCTTCCACTCGACCCCCAGCTGACCAGCCACGAAGCAAACAAAGTACAAGACGAGGAGACTGCACCGACGTAATATAATTCGATAAAAATGCCAAGAATTGTTGCGAGAATCAATAGCCGTCTGCGTGAATTTCCCGCGGCATTCCAACCAACAGAAACAAGG
>NC_051418.1:10074877-10075465 GCF_015228065.2 Penaeus monodon | reverse complement strand
CAGAGAAGACGAGAGCGATCAACGTAAGAGATGAGGAACTGAGACGACGACAGAAGCGGCGATGGGGAGAGGAACAGGTAAAGGCCTTTTCAAGATTCCCAATAAATCGTGCGGAGATGCACAGAGTAAAGGAGACCTATCCCCATTCGTTTATACCGTTCGAGCAACTCCGCGCCGAACCAAAACCGGGGCAATCTAAGGCCGCTTAGGAACCACGGTTCAAAACACCGATTTCTAAGATGTCGCTAAATAAGAATCTTGGCGAAAGGGGATTAATAATCAGGCGAGACAACGCTAGCCGTCGTAATAATTGCTGGTTCCCAGTCCTGCAGAAATACGCATTCAAGGCCCTTACGGCCGGAATTAAATCACCATGATCTTTACAATTAAGCAGACATGGATTCAATGACGACAAGGAAAAAAAAACGCACTGCACGAGATCGAATAATAAACAAAAGCGGGGTTGACGGCTGTGGAGGAATTATCACTTCGCAATTAGCTGCGTGAGGATATTCAAATACCTCTTTTGATTATTCTATTATTGTTTTCGAAGGAGATATCTGAACACACAGGAGGATAACACAAAAT
>NC_051418.1:10074042-10074777 GCF_015228065.2 Penaeus monodon | reverse complement strand
CGATTCGCTCCTCGCCTTCTCTCGCCTCTTCTCGCTTCGACTCTGGCGCGCCCTTTCTGCGCTCCGCTCTCTCGCCTCCCGCCCCCCCCGCCTACTCGCGCCGCTTCTCGCCTCGCCGCCATGGTCTGTCGATCCCCCTCCTCCCCACCCCCCATACACCCCTACCCCTCGTCGCTTTCGTGGGCGTCTGCCGCGGCAAAACACCGCCGCAACCGCCCCCTCCCCCCATTTTTTCCCTCCCTTCTTCCGAAAGGACAACTGGCGTAAGCCCAACAAGGAATTCCATCGCAAGCTCTGTCTTTCCCATCGCCATTTCCCTAACTGTAGGTTCGTGTCATCTCCGTCGCTTCATCTCCCTTTCTACCCCGATCTCCCGTTCTTTCGAATTATCTCTGTTTCCGTCTTTAGCTCTACCTTCCCTTATCCTAACTCTTCCGTCCGTCTGCCAACAATGCCCACATTACCTCTTTTGCACACCCCTATCCAATCCATGCCTTCTCTCATTCTTTATTCATCTACTTCTTCTCCCTTTTCCATTTCGTCTCCCTCTTTTATTCACTTCCTCCATTTATCTTCTCATTTTCTCCATTCATCTGCCCCTTTTCCACAGCCTTATTTTTCTACCTTTACTCTACTTCCCTCCTCATTTACCTCTTGTCTACTACATTCTTCGTCGACATTTTCTTCATTTCTATATTCACCAATCTCTTCCCTTCTTACCTATTAATTTGCCTG
>NC_051418.1:10073194-10073975 GCF_015228065.2 Penaeus monodon | reverse complement strand
GTCTTACCTATCCGTTTCTACCTACTTCCAGACCCCTCCTCCTCCGCCTCTATCCCCGTTTCCAAACAACAGAGGACCTCCACCTTCATCCCCGTTTCCAAACAACAGAGGACCTCCACCTTCATCCCCGTTTCCAAACAACAGAGGACCTCCACTTTCATCCCCGTTTCCAAACAACAGAGGACCTCCACTTTCATCCCCGTTTCCAAACAACAGAGGACCTCCACTTTCATCCCCGTTTCCAATCAACAGAGGACCTCCACCTTCATCCCCGTTTCCAAACAACAGAGGACCTCCACCTTCATCCCCGTTTCCAAACAACAGAGGACCTCCACCTTCATCCCCGTTTCCAAACAACAGAGGACCTCCACTTTCATCCCCGTTTCCAAACAACAGAGGACCTCCACCTTCATCCCCGTTTCCAAACAACAGAGTACCTCCACCTTCATCCCCGTTTCCAAAACAATAGAGGGCAGGCTGGTCCAATCTCTCTCCTTTTTTCCCCTCTCTCTTCCCCATTCCCTCTCCCCGTTCATTAACGGAACTGGCCGCATAATGGACTTTGTTAATTACCCGACTTCCAAATGTTCTCATAACGCTTTCGTTAATTAGCACCCGCCAAAAAAAAGGAAAAAAGGAAAGTGAATTAATGCGGAGGGGGGTTTTCATCATCAGAATCCGGTCGAAATCTCATTACCTGAAAATGGTATCGGAATTTCGTCACGGCGCCTAGTGTATAGAAACAGATTTTATATATGTATATATAAACTTAATAATGCAT
>NC_051418.1:10073023-10073169 GCF_015228065.2 Penaeus monodon | reverse complement strand
TTGGATTTATTCATACGTGAAATACATTCAATTCCAGTAGTCTGCAGGCCGATACCCCCCCCCCCACCCACCCAATCCCAACCCCCGGCTGCCCAAGCGTTAATTTCAACCAAGAAAGTCTACGGGACCGGCCACCCCCACTACCC
>NC_051418.1:10072827-10072961 GCF_015228065.2 Penaeus monodon | reverse complement strand
GCGAAAATGTGGGATGTCGTTCATTCGCCAACTCGCCCGAGTGTCTAACTGGTCGAAAAATAACGGCAGACAAACGCACCACTTGTTAGACGGACCCCCAAGTACACGCCTTGGATGCTAAACATGCGATATTA
>NC_051418.1:10072127-10072457 GCF_015228065.2 Penaeus monodon | reverse complement strand
CCGCCGGCGTCCGAACCAGAAAGCGAGTCCCCCAAAAAGTCCCCCCCCCCAAGGCGTCTGAGGGAGATAAACAACCATCCCCATGATAATATATTCAAATCCCAAAGTTTCTATTCCTCTCCATTTCCTGTTTTCACTTCCCCATCCCATTCTTTCCTCTTTCATTTTTTTTTTTTTTTTGCGTCATTTCCCACTTAAAAGTCACGCAAGGGATGGAACGTACACGGCTATATATACATGCCTTCCCCGTAAAAGGGACGTGGTGCAACATTGCAACATGACCCGCACCGCCCTCAACGGGAAGAGAGCATTGAATAAAAGGGAAAAAAA
>NC_051418.1:10070316-10071106 GCF_015228065.2 Penaeus monodon | reverse complement strand
ATACAAGCAGACCGGCTCCCGCAGACAAAACTCCAGAGGTCCGTCGAGCCGAGGCATCATCCATCACAAGAGCAGAGCAGACACTCCTACCAAAACAAACATGGCGGCGGCAGCTTTTCCTACTTACGTAAACATGCTTTTCAACGGCGCCTTTTTCCTCCCCCTACCCCGCGCCCCGAAGTTCGGAGCCGAAACCAGCGCCGAAGATAAAGCCAGAGCCAAAAGCCAAAGGCGAAGATAAAGCCAGAGCCAAAAGCCAAAGGCGAAGATAAAGCCAGAGCCAAAAGCCAAAGGCGAAGATAAAGCCAGAGCCAAAAGCCAAAGGCGAAGATAAAGCCAGAGCCAAAAGCCAAAGGCGAAGATAAAGCCAGAGCCAAAAGCCAGAGCCGAAGATAAAGCCAGAGCCGAAGATAAAGCCAGAGCCAAAAGCCACAGCCAGACACTCGGGGACTTCCCTGCGCGTGAAACCCTGTTTTATACCCTCCGCCAAAGGACCTGATCCGAACCCCGACTCCGCTAAAATAGGACAGGAGAAAATATTGGCTCACGTCTTTTCTAAAAAATATATTTTTTTTCTCTCTTTTCCTTATAATGAAACAATTATCCGAATTCCGGTCTTTATTTTTAGATGTTTTAGTGACACTGATGGCAACAATGGACTTCCTATCCGGACCTCAAAACCGACATTTAGGCATCAGCTGATTCACCCGACATGAACAACAATCCTACTCGGCGAAAGCTAATGTCACGCCCCTTACCCGAGGCACAAACCGTAACATATACTTATACA
>NC_051418.1:10070103-10070263 GCF_015228065.2 Penaeus monodon | reverse complement strand
GGCCGGATGGCCACGAAAAAAAACCCTCATCACTACTGCTGGAACTGGAGGTCTCCCAACTGGAGGAGTGCCATGGGGTGCCATGGGGTGCCAGAGCCTCGTCACTGCTGTTATTGATGCCTCCGGTTGATGTCGCGCTCGGTGGTAATGAAGCTCCCCG
>NC_051418.1:10069950-10070063 GCF_015228065.2 Penaeus monodon | reverse complement strand
AGCGTGACGAAAGAGCGGCATCGGGATTATTAAATATCGATGAAAAAAAAAAGACAATGCTGAAGTTGTGAGAGAGGGAGAAGTTGCGATGATTAAAAGGAAGCATCTGCCAG
>NC_051418.1:10069607-10069899 GCF_015228065.2 Penaeus monodon | reverse complement strand
ATTTTTCTCGCTGCCTCTACACCTCCTTCGATTGTGTCTCTTCATATCCGCCTTTATTCACATCGCAATATTTCTTTTTCCTTTTTTTTCTACATCTACGCCGTCCTCTGCCAACCTAATCCCCACCTTCATCTTCCCCTTCCCTTTACAACATCTACTTTAGCTTTTATGTTAATCTTTATCACCATCTCCATCTTCCTCGCGGCCCCAGTCTCTCAAAAAGCAGTTCTCTTTTGACACGACGAGCCTTTTGCATCTCGGTCAGTGAACACAAGAGCACACCTATTCAGCG
>NC_051418.1:10068887-10068988 GCF_015228065.2 Penaeus monodon | reverse complement strand
AACACACAGATCGCCTACATCAGTTCGATAAGCCATCAGCGGGATGAGACGACAGTGAAACAGAAAAATGAAAAGGTAGATCCTGCAAGCAAGAAGCGTGG
>NC_051418.1:10068744-10068816 GCF_015228065.2 Penaeus monodon | reverse complement strand
AGATGCGGGGGGGATGGGGAAAAGAGGAAGGCGAGAGAGAGAGGGGGGGTGGGGGGGGAGGGGCGAAGAGGA
>NC_051418.1:10067762-10067880 GCF_015228065.2 Penaeus monodon | reverse complement strand
ATCGACGCAGAGGGGGACAGAGCGGGCAGGGGAGATATGACTAACGAATAACAGTAAACGAGAGAATTTAATAGAAGAGGAAGGAAGCGAAAGGGGAAGGAAAGCGGCTCAGAGGGTC
>NC_051418.1:10066499-10066663 GCF_015228065.2 Penaeus monodon | reverse complement strand
TCCCTGAAGATGACGACTCACTCGAAGGTCGGCCGAGCAGTTGGGCCATCACGCGAACTCGGCCTCACGACTTCAACAATGGGATAATTACGGCAATTAAACTCCACCTGATAATGGCTAATTAAAGAACCGGGACAACACGCCGACCGGAGAAGAATGGGAAT
>NC_051418.1:10066202-10066385 GCF_015228065.2 Penaeus monodon | reverse complement strand
AATCCATCCGAAAACATTTACGCACACGGCAGAATTCGCCGCCAAATCGTGCACATGAGATGACCTGATGGAGTTGTCCGAAACATTTCCTTCCTCGGGGACTGGTGTTGCAGACCCTGAGTTGCAGACTATTGCAACTTCGGAAGCAAGAGCTGAATCTTTAAGGTGCTGCTATCATATTTC
>NC_051418.1:10064875-10065853 GCF_015228065.2 Penaeus monodon | reverse complement strand
ACATATGTATCCATACACAGATACAAACAGACAAATATAGAAAGAAACAAAAAAAAAACACCAGAAAAAACAAAACAAAACATAAATCGTGTACTCACTTGGGTCTGCCGTACTGATCCCTTGGTATGTCGTTCGTGCGGGATGCCGCCTTGTCTCGCTCCATCAGCATGGCGCGGAACTGACCCACCTTCTGCTCCACCTCACTCTCGCTGTACCTGAGGAGAGAGAGAGTTAGCACCGCCTTTATCTTCATCCTCCTTTTTTTCCTCATTATTTTTTTTTGTGTGTGTACTGTATAATATGTGTGCAATAAATGTTTATGCATATATTATGTGCATGTATGAATATACGAACATAACGCACATCCGTATTCACAACTCCATTACCAACCGTCAAATCAATCAGAAACAAAACTCTACGGACATCGCAACCCACGTTTACCTTACGAGAGGTTTAGTCCATTCTGAACTAGTAAACCTATAGGATAAGCTTTAAGACTTGAATATTCCCCGGTACTTGTCAATTTCCGTACCGAAGTATCGCCTTACACATACACATTTATCAAACGAAAAGTATCGATTCCCTGCCACCGCTGGGAAACGAATCTTAGCGACACTGGTCACAAAATAATAATGGCGAGAGGGCGAGTGGCGTTGAAAAGTACTAAATCTATCAGGCGGTACTTCTCTATGTATTCCTTATCCAAGCACAATCACAGTTAAAACCACCGTCGGTTATTTCTCGACCACTAACCCACGCGTTTTTTTTTTTAATAATAGGTATTTTTTCGTTACGTTTTTCGTCAGTGTAGGAAAAGTACTGCGTCTACAGGAGCCAGCGGTACTTGGAGGCTCGTGATATCGAACCACTAAATATTTAGACGAGTTCGGAGATCGAAGAACGAGGAAAAGAGGGGCACTGTATCGGATAACGTCGAGGCTGGCGGTTTCTCCCCTGCTCTTCTGTATCGTATTACTC
>NC_051418.1:10064229-10064802 GCF_015228065.2 Penaeus monodon | reverse complement strand
TTTAAGATTACATTGAGCGTGTGCGTGTGTGTTCTTGTATCTACTTCTCCCGTGTTTCTAGTTCCCTTCCCAAACATTCAAGAAAAGACAATCTTTTTCTTATAAAATAGCAGCTGCAAAACAAAATCTCCCGACGAAAGTTTACAAAACAAACACGAGGTAAATATTACAAATACACCACACCAAAAATAACACAAAATGAAATACAGAAAGAATAATACAAAATCCACAGGCGCCAGCAGCGCAAAGCAAAACAAAACGAGGAAAAAGGCAGCTGGAGGAAATCACGCCGTGACAACCAATCACCGAGAAGACGAGTTGGCGCCACGTTTGAACCCACAAGGGCCTATGTCGTCATCTCGCTTTGAATCAACACTCGGTAACGTTGTTTTAGCAAATCTTTCGTCCGCATACTATTTCCTTTCCTGTTTTCGCAGCGATAAGGAAAAAACATACAAAATACAAGCATGTACTGTATGTAAGTATGTTTTATGAAAAGGCAAACATCTGGATGAACGCAACGATATACGCACCCATTCTTGCTCAATGTAATCTTAAAAAAAGTCTTACAGA
>NC_051418.1:10063772-10063865 GCF_015228065.2 Penaeus monodon | reverse complement strand
GTGTTGTGGACGGGGCATCTTGTTAGCCCCTTCCATGGCTTGTGTTGTCATATGACGATCTTATTACAATATTCAAGGACCGAGGGGACCGGG
>NC_051418.1:10063484-10063602 GCF_015228065.2 Penaeus monodon | reverse complement strand
ACCCCCCCCCCTCCCTCCAAAAACCCCCTTTCGTTTTTTCTCGTCCTCTTTTCCCCAGTTATGTCTATTTTTCCCTTTTTCCCTATTTCCTTGTTTCTTTTTAACCTTTTTCTTTGAT
>NC_051418.1:10062948-10063031 GCF_015228065.2 Penaeus monodon | reverse complement strand
TCGCGATAAACCCCTGGGAATACCGGGATCCCCACCTTCGGCTGTTATTATCCCAATCTTGTCGGTTATCAGAGAAGGATCGA
>NC_051418.1:10062563-10062629 GCF_015228065.2 Penaeus monodon | reverse complement strand
GAACGGACGGCCGACGGGAAAATAATATTTTACGAGTCAAGTACATCCAATTCCTTAGCAGTGTGG
>NC_051418.1:10061973-10062040 GCF_015228065.2 Penaeus monodon | reverse complement strand
CTGTTTCCCCTCACCTTTCCAAGTCCTATTGCAATTCACCTCTCAGCTTCATGGTTATTTCGAACAC
>NC_051418.1:10061442-10061598 GCF_015228065.2 Penaeus monodon | reverse complement strand
CTGCCCTGAAATCCGCAGCGAGGACAGAAATCTCTATCGAATCGCGGTCGGAACCACAATATCCGAAACATTCCCGCAGCCGTATCACTCAATAACCGATCACTCTCCCAGCTCTCCTTTCGCCCCCTTCTTCTCGTTGTCATTCTCCTCCCCCAA
>NC_051418.1:10061208-10061291 GCF_015228065.2 Penaeus monodon | reverse complement strand
TAGGACTTGAATCCTTGACAATCCTACGCTGTATCGGATAGGATTTCCACGGCGGCACGCGCTAGGATTAACTACTACTATTA
>NC_051418.1:10061042-10061181 GCF_015228065.2 Penaeus monodon | reverse complement strand
TCACCCTTTCAGACTCGCAATTAAACGGCCTTAAAAAAAAAACAAAAAAACACAGCAAGGGGACGGAATAAATTGCGTGTCTATTTTTGCGGATTGCAGCTCATGAAAATGCGCATCGTTGCAAATACACATGTACCTC
>NC_051418.1:10060317-10060509 GCF_015228065.2 Penaeus monodon | reverse complement strand
AAGAACAATGGAGAATCCGAGAGAAAGGAAGAGAAAGGGAATATTGATTGAGGCATATTGGGTTTTGTGAATCCGTCGCCAGCTCCGGCCTCTGCGCTCCCCCTCCCCCCCCTTCGCCTGCCTCGCCGGCCGCAGGAAGGTGTGGCGGGGGAAGGGCGTGGGAGGGAAGGTTGAGAGGGGAGGAAGGGGCGT
>NC_051418.1:10059893-10060088 GCF_015228065.2 Penaeus monodon | reverse complement strand
TGAGGATGGGGCGCCCCTTTCTTATTAAGGGGTCGTCATTATCGATAACACCCCTCCCCCCCACCCCTCCCCTTCCAGAGTTCAACAAGATCTCTACTCTACTCTACGCCCCCAAGGTCACTCTCTTCACGGTCCCTGTTCCCTCCGTTCCCCGTTTTCCTTCAGTCCTTCTTTCTGTTATAGCTATTTTATTAG
>NC_051418.1:10059134-10059325 GCF_015228065.2 Penaeus monodon | reverse complement strand
CAGTTCGTGGGCCGACCGAGTTCAAGAGCAAGAATCCGCGTCCAAATACGCGCGCCCACAACAACAAGAAATTTGGGGAAGCTGAACAAACAGTGAACAGATATCAGAAGCCTTTGAACAGTTCAGCGGGAGAGTCTACGAGCAAGTCAGGAGGTGAGTGAGAGTGCAAGTGAGCAAGAGAAGGGAGACAT
>NC_051418.1:10058597-10058732 GCF_015228065.2 Penaeus monodon | reverse complement strand
AACAAGCCAAAGAAAGCAAGAAAACACAAAAATAAAGAAAAGAAAGAAAAAAAAGATGAGACGAAAGTAGGAAAATACTGT
The DNA here is from genome assembly GCF_015228065.2 of Penaeus monodon. Classification (NCBI taxonomy): domain Eukaryota; kingdom Metazoa; phylum Arthropoda; class Malacostraca; order Decapoda; family Penaeidae; genus Penaeus; species Penaeus monodon. The sequence goes on along the minus strand of NC_051418.1, from coordinate 10,058,651 downwards.
TAGGAGATCGGAGAAACGGAATGCGGAAAATATGAACGGTGTAAAAAAAAGTGG
>NC_051418.1:10058125-10058482 GCF_015228065.2 Penaeus monodon | reverse complement strand
AGGAGGAAAACGTTACGAATTACACAGAAATCAGATAACAGAATTCTACGTACGCATAAATATAAAATGTAAAAACGAATCGAGGACGCATTCCTGAATAAACGATACAGAAAACATATAATTAATGAATAAATAACTGAACTAAACTTAGCATAAATACAAAAAAAATTAACAATATTAGCATAAAACTAAATAAACATGGATAAACCATACGAATAAACAAGTCAATAATCAACACAAACTAATTAGCAAGCATCAAGATGGCAAAAAAAAAGGTCAATAGCATAATAAACAAAAAATAACATAAATAAATAAATAAATATACAAAGAGGAGGTCACGCCTCCCCCTCCCCCCCT
>NC_051418.1:10056525-10056782 GCF_015228065.2 Penaeus monodon | reverse complement strand
TTCAGAGCAAACCCCAGGCACCCCGCACCCACCCACAATAACAGCCAGCAGCCCTAACCCCCCCCCCCCCCAGGTAGCGGGCGTCGTGCACTCCGGAGCCTCGACCCCGAACTTACGGCGATGCCCTACAAGTGTCAGCAAAGCCGGTGACTGTTGCCACGCCGGTCTCTCGCCCTGTTTGTCCTTTTGCATGTCTGTGTATAAAATCACTCCCCCCACGCCATTCTGTTATTGTAATTCTTATGTTTACCTTCCGC
>NC_051418.1:10056109-10056249 GCF_015228065.2 Penaeus monodon | reverse complement strand
ATCATACATTTAGTTTTGTCATTATCATAACTTTATATCCATCTGCGTGTCCAGCCGAGCAGAGATTCGGGGACTCCTTAGCACTTGACCTATAAACAGGCCCATCTGCTGTGCCTCCGCCTCCGCCAACACCTCTTGCC
>NC_051418.1:10055218-10055374 GCF_015228065.2 Penaeus monodon | reverse complement strand
GAAGAAAAGAAACAGAGAGTAGGGAATTCCAGGGAATAGGCAAAGGGATAAAAGAAAAATGAATGGGGGATGAAGAGGAAGAAGAAAAGAAAGAAAAGGGAAGGAACTGGAATGGGGAAGGGGAATAGCAAACAAAAGATAAATATTAAGGGGAGA
>NC_051418.1:10054962-10055037 GCF_015228065.2 Penaeus monodon | reverse complement strand
CAGGAGAGTAAAAGCGAACGTGTATCATCTTTAGAACTGCTTAGAGCTTGGAGTGGAGGATAAAGCAAATTCGGT
>NC_051418.1:10054531-10054673 GCF_015228065.2 Penaeus monodon | reverse complement strand
CGCAGTTAGGGACATAAGATAGTATATCGCATTGCCCCTTGTTTTACTTAACGTCTGAAGCGAGCATGATCTTGCAGGCAATCGGGGGAGGGGGGGGGAGGTTGGAAAGGGAGGAAGGAGGTCACTAAAGCAAGGGTAACAC
>NC_051418.1:10054208-10054284 GCF_015228065.2 Penaeus monodon | reverse complement strand
ATGTCATTGACTCGTTTCTTGCATCAACATTGCTATTATTTATTGATCTTTTTTTCCACCATCATATTAGTTTGTA
>NC_051418.1:10054084-10054165 GCF_015228065.2 Penaeus monodon | reverse complement strand
TTTTAAAGAATCATGCTTGTTATTAGAGTTGTCTTAATTATCACTGTGATTTGAGTGACAATGCAAATCTTGTTTCGTATG
>NC_051418.1:10053388-10053807 GCF_015228065.2 Penaeus monodon | reverse complement strand
TTTTGCAGGCGATGATGCACTTGAGAAGTTGATAAAACCATTTTATTCGTGTGAATAAAATGGTTGTCTTTCAAATGCTAATCTTCACCACTCTATCGACCTGTCTTTATCCATCACCAACCAGCCTAGTGCATGTTCACCTCGATAATAACAATGAAAAAAGAGAGAGAATGGACACAGTGGCGTGGAATTTCTCTTGTACAGTAATCTTCCTGATGAAAGTGGAGATTGATATGTCTTGAATATATACGAGTTCAGTTATTAACCCGAGACCCGCGTCTGGTAAATGGATTTGCTGGATTTTGCGGCTGTCCAAATAATTTCTGCCGTTTTTTTTTTGTTATCTTCTGTTCGATTTGGTATTTTGATGAGGGTTATATATGTCGTGTTTCGTTTGGTTTCATTTGTCTGTATCAGAA
>NC_051418.1:10053144-10053329 GCF_015228065.2 Penaeus monodon | reverse complement strand
CAAGTAAGTCTCTGACAGTTATCGTACATCTGGCGGCTTTATCTTGTTACCGTCTCCGGAGCCATAAATTTCCTCTTCAGCTCGCGTGTCCTTCCGCCTCCTAATTGTGTTCTCGAATTTCTCATGCATATCGTTGTTTCTGGGGCGCGGAAGGGGTGGCGGAAGGAATATATTTTCAAATGGAA
>NC_051418.1:10052789-10052865 GCF_015228065.2 Penaeus monodon | reverse complement strand
AGAGAAAAATTGGTATATCTGTGAGTGTGTGTGCGTGCGCGCGGGGGTATATGTGATAATTATTGATCTTAACAGA
>NC_051418.1:10051973-10052310 GCF_015228065.2 Penaeus monodon | reverse complement strand
CGTTTCCACCAAGTTATCACACCTTGGAGCTTTTTTATTGTTAAAGAAAAAATAAATTGCGTTTCTATTAATTTTAATATCGATTATCAGAGTATTATATATTGTGGGAAGGATTTTCAAGCGATCAGCTCATTAGCGAAATTAATATAATCGCGATTTCTTTAAATTATAATGCAAAAAAAAATAAAAATCATGTGTTCTAATAATTGAAATGATGACATTCAGATAATGAGAAATATGCAAATGATATAGTTATTTTTCAACATCTTTTCGCCGAATTTTGAATCCGCGAGCAGGTGAAGGGGAGAGAGGAATGACAAATATTTTTTTACATCTT
>NC_051418.1:10051347-10051556 GCF_015228065.2 Penaeus monodon | reverse complement strand
ATACAGACATACGAATGAAGGAAGAGAAGGTGATAGGATAAAGATGGTGCCAGAGGAATACAAACAGACACGAAGAAGGAGAATTACACGATGAAAGGGAATAAAGAGTAATGCCAAGGAAATGGCGATAGTACCAGCAAACGAAGCAAACGAAAATAAAATGAAGATGCAAATGACCATCGCATGGTAGGAGAAAACGTTTCGCTCGG
>NC_051418.1:10051046-10051266 GCF_015228065.2 Penaeus monodon | reverse complement strand
GAGGACGACCTTGAAGTTATTTTGTGCGTCTCGAGTGCCGTTGGAGCTGACTCGGCGACAGTCCATTACGGCTTAGCATTCCTCATGAATACGGTCATGAGGCGCCTGGCAATGGGGGGGGGCATTGTGAGCGCTTCGCCTTGTGGCATGGAGAGAGCGTCTCCCAGATTATTGATAGTTCGTTTTGTTGTGTTGTGGAACTGCTGTTTATGCAAAAAGG
>NC_051418.1:10050216-10050371 GCF_015228065.2 Penaeus monodon | reverse complement strand
AATATGTATCTATCTGTTTGCGTGCGTGTTAGCGTGCGCATGTTTGTCTGCGGGTGCTTGAGCGTACATGCGTATGCGTGTCCGTATCACCCTCCCTTTTCCTCTCCTCCCCCCCACCCCCCGCTACCAAGAGGCGCGACTTCCTCTGCAGTCTT
>NC_051418.1:10050088-10050169 GCF_015228065.2 Penaeus monodon | reverse complement strand
AAGCTCAGGAACTTCAAGACAATCCTTCAGGACGGCTGAGGCATCCCGATTCACTCTCCATGTGTCCCTCTTCCTGTCCCT
>NC_051418.1:10049475-10049708 GCF_015228065.2 Penaeus monodon | reverse complement strand
ATTCCACTCTCCATGATATTCAGACCAATTTTTAAGTTATCAACATGGCTATCTAATCATATCCAATTTTTGTGGCGATTGTGGCCTAACAAGCAGAAAGGGAAGGAAGGAGACAAACAAGAAAGAGGAGGAAGGTGAAGTGATAAAAGTGACAAGACACAATAACACAAAAGCAACGATAAATATATGACAAGGATAATTATAATAATGTTGACTAATACGGTATGCATTAC
>NC_051418.1:10048358-10048522 GCF_015228065.2 Penaeus monodon | reverse complement strand
GATTAAAATCTCGAACGGGAATAGGGTCTTTCCTCCGTATTTTATCTTTCCTGCTTTTGGCCGGCTAAGCTAAATCCTTCGCACCCCCCCCCCCTCCCTTCCCTTGCCTTTCCCCTATCCCCTTTTTCTCTTTCTTTCTACTCCTTCTCCTCCTCCTCCTCCTT
>NC_051418.1:10047768-10048281 GCF_015228065.2 Penaeus monodon | reverse complement strand
CCTCCTCCTCTCTTCTCCCTTCCCTACCCTTCCCCTCCCTTCTTATTCCTCCCTCTCACTTGACATCCCTTCCCTTCCTCCCCTCCTATTCTTCCTCTCCCTCCTCTCCTTCCCACCCCTTCCTCCTTCTCTCCTCTCACTCTTTTTCCCCTCCTCCTCGCCCCCCTTCCCCCCTCCTCCTCCTTCTCCTTCTTTTCCTCCTCCTCCTCCTCCCCTTTACCTCCTTACCCTCCTCTCCCTCCTTACCCCCCTCTCCCTCTTTTCCCTCCTCTCTCCTCCTTCCCCTCCACTCCTCCCCTTTCCCCCCTTATCTTCCCCTTTCCCTCCTTACCTTCCCCTTCCCCTCTTCTCCCTTTTCTCCCCTCCTCTCCCTCTTCTCCCTCCTCTCCCTTCTCTCCCTTCTCTCCCCCCTCCTTCCGCCCCGACCAATCCGGAAGACGACAGCACGTTGTTGGCCTCCGGACCCGACACCCAGCAGGAACTGTCCACACCCCTTTGGCTCCATTACGGGTT
>NC_051418.1:10047011-10047081 GCF_015228065.2 Penaeus monodon | reverse complement strand
AAGGACCGCAATAAAAATAAACATCCCGCGGCCGCCGCCCCGTCGATTCCAATCAATATCAAATTCTTCC
>NC_051418.1:10046295-10046361 GCF_015228065.2 Penaeus monodon | reverse complement strand
TGCTGGAATTCGGAAAGCAAGAATGAAAAACAAAATAGGCGAGGAATGCGCAATAACAATCGCGAT
>NC_051418.1:10045923-10046273 GCF_015228065.2 Penaeus monodon | reverse complement strand
GTTGAAAAGACAGACGAATAAAAGAAGAAGAGAGTCGCAAACATAACAGTACACCCCCTCTTCCTCCCCTTTCCCCCCCCCTTCCCCTTCCTCTACCCCCTCCCCCACCCCTTCCTCTACCCCCTCCCCCACCCCTTCCCCTTCCTCTACCCCCTCCCCCTCTCCCTCCCAACCCTAAGCCGAAGGGCCACAGCCCCGTCCGGGCAGCCTCGACCCCAAGGCAACGAAAACCCGCCAGAAAAATCGTTATCGATCGCCAGCCAGACGGAAATGCCCCACCGCCAGTCATCACGCCGGCGAGAGCGTCAATGCCACGACACGGCGTATGGCAACACTGACCGCCTACATTG
>NC_051418.1:10045632-10045869 GCF_015228065.2 Penaeus monodon | reverse complement strand
TAACCCCCTCTTCTGAAAATCAATAATGGTGATCGATGCCTTCTTCCGTTCAACTCTCCCCCCTCCCCCTCCCTCCCCTTCGTTCTCCGTCCCAACGCCCGTCCAGCTGAATCCAAAATCAATGTTTACATTTAAAACTTGACTGCCGGGGGGAGGAGGGGGGGGGAGGTAGTCTACCCACGCCAAGCAAAAATGAATAAATTATTTTTGTGTTTTTTTTTATCCTTTTTATTCCAT
>NC_051418.1:10045517-10045603 GCF_015228065.2 Penaeus monodon | reverse complement strand
AATATCTCGGGAATTTGTAGGGTGACATCTGACTCTCTCTTTTTATCCTCCTGTCCCTTGGATTTCCCGTCGCCCATTCCCGTCTT
>NC_051418.1:10045399-10045479 GCF_015228065.2 Penaeus monodon | reverse complement strand
GCGAGGCGAAAACAAGAAAAGAAAGTAAATATGCATGCACTCACACTAACAACCATGCACATTGTGTGTCTGTGTGTCTT
>NC_051418.1:10042999-10043242 GCF_015228065.2 Penaeus monodon | reverse complement strand
ATGTTATTTTTTGTTTATTATGCTGTTGACCTTTTTTTTTTTTTGCCATCTTGATGCTTGTTAATTTGTTTGTGTTGATTATTGATTTGTTTATTCTTATGGTTTATCCATGTTTATTTAGCTTTATGCTAATATTGTTACATTTTTAAAAATTTATGCTAAGTTTAGTTGTTATTTATTCATTAATTATATATTTTCTGTATCGTTAATTCAGGAAAGCGTCCTCAATTCGTTTTTACATTT
>NC_051418.1:10042174-10042240 GCF_015228065.2 Penaeus monodon | reverse complement strand
GCGTTTTAGGAAATCCACAGGATTGGAATGCTCCTATGGTGACCTCATTATGTTGTTAATGACTAA
>NC_051418.1:10041304-10042067 GCF_015228065.2 Penaeus monodon | reverse complement strand
GTAAGAGTCCTCCTTTCTTCTTATGCTCCTTATATATGTCTGCCGTTGAACCACAGTCTGGTCAGTTCATCCCATACTAGTTACTTATTAGTCAGTTCCTTCATCCATGTGCCAATTAGGACCATGATGTTGCTACATATCAAGAACTCCTATATATGCGTAAATGTATTTATTTAGTTTTCCATTATTTTAATATTTACTAGGAATTAAGTAGCATATGGTTTGTCATATGTTTTTTGTGTGTATATTCTGTGTAAACTGATAGCTTAATTCAAAGCCTCCTGTACAATTAATTACAAGCAGGTAAAATTTTATGTTTTGAAAACTGGCTTCAGTGAGGGTCTGCCAAAGTTATCTTACATCAGACATGTACCTACTTTGCCCATTTATGAGAGATTCAGTTTCTGAAATGCACTTTTTTAAACTATGAAAAAGTTATATTTTGCAAATGTTGCATGTATTGCATAGCAAAGTAGTTAGGGAAATTTTAATGTTACAAAACTGTGTTACAAAATGGCCAACATGTTTAATATTATTCTTGTTGTAGGGGAGTCATGTTCTTAACAATTATTTGAAAAGTACCCAGTTTCTGCAATTCTAAGAAGTTGTCTTTGTGAAGGCTTGCACATCCCTCACTGGTAAAAATTCCTTTGCAACCTGATTTCTTCCTCCCCCCACATGAAACAGCATTGAAAGTGGAATGGATTATCCAGTTTGGGAAAGATCCTGTGATGCAAATTTGGATTGCCTCATAGTCTTTAAT
>NC_051418.1:10040251-10040957 GCF_015228065.2 Penaeus monodon | reverse complement strand
ATTCACCAGGATCTTCAAATTCTGGATATCCATACTTTCAATCTGTTTCATGTGGGGGAGGAAGAATCAGGTTGCAAGGAATTTTTACCAGTGGGGATGTGCACGCCTTCACAAGACAACTTCTTAGATTGCAGAAACTGGGTACTTTCAATAATTGTTAAGAACATGACTCCCCTACAACAAGATATATTAACTGTTGGCCATTTTGTAACACAGTTTTTGTAACATTAAAATTTCCCTAACTACTTTGCTATGCAATACATGCACATTTGCAAAATTAACTTTTTCATAGTTTAAAAAGTGCATTTCGAAACTGAATCTCTCATAATGGCAAGTAGGTACATGTCTGATGTAAGATAACTTTGGCAGACCCTCACTGAAGCCGTTTTTTCAAAACATAAATTTTACCTGCTTGTAATTAATTGTACAGGAGGCTTTGAATTAGCTATCAGTTTACACAGAATATCACACAAAAACATATGACAAACCATATGCTACGTAATTCCTAGTAATATTAAATAATGGAAAACTAAATAAATACATTTACGCATATATAGGAGTTCTTGATATGTAGCAACATCATGGTCCTAATTGGCACATGGATGAAGGAACTGACTAATAAGTAACTAGTATGGGATGAACTGACCAGACTGTGGTTCAACGGCAGACATATATAAGGAGCATAAGAAGAAAGGAGGACTCTTAC
>NC_051418.1:10039243-10040124 GCF_015228065.2 Penaeus monodon | reverse complement strand
ACAACATAATGAGGTCACCATAGGAGCATCTCCAATTCCTCTGTTGAGATTTTCCTAAAACGCTTGGTGAACTTTACATCAATCCACAAATACATAAAGTATTAGAGCCATAGCAAGGCCCTGGGACTGTGGCTTAGGCTGGTTAAGAACTCATCATGACCCTTTATAGACCCCTTAAAGTTCCTAAAAGTACTACACATTAGGGGGATGCCACTGCCCCCACATCTTTTACGATGGCCATGATCAATGGCTCATCTGAAAAGTAATGAACATCTCATTATAATTTGTGATAAACCTATGCATCAGGGTACTTGGAATATTTGAAGAATCTTAATATTATTTGGGCTGTAGTACCCAAGGTGATTCCATACTGATATCTTAATGCAATTTGGATAAACCTATGTTCTCAGAGAAAAAACACCCAATGCTCAATGGAACCAAATATTTTGCGAATGATATAATCAGACACAAATTGCATTAACTTAAGGCACTAGACATAACAAAGGCCCTTAAGTTAGTGAGCCAAGTTGGCCAATATCACAAGTGCACTGTCCAATTTGCTAGATCAAAAAAAAATATAGTCTTTGTTTCACTGTTAAAAAACTACATCCATTTGGAAAGAAAGAAAGAAAATACTTATTTTCTTTCAAGGAAGAACAGCCTCTGAATTATTGTACAGTAATGTTAAAATGCCAGAGATTGTCATAATCACATACAGAAATATTATTTGTTTCCATTAGTGTAATTGTGACATGTGGATTTATGTATATTTCAGAAGTATTTTCAGTTTTCTTGTGTTCTTTGACACCAAGTTTTATCTTTGTCTTTACAAATAAAACATGAAAGATCTTATATTTGATATGATAACCAAGCTCCTTTTC
>NC_051418.1:10038123-10038823 GCF_015228065.2 Penaeus monodon | reverse complement strand
CACTTTCACTGCAGGCAAGTCATAATTGGCTGTCGTGAGAATATGCTGATATCGTGTCCTACCTCCCTTCCCGACTTTTTTTTTACTTTTTCCTAAGAAAAGTAAATAAATATATTTACAATCCAGCTACTAAAAAAATTAAATGTATCAGTATTCTTTAGGAACTTCTATGGAAAATAAGGACACATGATTCAACAGTGTCATGGGATGCAATTCTACATGATATGAAACTAGGCAACCTGAGTGCAGCAGCAACCAATGCATTCATGAAAGTTACTGTTTTCCTCTATGTTACATAGGACTGGGTCAAGAACCTACAAAGAACTTAGCTTATGATAAAGCATTAATATGTTATCTGATATCTACTGACAATAATAATCGTCATGGTATTTGAGGACAGTATGGGAGATAACAAGAAAAGCATAAGAGGAAAAAGAACGGCTGTGCAAAACCTCACATGATTTATACACCCTTATTACTGCCACAATTCGGTTAATTAGCAAGGGTCAGGCAACTGTCATGGTTTCAGGACTGCTCTTCCACTGCTAATGGACAATCATTCCAATGAAAAGTAGAGCCTGAATTACTTAGTTTGATAAATTGAAAATTATTGCCTGGTCACAGTAAATGTTACCATTTTCTTAGAAGAATAATTTGGTTAGATTATGTTTGCTTAAGTGCCAGGCTTACCTGACTATAT
>NC_051418.1:10037650-10037714 GCF_015228065.2 Penaeus monodon | reverse complement strand
ATGTTAGGTTTACAATTATTACTTTGATAATTGTTGAAAACCTGCACATCCTAATTTGTACAGC
>NC_051418.1:10036984-10037627 GCF_015228065.2 Penaeus monodon | reverse complement strand
ATACAACCAAAATTAACACTTTTAACAAGGTTCTTACACAAGCTACTTTCCAATCAAAATCAAATTTCTGGGAAGGGAAAAAAATACAGAATGCAATATGTCAACTAACCAAAAGAAGTTCTGTTATGGTTTCCTGAAATCCTTTATAAAATGCAAAAGTGGTTGGCCTTGTTTCTCCCTTCAGTCACATAATACATATTCTAAGCATTATAACAGTGCTGTACTTTTTTTTTTATTAAACCTAGACTGGGGCAGTTTTCCCTGTTAAACCTAGACTGGGGCAGTTTTCTCTGATTTGCCATAATTTCTCATAAGGAATCTCTCATATCTTCAAAAAACAAACTACAATATAGAGACTATACTCCTAGTATTATTGCACTTCAAGATGGATATGGCATACAAGTAATGTAATATGAACTCAAAGACACTTTCCTTTTACAACAAAGCTATTGCAAAATCAAAATTGAAGAAGTTATTTAATTCATGGATACATGGAAATCTTCAACAAATATAGATGAATACTGCAAATGAGGGCATGAATGTCCAAAAGTATTCACTAAATGTATTTATTAAATTCTTGGTTAGTTTAAAGTTTCATCTGTAAAATATGTTTACCTTAATGCACTAAAATCTAATTACATAG
>NC_051418.1:10035802-10036948 GCF_015228065.2 Penaeus monodon | reverse complement strand
CAAAAGAGAGAGTTAAAAATATATGGTAATATGCTGAATTGCACTAGCACATGCAGTGGTGGGTGATATTGCTTAATAACATTCAACTAACCTGGACAACATGGAACATTACCAGATGCACGGAAGGAATGGTTTGAAAATTTTAATTAGTTTGATAATGACCATTGTGTGTACATTTTATAAGCCTCTCTGGTAATTCACAATCAAATATAGGACACTTAAAATATTTAGAGTTGGTTTCACGGTCACTGCTAAAGCACAGCAGCCACAGAAATCACTAGCATGCATCTATCCCTACATTTATTCCTAAAACCAAAACCCCTAACTTCCCAAACCTTCCTCTTCATTGTTTGGGGGTAAAACCCTCACACAAATATATTGAAATAGATACAAAAGTTGAGTTCATTTGAATGACAATGAAAGCAATGAAATATCATACTACTATCACTCCACTTCATATCAATCCTAAAGGGCAAATTTCTAACACTTTTCCGGTCTCTTCAGAGCACAAAGCCATTTCTGAGGGCCAGTATTAACCTGCCTAAGTCAACTCTGAAATTAATGAAAAATTTATATCACACCTTTCTCACATATGTCTAATTTTATTTGTAAACTAATGACAACTAATCTAATTTAGTTACATTACAAATATGTTTACTAATACATCTTTAATGCACAACTTAAATACTATTTCATCCCTGAACCGATTTCAATTTATTCATAATAAAATCATTTTGGCAAGTCTTTTCTCGAGAGCTGATATGGAATTTTCAAATAAAAACCAGATGAGCAATCTTGTGAGTCTTTTCCACTGTATCAGTTCTGTATACTAATCATCAACAAATTGTAACTGACTTTAGCTAGTGTCACAACAGAATAGCTTGTTTGTTCACAGAGAGTTTTGTGCATGTAGATTTCAATTCTTTTAAAACTAAGCTAAGCTACGACACAGTTAAGTATTTCTGTAATACAAAGCCAAGAATGAATGAAATCACATGATCATGGTATGATCATTCTGACCAAGGTCCGTTTCAACCTCCAATATCTGATTTGGATGACTGAATTAGACTCTGACTTGGATAAGGATGATTAACTACATTCACATTATCTTAACCTATTGGATCAAAGGGATGTGCTCATCACATC
>NC_051418.1:10033360-10035183 GCF_015228065.2 Penaeus monodon | reverse complement strand
AAAATGTTCTGTTCTTTATTTCTATCTGGCACTGGTATCATTCCAAGCATGTGGATTTCAATTCTTTTAAATATCTACTTGAAATGCATGAACCCCACTAGAACCCATGATTTTAACTTTACCAGTCAAGAGGAGAGCATTTAGCCATACCCAGGAATGGGAAGTTCAAGCATTTTTTTGCCTTAGGATAGGCTACTGTTCAGGTAAAGATAGAAAACAGCTCCCACATATTTTACAAGTTTAAATGTCAAGGACACAAAATAATGGCCGAGGTCTACCACTCCCTGGTAAATAAACAAGCTAGATCTCAAAAGTCATACAAGCATCCTCATGCATATTACATTAACTTCAACAAATATCATTATGTAATAGAGATTAAAATATTGTAAGAAGGAACATTCTATGATATCAGGTTATGTTTATACAAATTTCTTTTTTATTTTATTTATCAGTAAAAGTAATCTGCTAGTACAGACCCCCCATAATACAAGATCAAGGCAGAATTCATCAAATGAAAGTCTCTGCCAGCTTTGCCTTGGAAATGCAAATATTATCAGAAAAAGATTTAGTGTATAGGGCCATATTTCACTACTCCCACATCCATATTAATATAGATCTATCTTTATGTTAATTGCTTCTCAATTAGTGAAGGATGAAAGTTAAAAAGGCTGCTGCAAATCTTATATTTCTACATTAAATTACTTTTTTTCCCAAATCATAGCAGACATATTGAATGTGTAAATATTTTGAATTTCATCAACCTACCAATTCCATATAATGTATACTGTGATTGTCATATGTGAAAGGTTTGATCTTTATACTTAATGGTTCTATTTTTTTCTGTACTAACGGTAATGTTAACTTTTTAGAACTCATGATGGATTCCTCAAAATATCTTGTGTGGTTTTAGACTGAATTTTGTCTGAAAAGAGTGGGGTTAGATTATGCAATATCTACAAATTCTGTATCGTTGCTAGGGGGGTCTTTCCCCTAAAATCCCAATGACAGACAGCTATCTCTCCACTCTAATGCTCATACTGCAAAATCACACCACAGATGACCAGAAAGACAGAACCAGAACACGTATGAGCAACATGTTCTATGAATGTCGTCATGACTCAGCAGAGACTGAGGCTCCACAAGGTAAAAGATATCAAGCCATATACTTTGCCCCACATTATGCAACTTACGAGTATTTCTAGTTGTTCCCAATCTACCTATATCGTAATGCTCGCAACAATTGCTACTATATTTGGATTGCAGATATTCAGTACAATGATGCAATTATATTTCTTTATTTTTACAACTTATAATAGGTTTTAATACATAGACTTTTTACCATCATATACTCTAATAAGGGGACTTACTCTAGAATCTTACCATCAATTACTAAGATTTTATTAACGTACACGTGTACAATTCCCAATTAACGTGATCATCCATTGCGTAATACCCCATCCTAAGATAAGACAGGCATATTTCACAAATCAAAAGGTACCCTAGATCTCAGCCACAAGACTTAGAGCGAAATATCCCACACCATCTACAACCTTATCACAACCCCCCTCCCCCCCGCAAAGTCATGAATAACAAGAACGTTCTACAAGGAAAAAAACAAAACACTATTGGCCCAACCTCTGAAACTGCTTAGGACTGCATAACTGGAGGGAAAAAAGGCGCAGCGGAGCAGACGTTTCAAGGCCTCGCCAACACAAACGTTGCGTCGCTGTTATTGTTTTTGTTTCTTCGTTCAGATCGCGTTCGCTCGTTCCCATCCGCGGCGGGAAGTGGGGTGTGAAGATGTGGTCTAGAAAAGGTATTGT
>NC_051418.1:10029871-10030470 GCF_015228065.2 Penaeus monodon | reverse complement strand
TTGTGTGTGTAAATGCGATTTTATGGCAAAAAATACTTTAATAATGTTCTCTTGCTTTTGTTTAATCAAAACGCGAATATAATGTTCACGCTACTTCAATAACCAAAGCCAAAATATCTTTGGGAACTATTGGTAAAAATGTAATCATCGGTTATATCTTCATATAACATTTGCATTTTAATGTGGCAATGTGATATGCATTAATTTGGGGCGTCCATTAATTTAACACTTGAGACAGTATTCGTTTATTATCATTTCTATTTTCATACACAAAAATGCATTCATCTAAGTGCATTCCATCTTTTTAAAAAATGATAATAATTTTCGGTTGTGATATCATATTAGTAACTACAGCAACAGTGTCTTATTAAAGTGATAAAATAAGTGATGCAATTTTTAAACCTCCATTTGCGTCATCACATCGACAAATATAGAAAATTTAAGGAAAGATAGCAACGAACACACTTGTACCTTCACCGTCTCTTAGACCCGGAACCCACAAGGATCAGGGTTGCTGAAAGTGAACCAATTTTCTCTTGTAATATCGCTATGTGATTGTAGCAGTGTATCAATAAGCTCACTGTTTTACTATTTTGTGG
>NC_051418.1:10029447-10029598 GCF_015228065.2 Penaeus monodon | reverse complement strand
GTGGAGTCATGCCAACACAGCAACTCCTGATCAAGGTCTGTCTCCCACTGATTACGGTTGATATGTTAAGGGCGATTTGTTGCAGCCAACATAGTTTGATGGACCATTTACTCCAGACTCCTTGCTTTCCAGTTATGCTAATGGTTGGCAT
>NC_051418.1:10027053-10029411 GCF_015228065.2 Penaeus monodon | reverse complement strand
GAGACAATAATTTAAAGTCAGTCAGAAAAAAATGAGATGGAAACTGATGAACTGGGTGATCATAACTTGTCGGACATGTCTGACGATGAGCCGTGGAGAGAGGACTTGGATTATGATGATAAAGAGATGTATATTAATAAATGGCCTGCCATTGGCACATGATCAGTTAATGTTAGGTTACATCATATGCACAGAGTACTCACACTTACGCAATTTGACACCTTGGGATTGAATGACACTGCAGTTAAAATATTTCCTCCTTCCTGATGATGGGCGAAAATTATGCATTAAATTTCTCTCCACTGCAGTACCTTATCATTGGCCGGTTAAAACACAATAAGCGTGAGCTCTATCTCCTCACATAACACTGTCTGATTTTTAGTGACATGAGCAGGCAGAGAGCTCCCATATACTAATATGTAAATGTGGACTTTGGCTTCATTGGACTTTTATATGGCCATCGGAAATGTATCATCACAATTCAGTGACACCTGTCTGTTCCATCCACAAGTTAGAAAACATTAATATCTGAAATACAGGATTACAGCAATCCAACTATGATCTGACACATCAAGTACACAGTCTTCGGTCACTATTAGGTGAAGGCGAACAATACTGGTATGTATTTTGGGCAGTATGACATATCATGGATAATTCCTGTATTGTCCTATGTGTCTTAATCTTCCTCATCATAACTGCCTACTTTGTAATTTGCGACACTTCTCAAAATCATAAATAAATCATACTCGTGTAGATATTAATCATTAAGGCCAAAATATAAGAGCATTTTAAAATTTATAGCGTCATGAATGTTGCTATGCCATTGCTGAAAGGAAAAAGCTCCTTAATTTTTAGGCAGCTTGGCCATCCCATGCCAGCGCATCTGTTATATCCCAGGTTCCTTAACTGTGCAGTTTAGCCATTGCTTATTTGTCTTATAAGAAATACAAGATATTCAGATTTTCACAATTTCAGTTATTTTTCTTCATATGTCTTTCTTAAGGATCTGATAGGGATACCATGTAAGAAACGATGCTTTGCTCCGATCACTCATTGCAATTTGATAGTACTTGATGCTTTTGCAGTTGATCAGGATACATGTAACTTGGGTGTGTTGTTATTTGGCATGTCTGTCAGGGGTACCCCACCACAGAAACTGTCTGGCAATGCTCAATTATGATTCCTGGGGTGGTGCTGAACAATTTCCAATCGGTTTCACTTGGTTCGCTTTTTAGCTGTTCCAACTCAATTTTGAGGTGACCTTTTGGGCGTGTCTGTACAGAAACTCTGGCAGTGATCATTCATGATACCCAAGGAGGTGGTGAACAATCTCCAATCAGTTTCATTTGGTTCACTTAAGGGCTGATCTAGCTCAAGTTTGGGGTGTGGCCATTTGGGCGTGTCTGTTAAGGGTATCACACCACAGGAACTGCCTGGCAATGCTGATACCTGGGGTGGTGCTGAACAATTTCCAATGTTTCATTTGATTCGCTTTCAGCTGATCTGGTTCATTGTTTGTGCGTAAGTCTGGAGGGGGTACCCCACCACTATTAATGTTTGGCATTTATATTTATATACATATGCATTGAAACACTTGGATATAAAGAGAAGGAATGGAGAAACTATAGCTGGTTTTCACTTTTTACTTAAAAATGGTATAAAATTTAAATATTATAATTTTGATTTTTGCCGTGCCGCTTGTGGCACACTCCTCCTGGGTACAGAGCTGACACAAAGACTACCTGCGCTAATGCTGGTCTCCAAATTACAAACAAAGAAATACTGCCTCATGAAATCACTCTTGACGAACATACTCTTTCTTAAATTAGTCTGCCCTCAAATATAACAAAAAAAAGTAAATCGGTGTAACACTGTCCAGACATGTGAGTTCAAAGAAAATGGGACATCTCCACATTAACTAAACATTTCTTCCTGATCACCTGACTGTTAAAAGAAAATAATAAGTTTGATTAATGTATCACACCATGCCCGCTGCACTTACACCACCAAAGGAATTTTACTCAGCTATGTGCTATTCCATACACTCTGCAGCACTCTCTTCACAAATCACAACTTTCTTCTGAACCAGACTTAGGCAACATGTCTGCTACAGGAAGGGAAAATTGCATTGTCGTTAATGTTCCTCATAGTAATCAGGCATTCATTTCGCCATGACAACACTGCATAACGAGTCCTTCCATGCAAATTTCGGTTATATACTGGGACCTCTTTTCTAATAAAACGCAACTTTCACACCTTGATTCCCGTTGCATCTGTGTTCTTTCCTACTTATAATGTACTTTCACTTCAGCTTAAAAAGCACAGGTGGAATTTTCCTACTCGTCGTAGCATCTTCTA
>NC_051418.1:10026584-10026784 GCF_015228065.2 Penaeus monodon | reverse complement strand
TCAGCATGGCTCATGATTCCACTGATCACCTTTTACATGTTTACAAAATCTCAGCCAGCCTCCGTCACACTGAAAAGGGCCTCCTCGTTCAGCTGCTGTGACGTAAATGTTAAGCATATATCATAAGGAGTGGTATTATCATTTCATGGTAGGCTGGCTTCCGAAATGCTTAGGGAGCGCCGAGGTCGACAAATATTACA
>NC_051418.1:10025526-10025822 GCF_015228065.2 Penaeus monodon | reverse complement strand
TCTGCGTTTATGTACATCATAAATAAACACTTTGAGAGAGAGGTACATATCAAATTATGCACTTTGATTTATGAAAATGAATGTGACCAACCTAGTAGACAGAAGTTACACATGAGAAATTAATGAAATACTGTTGAGGAAAAAAATAACAATGCCATAGTTTACCCTAAATTTATATGTATATCCACTCTTATAATATATTTTCGTATGGTTTATGTGAACATTTTTATGTAACAATGTAAACACCAGGGGGAAGAAGTTTTATTTATTTGTCTACCTTCGGGGTGTCAAGCATA
>NC_051418.1:10024698-10025103 GCF_015228065.2 Penaeus monodon | reverse complement strand
AGGGTGTCAAGCATAAGGCCTAGGATTCATTTGCTGCTCCTATATACTTGCTTTAATGCTATATAACTGGCTATTCGGTAAGAATATCGATTACAGTACATTCTCAGTTGTATACATTGGCCTCTTCGTCTGTTGCACTATCTTGTTCCATCACTTTCTAAATAGGTCCCTTCTCCTCTTCTAGATAAGATAATATTATCTGTATATTAGTTTTATCTGTATTGTTTATTCAAGAGCTACACGCTGAGACAAGAGTAGAGTCTGGTCCAACTCCCAATCACTTGCCATCTTTCCCGGTGGCAATTAAGGGTATCGCATGGACGTGTCGGAACTCACCCTGTCTCGTGGTTGGACGCGAGACACGCCGCAAAGCTCCGCCCACCCCTGTGACGTAATGGGAATCGC
>NC_051418.1:10024372-10024523 GCF_015228065.2 Penaeus monodon | reverse complement strand
GCAACTCAATAAATATTTATCGCCTACTCAATTCCTGCCGCGTTACAAGTGTCGCATAGGCCGTAACCGTCCGAAATGACGTCTGTTGTTTCGCGCAGCAAGCTTCGTGTCCTACGAACGTGTAGACCCAGGTATGAAAACTTAGGGCCAG
>NC_051418.1:10023908-10024235 GCF_015228065.2 Penaeus monodon | reverse complement strand
TATATAGATACAATACATATCCCGAAACTTGCTTTATGGTGTTCAATAGTTATCTGTTTGTTTCATGATACTCCTTCCGACCTTTTATTTGACCATGTTTAAATTAAGTGTTATTATTTCTAATTAATAACAAATATCAAAATTTGAGAGGAAACACAAACGATAACTTTCTAAAGACTGTTGTGAACATTGAAAGTTATTGGAATGTTTGCAGCAGTCTTTATCAGAGTAAGTAAGGCATATCTTGCCGTATCACTTTCGCCTGTTTAATTCAAAGAAGTTATTCGTATTTTTATCAACAGTAAACTTATTTTTGTCCGTGAAGAA
>NC_051418.1:10023628-10023787 GCF_015228065.2 Penaeus monodon | reverse complement strand
ATATCCTGAATACCAACAGTCACCATATCTTCCACTAAAAGACAAGCCAAATCTGTGTGGCCAGTCGATTTCATACTAATATGTTAAGATTTCAGTTATTTTTTCAAAGTTTACTTAATATTTATCGAGATTTACATCAATTTGATTAGAACCATAGCA
>NC_051418.1:10023252-10023324 GCF_015228065.2 Penaeus monodon | reverse complement strand
TTTGATTAGAAGTATTGAACACGTATTTAATGATCATTACTGATCACTTGGATATTTCTAGGTCTATTCACC
>NC_051418.1:10022215-10022818 GCF_015228065.2 Penaeus monodon | reverse complement strand
GAACCACTGCCCTAAGAGGAGCATATAATACACAGATAGATTATATAGCATGCAGGAGGCAACAACTAAAGGATGTACTCGATTGCAAAGTCCTACCAGGTGAGAGTGTGGCAAAACAGCATAGGCCCCTAGTTTGCAAGATCAAAATTAAAACTATCAAATCCATACAGCCGAAAGGAATACTGAAAACGAAATGGTGGAAACTCAAGCAAAGTGAGTGTCGAGAGAAATTTGTGGAAAATGTAGAGTTGGAGTTAGAAAAAGGGGAAAGAAAGAGAAAGAGACCGTCAGTGACAAAATTAGAAAAAAGTGCAAAGGAAACGCTTGGGGAAAGTTCTGGGAATAAGAAAGAAGATAAGGAGACCTGGTGGTGGAATGAAGAGGTACAGTTGACAGTGAAGAGGAAGAAGGAATGTAAGAAGAATAGGGACCACAACAGAACGGAAGAGACCATCAAAGCGTTCAAAGAAGCTAATAAGACCGCTGAGCGTGCAGTTGCTAAAGCGAAGGCCACAGCATATGAAGAACTGTACAACAGTCTAGAAAATGGTCAAGATAGAATTATCAAGGCATTGAGAATTGGGAAAGAAAGAAATAAAAACT
>NC_051418.1:10020532-10020641 GCF_015228065.2 Penaeus monodon | reverse complement strand
ATGTATGTATGCATAATTCGGAAGATCTTACTTTCAAAATCATATGACTTAATGTATTTTCGAGAATAAAATCTGGCTATTTTTAACGTCTCAAAAAGAAACCACCATA
>NC_051418.1:10020142-10020504 GCF_015228065.2 Penaeus monodon | reverse complement strand
TTAGGATTTCCGACTCCACCTCCCCTCTCCCCCCTGCTTAAACGTTTTCCTATATTTTACAGTTTGGAATTTCTGTGGTTTGTAATTTAACCTTGTATTCTCAGCTGGTGTGCGAGGACGACAAAACCTGTATTGAAGTTCGTTGGTCTATAGGCTAACATAACGCTGGAATTTGCTGGTTTGCTTCGGGTTAGAAACTCGGATGAAAAGTTTGGCAGAGCGTCCAAGGAAAATATGCTTTCGTATGCTTTTGTACCCGAAGAAAAATTAGTAATTGATGCTAATACTGCTTTACGAAATTTACTCTTGTAATTTTTTTGTCAATGTTATTGTACCGGACTTGTTCTATCATTGAGATTTAC
>NC_051418.1:10019601-10020116 GCF_015228065.2 Penaeus monodon | reverse complement strand
GTTCAGATTTACCATTAGTCTATTGCCATATCAAAATAAGAAGAAGAGACAAAATGAAAGCTGAATTCTTATCAGTACAGGATGGCATTATTTATTATAAACGAAACTTGGGCGGTACCTTTGAATTGAACTTGTAAATAAGAAATATGCCCTTGCTGTGTACTTTTTATTCACCTCTGATGCTGTTCGCTTGGAAATCCCCAGCAATGTACCCCGGTATCTGCCCGTGAAGCGGATGTTGAGTTTCTTTGTTGCTATTGCTGACCTAAAATGCCTACACTGCATGCTCTAGTAGTGTCTCTTTTTATTTATTATTGTGATTTTATTAAGATAGATTTCCTTTGTTCATCAGGGATGTTTCTTTGGTCATTAATGATTAATGTTACAACAATGTGAAACTTTGTCAATGACATATGATTTTTTAGTATTTTTAAAGCCCCTTCTGCGCCACAGGAAATAAGAATTCCTATCCAGGGTTAAAAATGGAGAGTTGCCCACAATGTAGGTACACTCAG
>NC_051418.1:10018421-10019312 GCF_015228065.2 Penaeus monodon | reverse complement strand
AGAACATTTCACTGGTAAGGGCCACTTCAGTTGTTTAATATTTGATTGCGTTATCACACCGCGAGTACCCTTCAGCAGAATTTCACCAATACCATTGCACAGACATTACTTTTCGGTCTTGAGACGTATATTTTTTTGTGAATTTGTAATTCACTAATATGTATTGTTGACAACACCAAATCTGACTGTATTGGTAAAATACGTTGTCAAATGCAACCATAGACCACGTAGATCTCTGTTGTGACAATAGATAAGCAATATTTTATTAATAATAGCACCCTATGACACCAGCCCATTTAGCCACTATTATCTCCATTAATCAACTTCTACATAACTTCTATAAAACCCTTTTCTGCACATGTAAGGCGCCTTCAAGGTTAACATTCTAGCATCGCTACCGGTTGATCTACATGCTCATTCTACCATGAATCTCTGAATTCATGCGCAGATGTCATCAATCAACGCAGTTATATATATTATTAAACCTTTGAGAAGTCCTTGAAAAAAATAATAAATTCCCACAAAGTCCAACAAGAAGTCCCACAGGAGGAAACACAACTATCAAAATATCCTCTCAGAAGATTCCAACAAGCGGCCATTTCTCCTTACAAAATGGGATATTCACATTAACCCTCCCTAACAGAATGGGTGTAATATATCCCCCTATTTTCTCATCAGATCTATTGCCAACCTGGATATGATAACCTATTTATAACCAGTGACGTTAAAGCAGCTGTAAAACCAAGCTCGCCTGAAAACAGAACACATGAACTTCGTGGAGGAGACAGTCTCATATAACAAAAGCTTATAGGATTGCTCGTAATATATATTGTTTTACTCCCTTTAATGGCGAGCAAATCCATCCGTTTCCGTAAAATTACACACACACAC
>NC_051418.1:10018075-10018388 GCF_015228065.2 Penaeus monodon | reverse complement strand
TCCCAAACGGTCATTTACGTTTAAGACCTACGTAGAATTTCATGACCACAAGAGTGAGTCGTTATATGGTCTTAGCCACAAAGTGCTGTGTAAACGTCCTCAGGCCTCATTTCGAATCAGACAACGATCTTGTAGCACGGTATCACTTTTTTTTTCTTTTTTCTTTTGGTTTCATAGGATGAAAACAGTATCAGTAACTTTGAATAAATGGAAAGAAAATTAAGGATGTTAGCTAACGATAAATTTCAAGTCTGCCATTGTGGGACGAAAAACAAACCGTACGTTACATAAAAGTTTATTTGAGATCAGTCCA
>NC_051418.1:10017393-10017990 GCF_015228065.2 Penaeus monodon | reverse complement strand
TAAGTACGTTCTTGGAAACTCCTAAAAACAGGGGAACGAGATGACTTCCAAGAGCGCTGCTACCCACAGAAGGCTGCCTCTAGTACCATGTAATCACAACACCCACATGATATATAAAATGCTTAGTCTATATATATCTTTATACAGACCTTGCTTCTCTCCAGCTTTTCCTTCTGGGTGAGACTTCCTAATAGGTAGAAATGCTGAAAAATGGGTATTCGCGACGGAAAAAAATGGTTTTCAGAAAATCACAAAAACGTAGAGCTGGCATACCTTACACCGCATTAAAAATACAACAGAGATGTAACTTTACATTCCTTTGTTGTGAATGTTGGTGTATACAAACATAAATCAACTCTTTAGGAAACATTTGTGAATATATGCACATAAATCACCTGGGTCGTTTAATCGTGTGGCTAGAAGTCGTAAGGGGACTGAGAGTGATAGGGTGTGTGTCGGGTTTTGTGGCGCGATAGGGAGATCTGTTGATGGACTGGGGCTGTAAAAATGTAGAGTAATGAAGGCTATAGCACAATGAAGTCGGTTGAACAGTTCCGCCCCAGCACCTGCCGCGATTGCACAGCGCGAGTAAATGAT
>NC_051418.1:10017179-10017360 GCF_015228065.2 Penaeus monodon | reverse complement strand
TTAGGGAGTGTAAAGCACACTCCCTTCACTTCATAGGATTAAGTGAAAAATGGAGAGATGGGTAAATATAATTGACAAAAGAAAAAAGACAAGAACAAATGTGGATTGTTAATAATCTTGCCTTTGTCCTTCAGTTGAACTTATCTCTTTCTCCCAGTAAAGGCAGAAGGACGAGACAAAG
>NC_051418.1:10015780-10016106 GCF_015228065.2 Penaeus monodon | reverse complement strand
TATGCCATTAGTGCTGAGTCACACTGAACCCGAATTCCCTGACATTCACCGTCAGACCAGTTTTCTCTCTTATCCTCTCTAAAGCTGATTTTACACACTGGCTTCATTACGGTAAATTAGTTTTAAGTGATGGCTGCATGGTTAATGTTGAACGAAACATTGCAACTAAAAGTGATAGAGATCCTTACTGCTTTTCCCTATCGTAATGAACCTTGGAGTGACGTCCTGATCGCCGTCCTAAAATGAGAAGGTCCGTCTCATGCTCGTTTTTCCCCCATTGTGTGATGAAGTTTAATGTTGCATCCTACTTGCAACACACACACACA
>NC_051418.1:10015415-10015620 GCF_015228065.2 Penaeus monodon | reverse complement strand
GCTATCAAAAATGTATACTTGTCTTTCTAACACTACTGCGAATTCATACACGCTGGAAAAGAAAATACACACATCAAGCTTACGTTGAAATTATTTACATCAAATAATGGTTACACTGTAAGAGACCCATAAGAACGTTTCAGTGTACTGTGGACTATCAATGCTGAATATCCGGATACTCACGCGTTTCGGTGGCGTATCTCTT
>NC_051418.1:10013632-10013758 GCF_015228065.2 Penaeus monodon | reverse complement strand
TTTTATATTCTCTCTTACTTGCACTACCTGTACCAGCCAGGTCGGTACAGGTAGTGCAAGGTGTCCGTCCACCCGGCTATCGGAATGTGTCCAGGATACATTTTAATAGGAAACTATTACTGAGTT
>NC_051418.1:10013112-10013603 GCF_015228065.2 Penaeus monodon | reverse complement strand
AGAAAACTCTGGCCACAGTCAGAATTTATTTATATACACATCAGGTAAATGCCTTAGGTTACTATTTTCGGAACTACCGGATATTCATAATGACCTAGGT
Source organism: Penaeus monodon (assembly GCF_015228065.2). Taxonomy (NCBI): domain Eukaryota; kingdom Metazoa; phylum Arthropoda; class Malacostraca; order Decapoda; family Penaeidae; genus Penaeus; species Penaeus monodon. The sequence continues at coordinate 10,013,503 of NC_051418.1, read as the reverse complement.
ATGCAATACGAGACCGCATGGCATCCAACTCCAGCATCAATATCATGGTCAGTTTTATAAACACGATCCTGTTTTGTGATCTGACACATGCACGATTATTATTTTTAAAGCATATCATGCCTGTTACAGAGATATGCGTCAGACACTACGCATGCGTCATTGCCACGCCAAATTCTTCTACGGGTAGGCACTATTGCCATCTCTCTTGAAGTGAGCGCCGTGCCACGGGTTATCAGCTTTCCACACATGAACTGGTTCGAAGGGGAACAACCCGAAAGACTGGCAAACCCCAGGTGACTGATTTGCCAAAGGCGGATGTATATACTCGATTTAGCGCGGACTGGTGTCGCAATCGCCCTGAAAGGTTCGCGGGGGTGTATAAAATGTCTGA
>NC_051418.1:10011998-10012737 GCF_015228065.2 Penaeus monodon | reverse complement strand
TTGTTAATGACGTCACGAATTGCACTTAATCTGTTATTTTGCAATAACTCTGATCCTCACATAATCATAATAATTCCTCTGTAAGTGTTCTCTACATTTCAAAGTTGATTTTTGAAGATGTTCAGTTTACGCTTCCGAATGATCTAGCTGAGACCGATTGCAAAAAAGAAAAGAAAAAATATAGAAGAAAAATGAACTGTGGTTACTAAGCCGTAGTTGCCACATGCCTCTAGGATTTACTGCTTTCCGTTGGAGGACGCAGACGTTGTTTCATCTTGCAAGAAATATTTCGCAATGGAAGTTTCCAGTGTTCTCGGGATTGCTGCAGAGTGGAAAATCTCTTCGTTGATTAGCACATTGCGCTTGTGTATGTGTTCATGTGTTAACGTGAAATGTTTATATGTTTTGTACGTATGTGTATGAAAGAGTAGATATGTGTGGTTATGTGATTGAGTGTCTGCGTATTTTGCGAGTGTATATAGTCCTTAGGCCAAGTGCGCTTGCGTGCTTTATTTCGTGTAAAGGTTTCTAACAGCTACCAACTAGCCTAATTATTTTTTATTTCCATTGCGATAGGTAATAGTAAGGGTAACCGGGTTAGGACTGTCCAATGTCTTTCCCTCTCGTCAAGTAGATTACTAGAGGTACATCATCACAGGGCGATGTCTTCAAGCATTTCAGGGAAATCGTTTTACAGCGAGGATATGTAAAGCTAATATTAAATGAGCATATGATGCAG
>NC_051418.1:10011471-10011964 GCF_015228065.2 Penaeus monodon | reverse complement strand
AACTTCTACTGTGAATCAATTGGGAACAGTGTGGGGGGACGAATGGCGGTCAACCTTACGAAAGCAGACAGGAAGGCGAGCCGAGGATAGCATCCCCTATGACACATGCCATGTTTAGATAGATAAATCTTTATATCTATCGAACATGTCCATGTTTCAGAGTAAATATCACTAACTTCGAACAAATTTAAAAACGAGGGTACTTTTTGTGCTTCGATATAACGTAAGCGATAAGGATGGCACATCTCTGAACTCATATTATAACCTTCTATGTTGACAGACGCATGGAAGAGATTGCACGAGCAGCATTCTCAAAGTCAAAAGGAACACAGTCACCTCCGACGTCGTTTTCTATTGAATCCTTTTCGGAGGATGTTGGTAAATGCTGAATACGGAAACCCCGCGCGTTAAGATGACATTGCTCATCTTGCGCAGAGTGTTACACCACGTTCCCGGTAAAGACCGACTGGCTCGGAGGAATTCGCGCGCTGTT
>NC_051418.1:10011238-10011411 GCF_015228065.2 Penaeus monodon | reverse complement strand
AACTCGCTCGCTGTCCACAGTGATGTCTTATTTCGTATGCTGTTGAATGCAGTTATTCAAATCACGGATCATTGTCAGGTATAATAATTTAAAAATCCATACCAATTTCTGTATTCCAGTTACTGCACCAGTCCATATTGATGCTTTAATGCAACACTTCGCAGCTTAGTAAG
>NC_051418.1:10010967-10011123 GCF_015228065.2 Penaeus monodon | reverse complement strand
CAAAGACCTTTTTCACATGTATTTGTTACACATCGCTGCATAAGGACTTCACCGAAAAAAGTCTGATAGATTTAATCACCAAAATTCCAGATGTATTAGGTGTTGGCATGTACAGAATGCAAGTTTGCATGAACCATGACCATGTCTTCATGTGTA
>NC_051418.1:10010538-10010711 GCF_015228065.2 Penaeus monodon | reverse complement strand
ACCAACTATACTGCCAAAAGTCTATTCACTATACTGGTGAATACAAAGCTTGGTTGTGATTGGTGGATATATGCCGGTATGAGTCGCGCATAGACGTGGAGGTTTTCTCGGTTAGGTTAGGTGACGGCGGTCTCCACGCCACCTATATGTACCGTTAGTGGAAGAACGGCAGC
>NC_051418.1:10004303-10005597 GCF_015228065.2 Penaeus monodon | reverse complement strand
GCAGTGTCACCATCAGCGGCAATTATTCTTGGGTTTAATGTTTAAAGGATGCTAGTCTAGCAATATTTTCTTGCTAATTTGTATATCCATTTATTCTTAAAATTCATATAGAATATCATGTAATTATTATTCAATCCTTGTATATTTTCTATTTTGCATTACTTAAATATTTGTGTTCCAATTTGTTTTCCAAAATCATAAGAATTTGTATCGTATACAGACAGCTTTCCGCCGCGCCCGTTCATCGCGTCATCTAGCAAGCTTGGATACACCGAATATACGTATCAACTTGTGAACCTGATGACAATAAAAGCTCAGCTGACTGCAAGTGTTATATATGAGGCAGCACAGTCTTTCAACATGAGACTATTGCAGTAATAGATGATCCGACGCATGATACAGTTCATCTCTGTCGATGAACTAAGGGATAGGCTTCTCGGAGCTTAATAATCAGAGGCACTACGTGACAACTTCTTATTAACCATGTTGACACAGAAGAAGTTTTCCCAATGAGTTACCTTTCCACGATTCCCTGGCAGCGTGAAGGAGCGAGCGTAGCCTGTCTCCAGTATATGATCTCTAGTCTGATGAGCTGTGGGTCACGTATTTGAAATGAGGATGCTGTTAAGAAAGAACCATTTTTACAGGCTGATTAATTAATGTGAAGTTATGGGGGGGGGCGCTATATCTTTGTAGTGCATGTGGAGTGGAATAATAATGAATCGTCGTACCGCATAGGGAATAAAATAATTATGTATGTATCGTTATACACTAAATCGGTATAAAAAGGCGTTCATAGGTGAAATATACCTTGGTGTACAGCGCTTATTTACCCATGTATTAATAAAGAAAAACTGAAGGTTACGTCAGCATCACACGTGAATGGGCAGGTTATTTCGCAATGTCTCATGAAAAAAGATGCTGACTAACATAATGAGTCATGCCCAGTAGAGATTTCATTCAAGCCTCGTGACGCGCGCGGAGCACTCATCGCCGAGTGACTGATCTAGGTAACCGGAGGCGGTATTCACGAAAGGTCCGAAATTTGTCCCTGACGGAAAAGTATTATACGTTGCATTATTATCACAAGGTCTTTTAAAATGTAGATCTTAATGCTAGTAAAGTGTCAACATTTAACTGTAGCAACGGTGCGAGTCACATATGCATTCGCCAAGGGGTGTTCAGATTAGTCATAGACAATCTGGGAGTTAAAGTCTGTTTTAGGACAGTTCTTAAGTGTATAAAAAAGTTATGACCTTTCGTGAATACTGTTCCAGGTCTTACACACGGAATG
>NC_051418.1:10003980-10004169 GCF_015228065.2 Penaeus monodon | reverse complement strand
ACAGGAAGGCGATGGAGAGGCTGTGCCAATTGGTGAGGCCATCGCAGTGCCATCAACTTTATCGACGGTGAAAAACGAATTTGGTAGCAATATGTTAGAGAGAAGTAAACTTTTTTGCTTAATCTAATCTGTGATAGGTGATCTCCTGGTTTACTCTTGCCCTTTAGATATTAATAACAAAATCTGCTA
>NC_051418.1:10003231-10003400 GCF_015228065.2 Penaeus monodon | reverse complement strand
CTGTGCCAATTGGTGAGGCCATCGCAGTGCCATCAACTTTATCGACGGTGAAAAACGAATTTGGTAGCAATATGTTAGAGAGAAGTAAACTTTTTTGCTTAATCTAATCTGTGATAGGTGATCTCCTGGTTTACTCTTGCCCTTTAGATATTAATAACAAAATCTGCTA
>NC_051418.1:10002551-10002747 GCF_015228065.2 Penaeus monodon | reverse complement strand
ACAGGAAGGCGATGGAGAGGCTGTGCCAATTGGTGAGGCCATCGCAGTGCCATCAACTTTATCGACGGTGAAAAACGAATTTGGTAGCAATATGTTAGAGAGAAGTAAACTTTTTTGCATAAACTAATCTGTGATAGGTGATCTCCTGGTTTACTCTTGCCCTTTAGATATTAATAACAAAATCTGCTAACCAGCA
>NC_051418.1:10001643-10001814 GCF_015228065.2 Penaeus monodon | reverse complement strand
TATCTTAAGGGGAACACATTTTTCAGATATCCAAGAAAACCAAAAGTTCTTGCAAGTATGTGAAAGTACGTTGAAACTGGGCCAGGGGTGCACAAAATTCTAATTTTGGGGATTAGTGATACAAACATGGGTTTCGATTCCACTGGTCTTAACTCTGTTCTCATTACTCTG
>NC_051418.1:10001060-10001495 GCF_015228065.2 Penaeus monodon | reverse complement strand
GTAATATGAGAATATCACTCAAATGTCCTAAAATGATAGCGTGTTCGAACGCAGTTGTGCCAACAGGGGGGCTCAGTAAAGGTCGTGGACAATGAACCTTGTTTTTTAAAACCTTTATAAAATAAAGAAATACCATACAAAAAGTCGAAAAAAAGGGAAAATGCCCAAAGGAAAAAAAAGTCACACCCCTACACAGTGGTTTTTTTTACTTTGTGGGGGTAACCAGCAGCGAGAGAGCTTTTTCCGAGTCTTTGGGGATTATGCTTTTTCTCGATCCCCATGCAACGCGTCCTTTTGAGTCGCCGAAGAAAAAGCTTTACCTTGACTTAACGCATACATCGACCTCTAAAATACCAATGTGTAATTCAGGTTTAGGCCCATATTCGTCGGATAAATTCCCCCAATTCTAAAAGCACTCTACTTAGCCATCTTTTG
>NC_051418.1:10000851-10001028 GCF_015228065.2 Penaeus monodon | reverse complement strand
TCGGTACCCTATTACGTGGTAATGACGGAGTCAGTTGGATATGACGTCTGAGTCGCTAGATGATAGTTACTAGAAATGATCGGATAATTGTTTATTTGGTATCATTATATTGCGAATGATATACAAACCTGGAAAAATTTTTCATCCCCATGTTATATAACCATTAATTAAAACCTC
>NC_051418.1:9999810-9999998 GCF_015228065.2 Penaeus monodon | reverse complement strand
TTTAAAATTTTTAATGTATATGATATACTTTTTCCCCATTATGTTATTAAAATATGATTATCAAATCAAAAAATATGTGTTGTGTGTTTTTAAAAAACCCTTCCTGCCTTTTTGGGATCTATGAGGGAAAGGGTTCCGGGGTCAAAAACCCCGAGCAGTTGACAATGATGATGTGGCCGTGTGATTTA
>NC_051418.1:9999271-9999737 GCF_015228065.2 Penaeus monodon | reverse complement strand
TTGTTGTGTGTAACACATACACTTATATACAACATACATCCAAATAACAAACAGATTGTTAGCCTACGAGTGCAAGGGTGGGACAATAACATGTTCAAAACCGCCGGGCAAAACGTTTTGCAGACCCGTACAACGACGTTCCTTGGTGAGGCAGATCACGCAGGAGCTTTTTCTTTATGTATCGGTCGACTACTGACATTTGTCGCTGAAAACAAAGAAGACAATTTTACATGAAATGCTTTTTGAATACGTATTGGTTTTGCCCGGCGGTTTTGAACATGTCATTGTACAAAAATAAACACAAAAAATGTATAAGTGAAACGGAATTTGGGTAGAAATGTGCTCAAAACGGAGACATTTTCGGCCTTTTCTGGTAACATCCTTAAAACCCTTATTAAAAAATTTTGGGTATTGTTTTGTTTCTCGAGTCCCCTAAAAAAAATTGCTACCTCAAAATTTTTACACT
>NC_051418.1:9997822-9997916 GCF_015228065.2 Penaeus monodon | reverse complement strand
TTTTTTTTTTTTTTTTTTTTTTAAATTTTATTTTAAAAAAAAAAAAAAATTTTTTTAAATTTTTTTTTTTTTTTTTTTTTAATTTTTTGGGTTT
>NC_051418.1:9985640-9985756 GCF_015228065.2 Penaeus monodon | reverse complement strand
ATCTGAAAAAGGAAAACACACAGCGTCCCCCATAGAGAAATCTGGCTTAGGCTCCCCGGCGTGAAAATCCTTCTCAGCTTTCCCCATTTCGTACGTTTGTGCGTGGCGAAATGCGG
>NC_051418.1:9985231-9985345 GCF_015228065.2 Penaeus monodon | reverse complement strand
GTTTAGATATTTTGTTTTGGTTATTATTATTAATCAGTTACTCGTTGTCATTGTTATTGACGCTTTCATTGTTAGATGGTTAATAATTTTGACTTGTTTTCATCGTCATTGTTT
>NC_051418.1:9983886-9984688 GCF_015228065.2 Penaeus monodon | reverse complement strand
CAGTGAATGATTAATATCAATGCAACAGCTTTTTGTTATCATGAAATAAATTTTAATTGAAAGAAGTTTTTCAGGCTCACTTCCACGCAAGTGTTGAAAATGAGAAGCTGTCGGTTTAAGAAACCTGACGTATAGCGAACATCTTTTAAATTAATCGGCTCCTCTTTCATTTCCGACATGTGTTTATCCTCTTATCACTTGGGTTTAGCAGCCTGAACACACAAGTAGGTATGTTATTACAATAAACTGCAGGGTATATAGGTTATAGGAGAACTGATTCCATCTCCCAGGGGACGATCCGAGTGCTAACTATTCTGTACATCAGTCGCTCAATTGATATCAAAATGCGGGAAAAATATTTCCAGCTTCAAATTAATCCTTCGGTGCATCTCAGGATGATCTACTCCATATATGGACGACCTTTCATTCCGACCAGTTTCAGGAATAATCAGCACCACTTTGCATTCATCCTTAACCAACTTGAAAATTAAGATTAGAAAGACCCAGAAAGAGCCATACGCCTCTAACTAGATCAAAACTACACCTCATATATGATGCGCATAAACCAGGTGACATCCATAACAGAAAAAATCGCTCAAAAACATCCTCTATCTGCGAGACATCGGGGATCTGCTTTCTGACTACAGTCAATCAAGAAACAAGTGCGTGAGGATGTAAAAAAACATATGTGATCCCCAGCATCAATTACCGTCCAGATATTAGTCAACTAAACCCCTTGTATTAGACACTTAAATTACCATTTTGTTAAAGTAACTCAATTTTACTAAATAAACTATATACA
>NC_051418.1:9979676-9979788 GCF_015228065.2 Penaeus monodon | reverse complement strand
GAAAAAGGAAAACACACAGCGTCCCCCATAGAGAAATCTGGCTTAGGCTCCCCGGCGTGAAAATCCTTCTCAGCTTTCCCCATTTCGTACGTTTGTGCGTGGCGAAATGCGG
>NC_051418.1:9978097-9978857 GCF_015228065.2 Penaeus monodon | reverse complement strand
TCATGCCACAGCTTTTTTGTTATCCTGAAATAATTTTTAATTGAAGAAGTTTTAGCTCACTTCCACGAAGTTTTGAAAATGAGAAGCTGTCGTTTTAAGAAACCTTGACGTATAGCGAACATCTTTTAATATTTATCGGCTCCTCTTTCATTTCCGACATGTGTTTATCATCTTATCCTTGGGTTTAGCAGCTGAACACACAAGGCTAGGTATGTATACAATAAACTGCAGGGTATATAGGTTATAGGAGACTGATTCCATCTCCAGGCCGATCCGAGTGCTAACTATTCTGTAAATCAGTCTGGAATTGATATCAAAATGCGGGAAAAATATTTCCATGCTATCAAAATTAAAATCCTTCGGTGCATCTCAGGATGATCTACTCCATATATGGACGACTTTCATTCGACCAGTTTCAGAATAATCAGCACCACTTTGGCATTCATCCATTACCAACTTTGAAAAATTAAGATTAGAAAGACTCCAGAAAAGAGCATTACGCCCTATAACTAGATCAAACTACACCTCATATATTGATGCGCTAAACCAGGTGGAAATCCCTAACAGAAAAAATCGCTCAAAACATCCTCTCATCTGCGAGACATCGGGATCTGCTTTCTGACTACCGTCAATCAAGAAAACAAGTGCGTGAGGATGTAAACAACATATGTGATCCCCAGCATCATACGTCCAGATATTATGTCAACTATAACCCCTTGTATTAGACACTTAAATTACCATTTTGTAAAGTAACTTTAAT
>NC_051418.1:9974343-9974490 GCF_015228065.2 Penaeus monodon | reverse complement strand
TTACTACAAACGCAAAGAATAAATATGTTCATGTATATGCCCTCGGGTATGTGGTTTCTATGACGTCAGAGTCCCACTAACATCGATGACGTCATGGAATGATAATCGGTGGATGGAGTTGCTTAAAAAAAAGAAAAAAAGAAATCA
>NC_051418.1:9973738-9974228 GCF_015228065.2 Penaeus monodon | reverse complement strand
CATATCGTGTCATAGAATAAGACTCATCATCTAAATTCCTTTAAAGTAATCCTGAGTAACTAAGATTAGTAATGTCAGTTCTCGCAGCGCAGAGAGGCAGGGCGGGTGGGCGAGAGTGGACGTGAGCTGCCTAGTATGCGTCATCTCACTTCCTGGTCCATGTTTCTATGCCGCCTCCTAAAAAGTTTGTATCGTCCGTCATCAATGAAACCAGCAAATTACCTAACGTAACCACGATGGCATTTCAGTTCCCTCTTAGACCTCTCAAAGCGAGTCTTAGAAACTAGCATTATACGCCGGACGACTTTACAAAAACAGGGAACAGGTCCGCATTACGTGCCGATAGATAGCAAATACATGGATATTAATAAACCCTGTGACAGCGGTCGACAAGTGTGCGGTTGAGGGTTATCAAGGGTCTGGATCCTGAAAGGGGAGATGCTTATTCATGAACGGTTATTCAGTCATATGGTGCACACATGGCCGGATT
>NC_051418.1:9973225-9973529 GCF_015228065.2 Penaeus monodon | reverse complement strand
TACATACAAAGTGCAATAGACTTAAAATAATCGAATACACTGAATTTCTATGACGCAGCAGATTACATGGCCCCTAATGCAAAGATTAGAGAAAAGATTGCAGTAAGCTTTCTAAAGTGAAGAATATGTATACTTTCCGTCTGTTGTCCTCAAAATATTTGAAGTTCAAGGTAGCCGCTTTTAGTCATGGTAATTATGTTATTTTTTGAGGAATACCTTTGTAACTATTAAGTATTTCTATCGTTTTGCTCAATCTTACCAGCTCAGAACTAACCACCATAATTCGGGTGCGTCATCATTCTTT
>NC_051418.1:9972654-9972988 GCF_015228065.2 Penaeus monodon | reverse complement strand
CTCTTTTCAGCTATTAAAAGCCTATTAAAACCCGGAGATATTCTTAATAGGGTCCTGGCTCGGTGTATACCTCTTAAACGACTGAAGTGAACTGAAGTGCACTCTTGGACCATCATGCTGCTCACCTCTTCCTCCACCTGGTTATTCTGGCGATGCTAAATTTACATCAAAAACGCTCATAATGCAAACAGACTCGAAGGGTGAACACCATTAGCAAGCAATCACTTCGCGATGTTCGAAACCATAATGAACAAGGTTTTTTTTTTTTTTTGCAACATCTGTTGTATATTGGTTGTCTGATAATCAGTGTTTATTTATTTTTGTTTTGTGATTG
>NC_051418.1:9971917-9972149 GCF_015228065.2 Penaeus monodon | reverse complement strand
CTATTATCCATACCACGAGGACGCTGCCAGTATCACGTAGCCCCGCCCAGGGTACACAGTGATTCTCATGTTCGGTGGCCTGTTTGAGGTGTGCGTAGGCTCACCGCCATCTGTGTTACGCCTGCTCTCTAACCTCTAGCAAAGGAACATGACCGGCTGGCGCCCTGAGCTAGGCAGTGAAAACATCAAGATCTGCAAGCCCTACGAGGGGTAGTGCGAGAATTCTTATATA
>NC_051418.1:9970817-9971049 GCF_015228065.2 Penaeus monodon | reverse complement strand
CACCGGGCATTAAAACTTCCTTAAAAAAAAGATTTTCCAATCAAAAGCTAAAAAAAAAAGAGCGCACGCAGAGGAGGCTGGGGTTCCACTCGCTACTAGCCGAGGGAGCGAAAAAATGCACTTGGCTCAGCTCTTTCGTCAGGAAACTCTGGCACTCGACACGGATTTCCGGCAAGGCAACAGAGCGCGTCCTCGAGGTGCCATATACAATCAGGGCGTCGGATACACCTCG
>NC_051418.1:9970669-9970775 GCF_015228065.2 Penaeus monodon | reverse complement strand
GGTTGAGCGAGAAACTGTTACATTCAGTACATACCGTGTTAATGATACCTTATGAAGTTTATAACTTTCGCTCGATAAAACAAAACAGACCAGAGTTGCTCAAGAC
>NC_051418.1:9970372-9970640 GCF_015228065.2 Penaeus monodon | reverse complement strand
GCATTGTCACAAGGGAAGAACAATGGCTCTGCCCGACGGAACTGTGTCCGGGTGACGTCACTCAGCCAGACCTTTAAACTCGCAATACAAAATCATCGCTCACCACAGTAATGGGGCCTGGAAATCCTCAAGAAAAGCAAACAGAATTCCCAGAGTTCCAAAAGGAAAGAGAGGTAAATTTCTCATTAACGGGATAAACTGAGTGTATGAATGCATGGCTTCATATGAGAGGTTTGTGACTCATTATGACTATGTCTATGACTATGTC
>NC_051418.1:9969383-9969911 GCF_015228065.2 Penaeus monodon | reverse complement strand
CCGGCAACTTTCGCAATTTCAGCTCAGTTCGAAATTTTTGTTCTGTTCTTTGGTATATTTAGATGGAAAATTTTTAAGATGAATGAAATATTATCAGAAATTCGTGAAGAATGTTATTGCGTAGTATTTGGGAGTTATCACTAGCTTCACTGTTTGTATGATTTTTTCCCTTGCATTGGACATAAAATGCAATAAGAATCATTGAAAGTTTCAGGTTGATTATCAAGGAAAAGGCTTTGCTTGTGGTCTCTGTTGCCTCGTTCCTTCAAACATTCAATACTTGGCCAGTTTATCGTAGTTTTTCATCCAAATTTCAAATGTTTTACAAAGTTCTTAAAAAATTTTCGATGAGTATGATTTTTCAATCAAATTCATTTCTAGATGTAACATGAAGATTTTCTTTCCAGTCTAATTATCCACTTACCGTTGAAAAACAGAATTTGATTACTTAGGCCCAATTGAAGTTGACTTTTATTTGTTAAATAGTATGGCCCCTGTTCTTAGACTGAGTATGGACGACAGGGTGAG
>NC_051418.1:9966377-9966466 GCF_015228065.2 Penaeus monodon | reverse complement strand
CTAACTGGATTGGGGAAAAAAAAGGTAGTGTAAGAGCCAAATGTCTTTTACTGGCCATTTTTCCATTTTAGGAACAACAGTATTGGTTT
>NC_051418.1:9966059-9966349 GCF_015228065.2 Penaeus monodon | reverse complement strand
TACCCTGTCAGTAATACTTCTACATACATATATAGTCAATTACAGCGACACTAGCCAAGACTTTGTTGTATTCCAAGGATCTTTCGAGAAAAAGTCAATAATTGGATAAAAAGAAGATGGCACAAAACAATAAAGGTATTGCAGTGTTGCACAGTGGATATACTTCTTATCAGCTCTATCAAATGTCACAAATTGTACTTGAAAAAGCAATAATTTTGCAAAGAAATGCTACCCAAAATATAGAATTCAGCATATAAGTGTACATGTTGTATTGTGTGTGTATTTAGTAA
>NC_051418.1:9965756-9965996 GCF_015228065.2 Penaeus monodon | reverse complement strand
AATGGAATATGATTTCTCCCTTCCAAAAATAATAATGACTATTTTCAAACTAGGCAAAAAATATGGCTGTCCTAAAAGTAATCTATGGTGTGCGTGCAGATAGCAACGTTGTCATCCCGTGGTGGCTTCGTTGCAAACCATTCAAATGTTGAAATTTCAGAAGGTGAGAATGTTCGTGTGTCATGAGTCGCTAATAATTATGGCACTCTGACATACTGGCAATCGCAGTTTGGTTCATCA
>NC_051418.1:9965387-9965620 GCF_015228065.2 Penaeus monodon | reverse complement strand
TTCATGTGAACTGCTGTTGGAATTCTGATGACCGTGAATAACGACCCTATTTATGAAAACAATGGTGCGGGCCCCACAATGCAGTTCCCAGGGAAGGGTGCAGGAAGCATCGTACTCGCAGACCGCATTATTACACTGCTCAGCCTAGCCCCCTTCCTGGTGACCGCTGTTGGTACGCCAGATGCATCCCGCAGCGCCGCAGTTGGTACGCCTAATGCTGGCCTCTTTGTGAT
>NC_051418.1:9965150-9965341 GCF_015228065.2 Penaeus monodon | reverse complement strand
CAATTGCTCTCAATACCTTTGATTGTCGGGGAATGTTCAGGGTTACCAATATGCGCAAATTCTATATTTCATTACTAATAAATCAGCCGGGATTGTAGATTTCTTATTTTCAGATAATTCTTTGTGGGTGTCTTTAATCATCTAAACTTAATTTAAACGAATGGTGTCAATTTCCTTATTTGTAAAGGCTG
>NC_051418.1:9964306-9964808 GCF_015228065.2 Penaeus monodon | reverse complement strand
GAAATTGAATTCATTAAAAGTTAATATCAAATACCTTTGGACGAACATACACTCATATATGGATAGAACAAAGAACCTAGTGAGACCGAAGGTACAAACAAATAACTTTATTTCACGCTTTGGAAGATGGTTTCAGTGCTCTGTTCCAGTCTACGTTTCACATATATTTTTGTTGTCTTTTCATTTTCCTTCCTTGTTTGCACGAAGTTATATATCAGTGATGTCAAGCGTCGGACGACTGATGCAAATAAATTACATTTTAAGTGTTTCATACTCAAAATTCTTGCCATTGTGTAAATTCTCTATAGTTTTATTTATTCGTCTATCTACCGATTCTCTTTCTTAATTAATGGGTGGTGCCTAAAATCCTCCCAGCGGAAAGGTCATATTGAAAAGTACAGTTAAAAGTTAAACTAATTAAGCTTATATTCGATTTAAACTTTATAAATCTCATAAGCAGCGAGATGAAAAATAATTTTATAATTCAGAAGAGAATTCTACA
>NC_051418.1:9963173-9964274 GCF_015228065.2 Penaeus monodon | reverse complement strand
TGAAGGATGTACCTGCATGCCTCAGTGTGGAAAAGGTACAAATAAACACTCATAAAAACAGACAATTTAGACAGTGCTCAGTGGACTGAGGGAAGTAAGAACAGATCTGTAGATTAAATATAGCCTCACTGTTCAATGTGGATAAATATGACATTTAAAGAGAAAATGTTTATAGGAAAATAATGGAAACAAGACAAAGCATAACTTCAACGGAAAGACATCAAGGAACAGATAAGGTAAAGCCGACCAAGGCAGCCTGTAGAAAAATCGAATGACCTTTAGATGCAACTCAGTCAGCATTCATGCAACTGAACTTAACAACACTGTCATAAACACATGGCAGAGAGTAAAGAATCACGACCTTTAGCTTTCTTTCCCGCGTGAATATTATCCTCTCTATTTTTCACGGAAGGATCTTCACAACTGTACAGTAAAAGTTACCGGGAAAAGACGGCCGGGCTCCTGACGTAGCTTCATGAGGCGTTGACGAAGACAGATTAACATTAACATGAAACTAGAGATCCGTCAGGCAATACCTTGTTCTTGTTTATGCTAGATTTATTAGCAATAACCCTGCACCACATAATAAATTAAAGCAAATAATGAAAATAGTAATGAAAACTCTGAATGCCTATTATTCGTACATGAGAAAGTAAATGAAAATGCACTGCTTCAGATTTTTACTACAAAGGGGCTTTATTTATAAATAAATGTGGCAAATGATGTTAAACAAAGATTTACTACCAGGACATGCTTACGCACACTTCAGAAAACCGAAGTTGGTAGAGGCAATATTTTGCTTATGTTGAGGAACTAACAAACATAATTAGAGTAATCAATATTTTACCCTGATGATACAGATACCCCCTAGAAGTTACTAACAACCACCTATGTCAATAACCATCGTTCTAGGGACACATCCAGCGGTAAAATATTTCCACAGTGAAGGCGATGCAAATGTTGTATTCTTACTGATCACAAGACCCTCATCTATATAATCGGGTCCAGGCCACCAGTGCATAACCAAAGAGAAAGGAGCTATCGCCAACATCTGCCACATTAGGCAGAGGACAGCCAAGTGGCAGAAGCACTCATGCTATA
>NC_051418.1:9962955-9963102 GCF_015228065.2 Penaeus monodon | reverse complement strand
TGTACAACCTTTTTCATATCATTTATCTAAAAAAAAAGGGGGGGGGGCGACTTTTAATGATTCTTTAAGACAGACCCAAATCAGGACAACAAGGTAGATAATGAATGGTGAGGGCCTACTGTTTTCGTGAAAAAGAACGTGCTTTGA
>NC_051418.1:9961990-9962754 GCF_015228065.2 Penaeus monodon | reverse complement strand
TGGTGTGTACTACAGGTTATAAGCCAACGCTTATTGAGGTTTGCCATCCAATGCCATGAAGCAACACACGCGCCGGAGTTCCTCTGTCTCCTTCTCCTGAACTTGGATAAGGATCCTACGAGGTTTTGCCTCATGTGAGGCAAAACGTCGTAGGATGAGAAAAGGCAGGACCAAACCCACGTAAATTTTTCCTCATCCCCCGCAAAATAGGCGTTGAGGTTGCCCATCTTTGCAAGTAATAGAAACTTTCAGTTACTGTGCAACGTTGGTTTGGAAATGGGACATTCAATGTAGTATCCGTTCTCTTACTTAAGAAAACTCAATACATGTACAATTAAATGTTTTAAGCTGGTTCTTATTTTTTCAAATCTGCAAAGAGACACACCATCAATAGTTGAATCCATCCATACTTCGAACAATAGATCTGTTATAATATTCACAGAAAAAAAGCTAAAGGCCGTGATTTTTTACTCTCTGCCATGTGTTTATGACAGTTTTGTTAAGTTCAGCTGCATGAATGCTGACTGAGTTGCATCTAAAGGCCATTCGATTTTCCTACACACTACCTGTATGTTAAATAGGAAATTAATCCCTGATCTATACTTGGCGTTCTAGCCTCGAAATTACCTCAGGGGGTCTCTGAACCGCAGGGACCCGAGTACGACTCGAGCTTAGTTCGACGCGAGTCCTTAGCCTTAGAATCGTTCAGTATAGATTCCACACACCCGGCAAGGACGGCCTACTGGTTTCTCTATACAGCTGCG
>NC_051418.1:9961575-9961869 GCF_015228065.2 Penaeus monodon | reverse complement strand
ATAACTATGCAGAACACTTCCTCATATGTGTATATATAGTAATTTTGTGAATATTGAAGCTTCCATGTAGCAACGGTGTTTCTATGTGACAGATGTTACTAAGATAGTAACATCTAATTACTGGTAACAGCTAATCCTGTTTAAATTCATAATACATACTAGAAGCTTTGGAAAGAATCATTGTTTCTACTTTCGATGAATGTACTGCAAGATAATTCGACCTTTAATATATGTACCGTATGCTTGTTCGGTGGTGAGTGACCCGCGTAGCAATAATTCATCAGGATTTCTAGG
>NC_051418.1:9960947-9961165 GCF_015228065.2 Penaeus monodon | reverse complement strand
TAAATTCCGTCCAAAGGTGCAAGGAACGAACCGCTGGCGCCCATGCCCTGATTGCTTCATCGGTAACATTGCTGTCACTGACCGGAGGGAAAACCAACATATTAGTACATTTCAAATGAAAATGCGACTTTCACCAATTCTCTTGAAAAACAGTCACAGCAAAGTATACGAGTCATACACAACACGTATGACTGATTCAGCGAATTGGGTTTGAATTT
>NC_051418.1:9959082-9959926 GCF_015228065.2 Penaeus monodon | reverse complement strand
AGATGAAAGTATCCTGAAAGAAAGCCTACCTCAAAATCGCACCTGGCAGGAAACCGCACCTACCTGGGCATTAACTTAAGCAGTCAAAACAACAGAAGGAAGATGAGGAAGCCCCTGACCTTTGGGGCATGGAATTTATGTAATCTGCTTGACAGAGGAGAGAGACCAATGCAACGCACTGCACTCATGCTAGGCCGGTACCAGATTAACACTGCAGTCCTGAGTGAGACCAGATTCACTGGAGAAATGCAGGTTGAGGAAGTTGGTAGGGGCTACACCTATTGTATCAGGAAATCAGACAATGCCCCAAGGACCTCTTGTGTTGGATTTGCTATTCACACCAAGACAGCTAGACAGCCTACCTCGTGAGACTGATCGATAACCTTTCATCTCGAGATCACAAAGGACTGCTTCGCCACCATCATAAGTGCCTATGCTTCTACCGTGACGAACTCAGAAGAAAGCCTTCTAAGTGGATCTCAACCATGTTATCTTGGAATTGAACAGCAAAAGGCAAGCACATCATCTTTGGAGTTTTCAACACATGAATAGTTGATTATTCCTCCTGGCCAAATGTCTTAGGACGTAGTTAATTGTGATGCAGCGTGTGATGTTCACATCACACGCTGCATGAGAGGAGTAGACTGCTGGTTCAATCATCGCCTACTCCGGAGCAAGATGAACATACAGATAGTCTGGAAAAATGAGACGGCTGGGGACAAGCCCCTCTGGAAGCTAGATATTGCTCAGCTGATCCCCAGGAAGGAAACATTACAGTAAACTACAGTGAAAGATTCTGCAAAGGTTTGGCTGTCCAGATAAACTCACAGCACTGATCGCATCC
>NC_051418.1:9958427-9958711 GCF_015228065.2 Penaeus monodon | reverse complement strand
TTCCAGGCCTCACCATCAAGGGCTGCCAATGTACCACCACCTCTTTCGATCGTCATCAACCACAGAAATTAGAACTATGGAATAGTTCCGTTATATAGTACCGTTACAAGCAGCGGATCTCTGGGCGCTGAGGTGTATTAGAAAGGCAAATGCAGCCTTCGGTCGACTGACAAAGTTACTGTGGCAAGACCACGGCATACACACCTCTCCACCAAGATTGCCGTGTACAGAGCTGTGGTCTGACTTGAATGCCTATTATTCTGTCTTGTCGACAGGAGAATCCA
>NC_051418.1:9957711-9957828 GCF_015228065.2 Penaeus monodon | reverse complement strand
AGGAACATACCAAGATTCACGTCATTGATGATGGAGGAAATGAACATTAGCGATCAGGAAAGGGTCCTCCTGTGGATCGTTTCCTCGAAGTAAGTGTCAGATGATAGAGTGCACGAA
>NC_051418.1:9957221-9957344 GCF_015228065.2 Penaeus monodon | reverse complement strand
ATATATATATTTCTATATTGTAAATTGTGATTAAGACTATACATGAACACTGATGTGTGCGAAAAGCCTTATGCTCAGCACACAAATGTCTACCCATCATGTATTATTAAGAGCCTCGCTGGA
>NC_051418.1:9956803-9957198 GCF_015228065.2 Penaeus monodon | reverse complement strand
GCATGGATACTATCGCCCCAATCTCGTTTCTAACTGTGCGTCTAAAAGAGAATCATAATTTTGAGTCTTAAATCTGTTGTGGAATATACCATATACCATCTAGAACAGCAATAGAAAGGAGCTGTATTCAGCCCATCATAAACTACTTGTTGTCAGTCAGCTTAACAAATCACAAGTATGAATTTCATTAACCTGCTGTGTTTTAAACGTTACACTGCATACTGAAAGCATGTTATGTCCCGTGCTATCCCTCGAAGTTAATGGAAGAAAAAAAAAATTCGCCTTCCCTTTTCATTCTTAATTATTGCAGAATATTATGCTAGCGCTGGAGAGAGCTTGAAGTTATTAAAAGTTATGAGAAATCACGCGGGAGTATTAAAAAGGAAATAGCATAT
>NC_051418.1:9956057-9956413 GCF_015228065.2 Penaeus monodon | reverse complement strand
AGCAATTTCCGATCATAACTTTTTCTAATATAAGCAAAGAATATCATATACAAACAAGGGGAGGGGAGGATTGCAGAAAAGAAAAAATCTTTAACAGACAACGTTACATTAAAAATCTGAATGCTCCACTAAGTACACCCACGACACCTTATGCCTCCAGTGCACTTGAATGGTAGAAACCGTGCATTCACTCTAACTACACATACGCTCCTTTTTGGTTTTCTAGCCCATGGTACTAGAACAATTCTGAATCCTTCAATGTGTACGCTGATTATTTTGCATTTTGTAACTTGTCCTCACCTGATGGACCAAGACTCATGATTGAAAAAAAAAAAAAAATAATGATGATGATGATG
>NC_051418.1:9955587-9955936 GCF_015228065.2 Penaeus monodon | reverse complement strand
AACGTAAGACTCGTAATTCAATGCTGAGCCTCTTTCGAACAAACTAACGTTCTCTCCTAAAAAGGCAATTAAAAATTCAACAACGGCTTCTTGGTAGAACAACATGAAAGGCTGAAATCGTGTCATTTTAAAACAAATTTGAAATTACAGAAGGACAGCTGCACTTGGAGACGGTCTTCTATTTGCTAAACCGACAATTCAGAATTCGCTTAAAAGCCTTCAGTCTATATGACTCACATGTAATACTCACAAGACTTCGAGTGTGACTCTGAGCCATAACACATTCCTGTGAAGGACAAAGTCAAACCCATGACAACGCATAACTAAATAACTAATATAAATGTTGTAT
>NC_051418.1:9947160-9947756 GCF_015228065.2 Penaeus monodon | reverse complement strand
GTTATGAAAACCCATTACAGTGCATTTTTATGAAAAGATGCACTGGCATCGTGTGGCAAGAGAATGAGCAACATCCTTGACAAACGAAGGCTCCACTTAATCCTGATCCGTCCATCACACTCTTTATGGTTCTATACCAACAGGAACTTTTCATACGTGCGCATTTACTCGTACGCATATTTTTGTTTTCAACACCGTAACGACTACACAACTATACTATGATTAAATAAAAATTGAAGCTCTGAACAAAGCTGCAGAACATCGACGTCAAAGTCTTTGAGGTCGGATTCACTAACAGACGATCGTAATGTAACCAACGATTTTACCATCGTAAGTGTGTTAATGAACTACACGCATGGGAGGTCCTCAGTCTTAGGTCATAAGTGAGTCTGTGAACAATACTAAATGAATTTCCTTATCCCGAGAACTCTTGTAGAGATTTGTGTTTAGTAAGTGAATGTGTGTGTTTGGTTGTTATATGTGTTTATGGGTGAATATACTATTTCTAAAAGAATATATTCTTATGTTATTATAATGTTCATAACACATAATATGCTAACATGAGAAAAAATCGAGATCTTATCATACTTTCCTAG
>NC_051418.1:9946619-9946958 GCF_015228065.2 Penaeus monodon | reverse complement strand
ATACTTTCCTAGATTCTGGATGCGAAAAAAGACAGGAAAAAATATCAATGAGATCCCAAATAATTAAAACAACAGTAACACCATTTGAATCACCCAGAAGAAATAACGCAAGCATCCCAAAAGTTCGCAACGGTGAGTAGGATTTATAACGAAAAGGCGACACGGATGTCAACAAACCTGGGGTCCCTAAAGACACCGAGATCTTAGCAGCTGATATGCTACAGAACCTTGATGATAATGACTGCAGTCTCGGCCTCTGCATCCCAAAACACATCTGAGACGTCTACCTTCGTTACATGTTCAGTGCAATTCTGGTTATCAGTCTTTTCGCATCCGGGA
>NC_051418.1:9946041-9946132 GCF_015228065.2 Penaeus monodon | reverse complement strand
CTCAAGGACCACTCAAATTACACAGTTGTTATCCATCCCCGGGGCTCAGATACCTAAGAAGGAAAATGCCTGAAGCATAAAAAATGTAGAC
>NC_051418.1:9945270-9945661 GCF_015228065.2 Penaeus monodon | reverse complement strand
AACCACCGTTCACTAACTTCCAAGAGTTCTTTTGGAGTATCCTGAACCTTTCCCGAAACCCGTAAGGTTTTTTGTTCTTCGCTGACAGCCGAAAGAACGCACCATGTGAGTGAGAGTGACGGGCATAAGTGTTTCTGACATATACTTACGTAAACATGCGTAGATCTAAAGAAAATTAACTTGAGTTGTGGGCGTTTCTCCGTTTGAAAGAATCTTTCTTTAAAACAGACTAAGGAAATGACTGAAATCCTTCACTTGGCCCTTTCCTCGGAAGTATATGATAATTATGGTCCTTTTACATCTGACTAAGAAGTCCTCCCTTATAGGTCAGAGTTATATTAAGAAACAACAGAGGCTGGACTGTTGTCACTTAACAGTTGCCTCTGAATGC
>NC_051418.1:9942313-9943928 GCF_015228065.2 Penaeus monodon | reverse complement strand
TTTACGATACTACTAGAATATTGTGTTACTGCAACTTTTATTGTCCTTACTTTTTAAACTTTAATTACACTTTAATTACACTAATAACCACGGTTGATTTGACGAATCCAATGAAACGAGTTCGAACAATCATGCACGGTGTCCAAAGATGCAAAATATATTTTTGATGACGGTAAAGCGGCCCTCTTCGTAATCATTTTCACAATTAATATGGAATCTGCTTATTTTATTCTATAAGCATAAGTTAAAAGGAAAATTCGAAGTTTGATTTTATTAGTTTTCATTACTTGAAAAGGTTTTAGATGGATGATTTAACAGGGATTCAGTATGTATATGGAAACAACTCAATAAACATGTTACGGCGTATATACAAAGAGCGAAAAAGTGTCAGACAGCCAAAGTGCTAGATACCGTTTGCCGGTGTACAACTCGTATCTCATTTTCAGATCTAACAGATATTTAACTTTCATTTCTTTTAGTAAAATTACCATCTGCCAACTCCTTTCATTTTATTCCTCCTCTTGTTTTCTCTAATATGCGTTTTCACTTCCATTCTGTTGGACAACGAACTACAGGTTAGTCTGGTACATCTGTTTTCTTCTCTGTTATATATGCTTATCACTTTAGTGACATAGATCTTTTCTTGACAAGATGTGTTAGGCTTACTTGATATTTAGGAGCATACGATCGAATAACAATGTATTTTTAGAGGCACATGGGGAAAAATGCTCGTAAACAATGCATTTTTGAGGGCACACATAATGTAATTATAGCAAAACAAAGGATTTTTTGGAGCACACGGAAA
The DNA here is from genome assembly GCF_015228065.2 of Penaeus monodon. Taxonomy (NCBI): domain Eukaryota; kingdom Metazoa; phylum Arthropoda; class Malacostraca; order Decapoda; family Penaeidae; genus Penaeus; species Penaeus monodon. The sequence continues at coordinate 9,943,123 of NC_051418.1, read as the reverse complement.
GCAATGAAAATGAATAAAGCCAAACATAAAAAGAATTAACGTCATGTTAGGGAGATGTGGTTCGTTTAGACCAGGAGGCCCCCGGGACGGCGAAGGTCATCAACCTCCCCTCCCTCCTTCCCCTTGGCGAATCGATTATCACAATGACAAAACACTGTATGGTTAAGGTCACTCAGATCCCCAGTTCACAAGCAAGGCGCCGAACCTAGTCAGGATGACTCTGCTGAAGTGGCACTTGACGGAGCTCAAATCATCCACTGAATTAAGCTACAATACAATATGTTTTTTTTCACCCAGTCCTCCGGCTGGTTACTCAGCTATGCACTGAACAGCGTCTTCCGCTTCTGACAGTGCGTTATTCTCCCGCCTCTGACAGTAGGTTTGTGTACCATTCTGTCTTCTATTTGTGGAGCACTTTCTGTACGAAATTTATGCGAATTTATCTTCTTGATAAATCAAATAAACTATAAATAGCGTAGGAAGATAAGCAGACGACACGTAATAATACACCATTTGTTTACCGTAGATCAGTTGTACAGTTGGCCGCACTCAGAAGAAGCGGCAGACTGTGTTTGTGTACATTATCGTACTGTTGCTTACATGGATTCGAACACAAGATAACGTTGATACAAGAATTCGGATCATATAAATGAAACAATAGCCTGCAAATATATGTATGGAAATCTTATACACAAGAAAAGAGTTAGACAGTTCCATCACTTTTTTCTTAGCAAGATGTGTGCCTTGCCTTGTAGCGAGGGACTTGCTCTTACCTAGTGAGAGTCGTCAGCCACCGAAAACACGGTGTTT
>NC_051418.1:9941732-9942151 GCF_015228065.2 Penaeus monodon | reverse complement strand
TATTAACGCAAAACACATTTTTAACATAACATACATCTTAACTTCATGCCCCACCCCTTCGTTACTGGAATTTACTACACCTGTCTTCACCGACCATATCTTAACCGTACCTTTCGCCTCGGGCACAGCTCCTCCGCCTCCTGCCCATAGCTAAATATGAGAAATAAACAAATATATATTTTTTTAAAATATTACATAACAGATTATAACCAATGCCGGCGTATTTACCCACCTCAGTATTACATCTATACGTAAACAGTGCACCCGCACTCCTGAAAAAAGGCAATTTCCATACTTGGGATTTATTAATATCGATAATGAAGCTTGTCTATTAATGCTTATAATGCGGCTTACCGCTACTACTGTCCACCGAAAACGGATGTACAGTACCGGCTACGAAGAGCACATTTTAAACGGAG
>NC_051418.1:9941616-9941684 GCF_015228065.2 Penaeus monodon | reverse complement strand
TGCGCTCGAATAGAACGTTCTGGAAATAGCTGACACAGGCCGGTCCCTATATGCTAGACTTCGCAAAG
>NC_051418.1:9940912-9941008 GCF_015228065.2 Penaeus monodon | reverse complement strand
AGTGATAATAAATCACTGAGTAGCTACAGGCCGAGCCATATCCCACGAGAACTCGCACACCTATGTGGAAAGGACACTCGGCCATCTTTGTCCGTA
>NC_051418.1:9940625-9940731 GCF_015228065.2 Penaeus monodon | reverse complement strand
CATCACAACACTCACATGGTCCTCGTCATTAATTCATTCATCCCATCCCTTCACCGTACTATATTTCCTAGTGTTATATTCTAATCACAATTTCGTCCATCAAACA
>NC_051418.1:9940195-9940310 GCF_015228065.2 Penaeus monodon | reverse complement strand
GTGTCTCCTGATAACTGACCTGGCTCTACAAAAATAAAGGACAAAATAGCACGCTCTCCAAACCACCACACAGCATGTCAACAAAAAAAAAAAAATACTCTTCTTTATTACTTTA
>NC_051418.1:9940007-9940106 GCF_015228065.2 Penaeus monodon | reverse complement strand
AAAACGCGGCTACATATATGGAACCCGTTCCATTATTTATCCAGTACTAGGCTACTGTTACTACACCCGCTATTTACTATTGCATAAACTACTTTCTAT
>NC_051418.1:9938941-9939137 GCF_015228065.2 Penaeus monodon | reverse complement strand
ATAGCACAAATAAAAGAAAAGGTTTTGAATGATACTAGAGAAATTGTTCCCGGAGAACTATTAGGCGAAAGGATCGTAGGAAATGGAGATATCAGTGCTGACGAAGAGACTGTAGGGAATGGAGATGTAGAAATGGAAAATAGAGAACAGGAAAATGTTATGGCCGGAGTTGCTCTGTCAGACAATGAGGTTAACC
>NC_051418.1:9930399-9930476 GCF_015228065.2 Penaeus monodon | reverse complement strand
AATGGAAAAAAAAAAATGATTAAACGAATAAAACTTAAAAAACAAAAGATTAGTCCATTTACGGCAATCACATCAGA
>NC_051418.1:9929740-9930274 GCF_015228065.2 Penaeus monodon | reverse complement strand
CAAAAACGTGTAAACATTTAAATATAGCAGGTTTTGTTTTGGCTTTCTTATCTATGCTAAAAACAGCAAAAATTATTCTATCAGATAAGATTATTGGATTAAAACACTACAAAAGTTCTCTTTAGCAGTACCAGTAATGAATTAGAATAGCCTTACACACTGGTGACGAAAATTATGGCTTAAGGACTTTACACCATTCTTCTCAAATTACTTGTTGTGCTAGTAACAGGAGCTTAAGCGTGATGAAAGAACTCTTCTTTCTTCTCCTCGGCTCCCATCTGCCGGCATCCCATGATTTTCCTCTTTCCTAAATCGACATGAAAAAAAAAATACTGTTTCTTGATCTTACGCTTACTAACAGGCAGGCAAAGTCTCCTAAAATTTATACTACCCTTCCCCACTCACTTCACTCACCTCTTTACTCCATGTATTGTTATTGCTGCCTGACCAATAACAAGGAAACTAGGATGCTTAGACCCGTGTGAAACCCCTTGCATTCTCAGGCTCTTCCCATGCAGGCGATTCCCCGTTTAA
>NC_051418.1:9924606-9925185 GCF_015228065.2 Penaeus monodon | reverse complement strand
AACAAGATTCCATATCAAACTACGTAGCAAATAATTGGATGTAAACGGGGAATCGCCTGCATGGGAAGAGCCTGAGAATGCAAGGGGTTTCACACGGGTCTAAGCATCCTAGTTTCCTTGTTATTGGTCAGGCAGCAATAAACAAATACATGGAGTAAAGAGGTGAGTGAAGTGAGTGGGGAAGGGTAGTATAAAATTTAGGAAGACTTTGCCTGCTGTTAGTAAGCGTAAAGATCAAGAAACAGTATTTTTTTTTTCATTGTCGATTTAGGAAAAGAAGGAAAATCATGGGATGCCGGCAGATGGGGAGCCGAGGAGAAGAAAAGAAAGAGTTCTTTCATCACGCTTAAGCTCCTGTTACTAGCACAACAAAGTAATTATGAGAAGAATGGTGTAAAGTCCTTAAGCCATAATTTTCGTCACCAGTGTGTAAGGCTATTCTAATTTCATTACTGGTACTGCTAAAGAGAACTTTTGTAGTGTTTTAATCCAATAATCTTATCTGATAGAATAATTTTGCTGTTTTAGCATAGATAAGAAAGCCAAAACAAAAACCTGCTATATTTAAATGTTTACACG
>NC_051418.1:9923650-9923831 GCF_015228065.2 Penaeus monodon | reverse complement strand
TTTTATCATCATCATTAACTCTTCTATAATATGATGGATAGCTAGCACGATTGAGTTGCCACTACATATCACGATCTTCGCGAGGTCGATCATAATTATCATACTCATCATATCGTTTATATCCATCATTAATTATACGCCCAACTAATATAATATTATATGAAGAATAATTCAATAGGTG
>NC_051418.1:9915727-9915844 GCF_015228065.2 Penaeus monodon | reverse complement strand
CCCTACAGTCTCTTCGTCAGCACTGATATCTCCATTTCCTACGATCCTTTCGCCTAATAGTTCTCCGGGAACAATTTCTCTAGTATCATTCAAAACCTTTTCTTTTATTTGTGCTAT
>NC_051418.1:9914736-9914819 GCF_015228065.2 Penaeus monodon | reverse complement strand
GCAATAGTAAATAGCGGGTGTAGTAACAGTAGCCTAGTACTGGATAAATAATGGAACGGGTTCCATATATGTAGCCGCGTTTT
>NC_051418.1:9914532-9914647 GCF_015228065.2 Penaeus monodon | reverse complement strand
TAAAGTAATAAAGAAGAGTATTTTTTTTTTTTTGTTGACATGCTGTGTGGTGGTTTGGAGAGCGTGCTATTTTGTCCTTTATTTTTGTAGAGCCAGGTCAGTTATCAGGAGACAC
>NC_051418.1:9914110-9914216 GCF_015228065.2 Penaeus monodon | reverse complement strand
TGTTTGATGGACGAAATTGTGATTAGAATATAACACTAGGAAATATAGTACGGTGAAGGGATGGGATGAATGAATTAATGACGAGGACCATGTGAGTGTTGTGATG
>NC_051418.1:9913834-9913931 GCF_015228065.2 Penaeus monodon | reverse complement strand
TACGGACAAAGATGGCCGAGTGTCCTTTCCCACATAGGTGTGCGAGTTCTCGTGGGATATGGCTCGGCCTGTAGCTACTCAGTGATTTATTATCACT
>NC_051418.1:9913160-9913228 GCF_015228065.2 Penaeus monodon | reverse complement strand
CTTTGCGAAGTCTAGCATATAGGGACCGGCCTGTGTCAGCTATTTCCAGAACGTTCTATTCGAGCGCA
>NC_051418.1:9912692-9913112 GCF_015228065.2 Penaeus monodon | reverse complement strand
CTCCGTTTAAAATGTGCTCTTCGTAGCCGGTACTGTACATCCGTTTTCGGTGGACAGTAGTAGCGGTAAGCCGCATTATAAGCATTAATAGACAAGCTTCATTATCGATATTAATAAATCCCAAGTATGGAAATTGCCTTTTTTCAGGAGTGCGGGTGCACTGTTTACGTATAGATGTAATACTGAGGTGGGTAAATACGCCGGCATTGGTTATAATCTGTTATGTAATATTTTAAAAAAATATATATTTGTTTATTTCTCATATTTAGCTATGGGCAGGAGGCGGAGGAGCTGTGCCCGAGGCGAAAGGTACGGTTAAGATATGGTCGGTGAAGACAGGTGTAGTAAATTCCAGTAACGAAGGGGTGGGGCATGAAGTTAAGATGTATGTTATGTTAAAAATGTGTTTTGCGTTAATAC
>NC_051418.1:9910914-9912595 GCF_015228065.2 Penaeus monodon | reverse complement strand
ATTAACTCGCACTCTTTCTCATTTGTATTCCCTCTTTTATCCTCCCTCCCTCTTTCTCTCTCACTAAACACCGTGTTTTCGGTGGCTGACGACTCTCACTAGGTAAGAGCAAGTCCCTCGCTACAAGGCAAGGCACACATCTTGCTAAGAAAAAAGTGATGGAACTGTCTAACTCTTTTCTTGTGTATAAGATTTCCATACATATATTTGCAGGCTATTGTTTCATTTATATGATCCGAATTCTTGTATCAACGTTATCTTGTGTTCGAATCCATGTAAGCAACAGTACGATAATGTACACAAACACAGTCTGCCGCTTCTTCTGAGTGCGGCCAACTGTACAACTGATCTACGGTAAACAAATGGTGTATTATTACGTGTCGTCTGCTTATCTTCCTACGCTATTTATAGTTTATTTGATTTATCAAGAAGATAAATTCGCATAAATTTCGTACAGAAAGTGCTCCACAAATAGAAGACAGAATGGTACACAAACCTACTGTCAGAGGCGGGAGAATAACGCACTGTCAGAAGCGGAAGACGCTGTTCAGTGCATAGCTGAGTAACCAGCCGGAGGACTGGGTGAAAAAAAACATATTGTATTGTAGCTTAATTCAGTGGATGATTTGAGCTCCGTCAAGTGCCACTTCAGCAGAGTCATCCTGACTAGGTTCGGCGCCTTGCTTGTGAACTGGGGATCTGAGTGACCTTAACCATACAGTGTTTTTGTCATTGTGATAATCGATTCGCCAAGGGGAAGGAGGGAGGGGAGGTTGATGACCTTCGCCGTCCCGGGGGCCTCCTGGTCTAAACGAACCACATCTCCCTAACATGACGTTAATTCTTTTTATGTTTGGCTTTATTCATTTTCATTGCTTTCCGTGTGCTCCAAAAAATCCTTTGTTTTGCTATAATTACATTATGTGTGCCCTCAAAAATGCATTGTTTACGAGCATTTTTCCCCATGTGGCCTCTAAAAATACATTGTTATTCGATCGTATGCTCCTAAATATCAAGTAAGCCTAACACATCTTGTCAAGAAAAGATCTATGTCACTAAAGTGATAAGCATATAAACAGAGAAGAAAACAGATGTACCAGACTAACCTGTAGTTCGTTGTCCAACAGAATGGAAGTGAAAACGCATATTAGAGAAAACAAGAGGAGGAATAAAATGAAAGGAGTTGGCAGATGGTAATTTTACTAAAAGAAATGAAAGTTAAATATCTGTTAGATCTGAAAATGAGATACGAGTTGTACACCGGCAAACGGTATCTAGCACTTTGGCTGTCTGACACTTTTTCGCTCTTTGTATATACGCCGTAACATGTTTATTGAGTTGTTTCCATATACATACTGAATCCCTGTTAAATCATCCATCTAAAACCTTTTCAAGTAATGAAAACTAATAAAATCAAACTTCGAATTTTCCTTTTAACTTATGCTTATAGAATAAAATAAGCAGATTCCATATTAATTGTGAAAATGATTACGAAGAGGGCCGCTTTACCGTCATCAAAAATATATTTTGCATCTTTGGACACCGTGCATGATTGTTCGAACTCGTTTCATTGGATTCGTCAAATCAACCGTGGTTATTAGTGTAATTAAAGTGTAATTAAAGTTTAAAAAGTAAGGACAATAAAAGTTGCAGTAACACAATATTCTAGTAGTATCGTAAA
>NC_051418.1:9907078-9908790 GCF_015228065.2 Penaeus monodon | reverse complement strand
TTTACGATACTACTAGAATATTGTGTTACTGCAACTTTTATTGTCCTTACTTTTTAAAACTTTAATTACACTTTAATTACACTAATAACCACGGTTGATTTGACGAATCCAATGAAACGAGTTGGGAACAATCATGCACGGTGTCCAAAGATGCAAAAATATATTTTTGATGACGGTTATAAAGCGGCCCTCTTCGTAATCATTTTCACAATTAATATGGAATCTGCTTATTTTATTCTATAAGCATAAGTTAAAAGGAAAATTCGAAGTTTGATTTTATTAGTTTTCATTACTTGAAAAAGGTTTAGATGGATGATTTAAACAGGGATTCAGTATGTTATGGAAAACAACTCAATAAAACATGTTACGGCGTTTTATACAAAGAGCGAAAAAAGTGTCAGACAGCCAAAGTGCTAGATACCTTTTTGCCGGTGTACAACTCGTATTCATTTTCAGATCTAACAGATATTTAACTTTCATTTCTTTTAGTAAAATTACCATCTGCCAACTCCTTTCATTTTATTCCTCCTCTTGTTTTCTTCTAATATGCGTTTTTCACTCCATTCTGTTGGACAACGAAATACAGGTTAGTCTGGTACATCTGTTTTTTTCCCTCTGTTATATATGCTTATCACTTTAGGACATAGATCTTTTTTGGACAAGATGGTTAGGCTTACTTGATATTTAGGAGCATACGATCGAATAACAATGTATTTTAGAGGCACATGGGGAAAAATGCTCGTAAAACAATGCATTTTTGAGGGCACACATAATGTAATTATAGAAAAAACAAAGGATTTTTTGGAGCACACGGAAAGCAATGAAAATGAATAAAGCCAAACATTAAAAAGAATTAAACGTCATGTTAGGGAGATGTGGTTCGTTTAGACCAGGAGGCCCCCGGGACGGCGAAGGTCATCAACCTCCCCTCCCTCCTTCCCCTTGGCGAATCGATTATCACAATGACAAAAACACTGTATGGTTAAGGGTCACTCAGATCCCCATTTTCACAAGCAAGGCGCCGAACTAGTCAGGATGACTCTGCTGAAGTGGCACTTGACGGAGCTCAAAATCATCCACTGAATTAAGCTACAATACAATATGTTTTTTTTTCACCAGTCCTCCGGCTGGTTACTCAGCTATGCACTGAACAGCGTCTTCCGCTTCTGACAGTGCGTTATTCTCCCGCCTCTGACAGTAGGTTTGTTGTACCATTCTGTCTTCTATTTGTGGAGCACTTTCTGTACGAAATTTATGCGAATTTATCTTCTTGATAAATCAAAATAAACTATAAATAGCGTAGGAAGATAAGCAGACGCCCACGTAAATAATACACCATTTGTTTAACCGTAGATCAGTTGTACAGTTGGCCGCACTCAGAAGAAGCGGCAGACTGTGTTTGTGTACATTATCGTACTGTTGCTTACATGGATTCGAAACACAAGATAAACGTTGATACAAGAATTCGGATCATATAAATGAAACAATAGCCTGCAAATATATGTATGGAAAATTTCTTATACACAAGAAAAAGAGTTAGGACAGTTCCATCACTTTTTTCTTAGCAAGATGTGTGCCTTGCCTTGTAGCGAGGGACTTGCTCTTACCTAGTGAGAGTCGTCAGCCACCGAAAAAACACGGTGTTTAGTGAGGAGAGAAAGAGGGAGGGAGGTAAAAGAGGGAATACAAATGAGAAAAGAGTGCGAGTTAAT
>NC_051418.1:9906552-9906977 GCF_015228065.2 Penaeus monodon | reverse complement strand
GGTATTAACGCAAAACAAAAATTTTTAACATAACATACATCTTAACTTCATGCCCCACCCCTTCGTTACTGGAATTTACTACACCTGTCTTCACCGACCATATCTAACCGTACCTTTCGCCTCGGGCACAGCTCCTCCGCCTCCTGCCCATAGCTAAATATGAGAAATAAACAAATATATATTTTTTTAAAATATTACATAAACAGATTATAACCAATGCCGGCGTATTACCCACCTCAGTATTACATCTATACGTAAAACAGTGCACCCGCACTCCTGAAAAAAAGGCAATTTCCATACTTGGGATTATTAATATCGATAATGAAGCTTGTCTATTAATGCTTATAATGCGGCTTACGTTTACTACTGTCCACCGAAAAACGGATGTACAGTACCGGCTACGAAGAGCACATTTTAAACGGAGC
>NC_051418.1:9906438-9906505 GCF_015228065.2 Penaeus monodon | reverse complement strand
TGCGCTCGAATAGAACTTTTCTGGAAATAGCTGACACAGGCCGGTCCTATATGCTAGACTCGCAAAG
>NC_051418.1:9905425-9905821 GCF_015228065.2 Penaeus monodon | reverse complement strand
AGTGATAATAAATCACTGAGTAGCTACAGGCCGAGCCATATCCCACGAGAACTCGCACACCTATGTGGGGAAAAGGGCACTCGGCCATCTTTGTCCGTAATGACGATTTTGCCTAGGTAGGGAAAGGGCTATGCCCAGTGATCAATCGTGCTCATCACGCGTGCTCACTGAGCGAAGGATGTTTCCCCGCCCCTACACAGATACGTCGCACCCCGGCCGCCCCATTCCATTTTATGCTCCGGTATTACATAAAAATTATGCGTGTTCACCTTCACCTTACTCTCAGCCAATCACAACACTCACATGGTCCTCGTCATTAATTCATTCATCCCATCCCTTCACCGTACATATATTTCCTAGTGTTATATTCTAATCACAATTTCGTCCATCAAACAA
>NC_051418.1:9904989-9905106 GCF_015228065.2 Penaeus monodon | reverse complement strand
GGTCTCCTGATAAAATGACCTGGCTCTACAAAAATAAAGGACAAAATAGCACGCTCTCCAAACCACCACACAAGCATGTCACAAAAAAAAAAAAAAATACTCTTCTTTATTTCTTTA
>NC_051418.1:9904801-9904900 GCF_015228065.2 Penaeus monodon | reverse complement strand
AAAAACGCGGCTACATATATGGAAACCCGTTCCATTATTTATCCAGTACTAGGCTACTGTTACTTTCACCCCCTATTTACTATTGCATAAAACTACTTC
>NC_051418.1:9903691-9903847 GCF_015228065.2 Penaeus monodon | reverse complement strand
AATTGTTCCCGGAGACTATTAGGCGAAAAGGATCGTAGGAAATGGAGATATCAGTGCTGACGAAGGACTGTAGGGAATGGAGATGTAGAAATGGAAAATAGAGAACAGGAAAATGTTATGGCCGGGAGTTGCTCTGTCAGGACAATGAGGTTAACC
>NC_051418.1:9902093-9902310 GCF_015228065.2 Penaeus monodon | reverse complement strand
GGGGCAAAAGAGGACCGGATGATGGGGGTTTTGGAAGAGCTATCAAAAATAGTAAACAAAAGTTAAATGATAGGGAAGCGTTATTAAAAAATTCGACAAATCACAGATTTAAAAACATAATTTCTTAGGAATGAAGCATTAACCCAAACTTATTGAGCCCAGGCAAAAACAGAATTAAGTCAGCTTATTTTTTGCAATGCCAAAATTTCTCTTATAC
>NC_051418.1:9894500-9894592 GCF_015228065.2 Penaeus monodon | reverse complement strand
ATAAATAAAAAAACAATTTTTACTAAAACAAACACAAATAAAATGAGAATGAAAACGAATAAACGTTTTCATTTTTCCCGGCAACACATAGA
>NC_051418.1:9893823-9894380 GCF_015228065.2 Penaeus monodon | reverse complement strand
CAACGTGAAAAAATTTTAAAAATAGCAGGTTTTTGTTTTGGTTTCCTTATTATTCCCAAAAAAGCAAAATTATTTTATCGTAAGATTATTGGATTTTAAAAAACAAAAGTTTTCTTAGCAGTACCAGTAATGAAATTAGAATAGCCTACCAGGTGACGAAAAAAATGGCTTAAGGACTTTACCCATTTTCTCATAAAACTTTTTTGTGCTGTAACAGGGGCTTAAGCGTGATAAAGAATCTTTCTTTTTTTCCCTGGCTCCCCCTCTGCCCCCATCCATGATTTTTCCCTTTTTTTCCTAAAACGACAATGAAAAAAAAATATGTTCTTTATCTTACGCTTACTAAAAGCACAAAGTTTCCAAATTTTATATACCCTTCCCCCCTCATTATCACCTCTTTACTCCATGTATTTGTTTATTGCTGCCTGACCAATAACAAGGAAACTAGGATGCTTAGACCCGTGTGAAAACCCCTTGCATTCTCAGGCTCTTCCCATGCAGGCGATTCCCCGTTTACATCCAATTATTTGCTACGTAGTTTGATATGGAATCTTGTT
>NC_051418.1:9890987-9891130 GCF_015228065.2 Penaeus monodon | reverse complement strand
ATCCTTTTCCGGAGAACATTCTACTAAATGGAATGCGCCTCTTGGTTTTACATATGACTTCGTCTGCCTTCCTCGTAATAGACGCACCTGAGCTTACGTCACGTAAGGTGTGTCTGTGCCACGAAGGTATCTGAAGCTTTGAT
>NC_051418.1:9890662-9890964 GCF_015228065.2 Penaeus monodon | reverse complement strand
CGTGTATATATGTTTAAATACAACGGTTTTTTGTTTTTCCTTTCTTATTTATGCTAAAACAGCAAAATTATCAGATAAGATTATTGGATTAAAACACTACAAAAGTTCTCTCTAGCAGTGCCAGTAATGAAATTAGAATAACCTTACACACTGGTGACGAAAATTATGGCGTAAGGACTTTACACCATTCTTCTCATAGTAACCGGAGCTTAAGCGTGATGAAAGCACTCTTTCTTTTCCTCTCCTCGGCTCCCCATCTGCCGGCATCCCATGATTTTCCTTCTTTTCTTAAATCAACAATG
>NC_051418.1:9890417-9890535 GCF_015228065.2 Penaeus monodon | reverse complement strand
CTGTTTCTTTAGGAAAGTCTTCCTAAATCTTATACCACGCCTTCCCCACTCACTTCACTCACCTCTTTACTCCATGTATTTGTTTATTGCTGCCTGACCAATAACAAGGAAACTAGGA
>NC_051418.1:9874110-9874192 GCF_015228065.2 Penaeus monodon | reverse complement strand
CATAAAATTTTAATAATATTATATATTAATATATTATAAGTTATAAATTATTATTAAAATATTTCGATTATACATATTATTA
>NC_051418.1:9873840-9874062 GCF_015228065.2 Penaeus monodon | reverse complement strand
TCGTATATAATTATATATATATAATAATTATTAAAAATATATATATAATTTTATATAATATATTTGTATATTTTTTATAAATAATATTATTGCACAAAACAACACACAACAAACCACAAAACCAACCCCCACAACACACACTTATTATATATTTTATATATATATATTATATATATATTATTATTATATATTTTAATAAAATATATGTTATTATTTAATATG
>NC_051418.1:9870651-9870733 GCF_015228065.2 Penaeus monodon | reverse complement strand
AGGCAGCATAACAAATACATGGAGTAAGAGGTGAGTGAAGTGAGTGGGGAAGGCGTGGTATAAGATTTAGGAAGACTTTCCT
>NC_051418.1:9870217-9870505 GCF_015228065.2 Penaeus monodon | reverse complement strand
AAGAAAAGAGGAAAATCATGGATGCCGGCAGATGGGGAGCCGAGGAGAGGAAAAGAAAGAGTGCTTTCATCACGCTTAAGCTCCGGTTACTATGAGAAGAATGGTGTAAAGTCCTTACGCCATAATTTTCGTCACCAGTGTGTAAGGTTATTCTAATTTCATTACTGGCACTGCTAGAGAGAACTTTTGTAGTGTTTTAATCCAATAATCTTATCTGATAATTTTGCTGTTTTAGCATAAATAAGAAAGGAAAAACAAAAAACCGTTGTACTTAAACATATATACACG
>NC_051418.1:9870063-9870196 GCF_015228065.2 Penaeus monodon | reverse complement strand
ATCATAGCTTCAGATACCTTCGTGGCACACACACACCTTACGTGACGTAAGCTCAGGTGCGTCTATTACGAGGAAGGCGGACAAAGTCATTATATGGAAAACCAAGAGGCGCATTCATTTAGTAGAAATGTTC
>NC_051418.1:9866963-9867531 GCF_015228065.2 Penaeus monodon | reverse complement strand
AAAAGATTCCATATCAACTACGTAGCAAAAAATTTGGGATGTAAACGGGGAATTTCGCCTGCATGGAAGAGCCTGAAATGCAAGGGTTTCACACGGGTCAAGCATCCTAGTTTCCTTTTATTGGTCAGCAGCAATAAACAAATACATGGAGTAAAGAGGTGAGTGAAGTGAGTGGGAAGGGTAGTATAAAATTTAGGAAGACTTTGCCTGCTGTTAGTAAGCGTAAAGATCAAGAACAGTATTTTTTTTTCATTGTCGATTTAGGAAAAGAAGGAAAATCATGGGATGCCGGCAGATGGGGAGCCGAGGAGAAGAAAAGATAGAGTTCTTTCATCACGCTTAAGCTCCTGTTACTAGCACAACAAAGTAATTATGAGAAGAATGGTGTAAAGTCCTTAAGCCATAATTTTCGTCACCAGTGTGTAAGGCTATTCTAATTTCATTACTGGTACTGCTAAAGAGAACTTTTGTAGTGTTTTAATCCAATAATCTTATCTGATAGAATAATTTTGCTGTTTTAGCATAGATAAGAAAGCCAAAACAAAAACCTGCTATATTTAAATGTTTA
>NC_051418.1:9865936-9866022 GCF_015228065.2 Penaeus monodon | reverse complement strand
AAACTGCGGCTAGCTAAGGCCTTGCAGTTGTTGCTCTCGATTGCAAGAACGGCGCCAAAGCCTGCGTGTGCAAGCCGTGTGCATTT
>NC_051418.1:9865288-9865594 GCF_015228065.2 Penaeus monodon | reverse complement strand
ACAACAAAAAAAACTGCGAGAGCAGAAAAAAGCGGAAGAGTGAGACAAAACCAAGATTAAAAAAAAAAATCGACTTAGGAAACAAAGGGCTGTTCCTCCCACCACCGCACCTCCCTGTTTATTTACAGAAGGGATCGACTGTTTGTTGAATCGGACGCGCCTTTAAGCATTCATTCACAGGCGTCTTAAGGAGAAAATCCCGTTTCTATGACACGCCAGGCCCTCCCGTGTCCTCCATGCCGGGCCCTGGTTTGCGTAGCTGGCGGTTCAGACGAGCGTCAAGATAAATATTCAAATTTTCTTTTC
>NC_051418.1:9864904-9865090 GCF_015228065.2 Penaeus monodon | reverse complement strand
GGATTATGCTGTTTATTTGTATGTTTACGCCGTGTTTATACCGATGATAGCGAGGATCCACGACAGAGGAAGGGAAGTAGGTTCATATCCGTTGGTTATTTCTGTGCGTCTCCCGGAGTTCATTAGGGTTATTGTTGCGGGCGTTTGGGAGAAGCGAATGTGATTCCGGGGTTAGGGTTGCTTTTC
>NC_051418.1:9864099-9864323 GCF_015228065.2 Penaeus monodon | reverse complement strand
GGAGGATCGGCGTCCCACGATGAAGTAGGTACAGAGTGATTTCTCAAGAGACTCCTTATGCCTTGAGGTCCTCGAGGCCGTAATCGCTCTGGCTGTGGCGAGAAATATCCATTTTGTTTCTCGCTTCTTTTAAAGATTTGTGCTTTCGTGTGAGCTCTTGTAAGGTCATCGCTGCCATGCGCTTAGTCATTACATTTCCATTCGTGAGTCTTTTTGTTACCGGA
>NC_051418.1:9863756-9864062 GCF_015228065.2 Penaeus monodon | reverse complement strand
GTGATAAATTCTCATTCATTTTCGGTGTCTTGATTCTTCATTCGTTTTTCGCTAAGTAATTGTCGTTGGTTATCGATTATTAATTCTCATTCATTTATCGATAACTAATTCTTATTAATTCTTGATATTTAGTTCTCGTTTATCGATGACTAATTCCCACTTATTTTTCGACAATTAATTCCCACTAATTAAATTAATAAATAGATTAAATATAAATTCTATAATTCTCATTTTAGAAATATACAATTTGGAATTTATATGAACTGTCTAATTAAAAAAAAAAAAAAACATTTGGCATTTATATGA
>NC_051418.1:9863422-9863727 GCF_015228065.2 Penaeus monodon | reverse complement strand
CGCTTGGCATTTATATTAACCGTCTATTTTTCCCCTCATTTGGAATTTAAATTAATTAAATATCTTTTTTTTTTCTATTACAGGTAAGACCGAGTGACTGTTCGTAAAAGGCGTCGTGTGAGTATTCAGCTTTCAGCGTTTTTCGTCTCATTGTGACGTCAGGAGAGGGCCTTATCTAATCTCCCAGTGGCCGTTTTAAGGAGTCAGAATTAGTCCTTCCCTACTGCGTCTCTGCTTTCAGGGTTTTTTCTCTCTCTCTTCCGTCGTTCATAACTTGCTCTGTTCATTTTAGATTATATATTTTT
>NC_051418.1:9863174-9863253 GCF_015228065.2 Penaeus monodon | reverse complement strand
TATGTACATAACCTTTCTTCCCTCCTTTCCTCTCACCTCCTCACCCCACTCGTCTCTCTCATAATATAATGCGCGCGAG
>NC_051418.1:9862996-9863072 GCF_015228065.2 Penaeus monodon | reverse complement strand
TTTGTGTGTGTGTGTGTCTCTTTCATCGCCCTTTCATTATCTTCTTTCTCCACCTCCACACTTTTCCCACATGTTG
>NC_051418.1:9862769-9862858 GCF_015228065.2 Penaeus monodon | reverse complement strand
TCCCGGCTCTCCACACCGATATGTTATCTTGTCCAGGAGTGGGGGGGCGTTCTCGCGTGACACTGAAACAGGTAAGTTTTCAGGGAGTT
>NC_051418.1:9861985-9862167 GCF_015228065.2 Penaeus monodon | reverse complement strand
TACAAGCACTTGAGTCGGATAGTAGGTAAATAATACAGGCATATGGGTCAGAAAGTAAATAAGTAAAAAAAAAAACAGTAGAGATGGTCAGAAAGTAGGTTCACAAGCAGTCAAACAAGCTAGCAGTTAATGAGTGGCTAAACGAGACACGGGTTTAACAAATCACAAAAAAACTGCCCGAC
>NC_051418.1:9861591-9861698 GCF_015228065.2 Penaeus monodon | reverse complement strand
GTCAACAAAGATCTAGGCTAGCGGACAGTGAGTAACCAGAAGGGCTAGTCGTGGTCCCGAGACCAAGTAATGGAGCAAGCAAACAGCTGATAAGGAAAGCGGCACGC
>NC_051418.1:9861475-9861551 GCF_015228065.2 Penaeus monodon | reverse complement strand
CACAAATAGAGGACAGTAGGTAAGTAGAATGTCGAGCTGAGGGATTGTAGACAAGCAAATGTACATGGGAGGACAC
>NC_051418.1:9860379-9860578 GCF_015228065.2 Penaeus monodon | reverse complement strand
CACATATCTGTGCTGACAGATATACAGAGGCAGAGATCGGGGGGGGGGACCTATGGGGAAAGGCGAGGGGGGGTGCTATGGGGACAGGCAGGATGGGGGGTGTGGGGGCTGCGGGAACGGGCAGGGGGAGGGGGGGGGGAGTTTCACCGCATAATTGAAAGCACTCACGTCATTAGGCTTAATTCAATTCGAGAATGCA
>NC_051418.1:9860250-9860356 GCF_015228065.2 Penaeus monodon | reverse complement strand
AGGAAATGGGATGAAGCAAGTGGACTGAAGCCTAATTTACTTCAAATATGACTTTTAGTGATCTGGAAAATGGTGTGAATTGCAACAGCAGGATTAATTAAGCTTT
>NC_051418.1:9859951-9860229 GCF_015228065.2 Penaeus monodon | reverse complement strand
AAAAACAGAAATAAGTGATGGAAAATGGTGTGCATTGCAACAGCAGGATTGATTAAGAGGCATTTATAGAGAAAAAAAAACAGAGGTAAGTGATGGAAAATGGTATGAATTGCAACAGCAAGATGGGTGTTATTTAGTTTTTAGAAAGAAGGAAATATGGGAAATTGAAAAAGTGGATTTGAATGTTGCATGGCAAGGGGCAGCAGGGCGAGGGAGGGAGCTGGAAAGTCCACGGAGTTGAGAGTGCCTTGCGGATGGCATCGGAGGGTGCCTCTCGC
>NC_051418.1:9859586-9859774 GCF_015228065.2 Penaeus monodon | reverse complement strand
GCTACGTTACCTCATCCTTTTCAATTGTAAGCTTTTGCCTCAATAAAAGTCAGAAAGTCCCTGGAACGCAAACACGGGCGCAGTCCTCCTTGGCCGCTCCTGATGTGACAGCCCGAGTCTGCTTCCGCTGTTCGTGTCACGTGGTCACTCGGTCGGTGTGTCTTTCTCTCTCCCTCTCTCTAGTTTCG
>NC_051418.1:9859245-9859334 GCF_015228065.2 Penaeus monodon | reverse complement strand
GGGAAGGTCACGCTGTCTCTCGTGGAAACTTCCCTCCACCAATTATGTTTTCGGGCGGCTCCGTGGGCGTCGGTGCAAGCGGAAATGCC
>NC_051418.1:9858662-9858986 GCF_015228065.2 Penaeus monodon | reverse complement strand
GGGTTTATTTAAGGAATTGATAGTGAGGATTAAAAATACGTTGAAAATAAAGATTGGAGAGAGAACGGAGAGCGAATAAAATAGCAAAACAATAGCAGAAGCGAAACCACGTTGCCCGGAAGCGAATTTCACTGACAACGCACAAGAATATATGAATAAATTAATAAGAAAAAAAAGATTAAATACCAAAACATTAAATAAATAGAGAAAGTAAAAAAAAAAAAATCGAATTAATAAGGAAATAAACAAAAGAACATCTCGAATAATAAACTTTTTTTTTTAAGTTGATGAAATATATTCCCCTTTGGCTTCAGTTCGCGCGCG
>NC_051418.1:9857099-9858137 GCF_015228065.2 Penaeus monodon | reverse complement strand
TGGAGGGAAGCAAGACTTATCACTTATTTAATAGGCAAAAGAGGGGGGGAGGGGGGCGAACACTTAAGAGGCAAAAGGGGGGGAAGGGGGGGTGAACACTTATTTAAGTGGCGAAAGGGAAAGGGGAGGGGAAGGGGGAGTGAACACTTATTTAAGAGGCAAAAGAGGGAATTGAACACTTATTTAAGTTGCAAAAGGGGGAGTGAACACTTATTTAAGAGGCAAAAGAAGGAATTGAACACGTATTTAAGTGGCAAAAGGGGGGAGAAAGGGTGGGAGTGAACACTTACTTAAAGACAACGGGGAGAAAGAGGGATGGAAATTTATTTAAGAGGCAGAAAGGGATGGAAATTTATTTAAGAGGCAGAAAGGGATGGAAATTAATTTAAGAGGCAGAAAGGGATGGAAATTAATTTAAGAGGCAGAAAGGGATGGAAATTAATTTAAGAGGCAGAAAGGGATGGAAATTAATTTAAGAGGCAGAAAGGGATGGAAATTAATTTAAGAGGCAGAAAGGGATGGAAATTTATTTAAGAGGCAGAAAGGGATGGAAATTTATTTAAGAGGCAGAAAGGGAAATGGGGTTGCGGGCTTGAGCACTTATCAACACTTTGATACTTATTTAATAGGCAAAGGGGGTAGGGGACACTTAGACAGGAAAATAGGGTTGAAGAGAGAGATGAAAGAGAAAAGGGGAGCTGAAGAAACTGGAAATATGAAACGCAGGAGAGGAAAAGGTGCATAGAGAAACGGGAGGGAATAGGTGAAGGTAAGAAGGAAAAGGGTGAGATAGAAACGGGGATAAAGGAAAGAGAAATGGGAATAGAGAAACCGGACGATGGGAAGGTAGAAGAGGGACGGAAAAGAAGTAGAGACCAAGTGATGAAGCAGACTTGATAAACGCCAAGAGAAAAGAGAGAGGGGGAAAAGAAATATGATGAATATAGGGAATAAAAGTCAGTGGCTTAATCTGGGCAATCGAAGATGGAAATTTCTAACCCTCCCCCCCCCCTTCCCGCACCTACCTACCCACCTCCG
>NC_051418.1:9856835-9857042 GCF_015228065.2 Penaeus monodon | reverse complement strand
TGATAATAAGAATCCGCGCACGACTGAGCCGCGACTTCCCAAGGGCGCCGCCGCTGCCCGGGGCCATCTTATCAGTGCCCCGGCGAAGGTCACGCGATAAGGGCCGTCGGGGGGGCGGGGGGGGATGCTGGCCACACGAGCCTGTGGCGTGCGCTCGCGTTCGCTCTGCTCCTCTCGCTCCTCTCGCTACTCTCTTTTCTGCTCGTT
>NC_051418.1:9855503-9855610 GCF_015228065.2 Penaeus monodon | reverse complement strand
TCCATTTCCTTTCTTTATTTTCTCATGTGACATGGTTTGCGAGATAAGATAAAAAGAAACTAAGTAGGTCGTCACTACTGATATGGAAGGCTCGCGTAATAAGTATC
>NC_051418.1:9854113-9854227 GCF_015228065.2 Penaeus monodon | reverse complement strand
GTGAAAAATTGTGTGGATGAAAACTGCGATGTCACAAAAAGGGTAAATAATTGCCTGTAAAAAAATATTCAAATAACAATATTGATGATAATGGTAGTAAAAATGATAGTGGTG
>NC_051418.1:9853605-9853848 GCF_015228065.2 Penaeus monodon | reverse complement strand
ATATCTTTCCTCCCCTTTTTACTCGATTATCTCCTGGCCTGTCACTCGAACTTGCAGAAAGGGGGGGGGGGGGACCAGTCTATGTATTTTGCATCTTTCCTTTCATAAGAGTAATAAAGCAACTGCGCTTTAACATTGTATTAATCTGGTCTCTGCTTGTGCCTGCGGGAGCTCTTTGAGGATGCAATTTTCGACCTAATGCTATGATGTTTTTAATTGCTCTTTCCTTTGCTTCTACTGTTT
>NC_051418.1:9853053-9853445 GCF_015228065.2 Penaeus monodon | reverse complement strand
CCCCCCTCCCCCTCCGCACCCGATGTCCAGCGACCCGAAATCCCCCCCCCCCCTCCTCACCCGATGTCCAGCGACCCGAAATCCCCCCCCCCCCTCCGCACCCGATGTCCAGCGACCCGAAATCCCCCCCCCCCCCCACTCCGTGACCCGAAATCCCCGGGACCCGAGAGCGAGTCATTTGAGGCGTCGCGGCCGCCCTCGGATGTGGGATCGTCCCCGCCGCGCCGCCGACTCTGCCGAAGGCGCAGAAGCTTCAGTTCCGAAGAGTCGGATCGGGTTTCTGGAGATATTCGACACCTTCCTGGCTATTTCGGGATCGTCCCCGAGGCCTCGTGGAAGCCTCCTGAAAGCCTCCTGAAGCCTCCGGGTGAAGCTTCGGAATACTTGAATGC
>NC_051418.1:9852880-9853031 GCF_015228065.2 Penaeus monodon | reverse complement strand
GGGGGGGGGGGGGCGAGAGGGAGGCTTCGTGGGCGGTGGGCGTGGTTCAAGAACGGGCAGGGATTTGGTGGGTGTGGTTTCAAAACCGGCAGGAATTGGTTCGTGGTGGTGTAAAAATCATCATCACCTGCTACCACAACTGCTTCGCTCG
>NC_051418.1:9852382-9852582 GCF_015228065.2 Penaeus monodon | reverse complement strand
CTAATTCTTTCATCCTTTTTATTTTTACTGCTATTTTTATGATCAAGTTTCATATGAAATAATGCCATTTGAACCATTCGGTCAGTCACTATTTTTTCTTTTTTTTTCTCAAACTTCTCAGAACAGTTAATCAGTGAACGATTTTTTCTTGGAATTTTGAATAGGTGTTTATGATCGCCGAAAGAAAATGTTCACAGGGA
>NC_051418.1:9851850-9852192 GCF_015228065.2 Penaeus monodon | reverse complement strand
AAAGAAAAAAAAAATCCCGAGGATTTTTCGGAAACCCCAACAAGAAAGGCGCATTTTTGCCCCTTGGCTTGCCGCCATTTCGTATTTCGTATCATTTGTAGTTTTCGGTGCAGTCGCCTCGCGTTTCAAAAAATATAAAAAAGCGCCCTCAAATCAACCATTGTTTGTGTTCTTGAGGATTATCATTAGCCGTGATTTTAGATGTGAATATTTGTCGTGCTCTTGAAGATGTTCTTGAAGTTGTTGCTGTTGCATGCGACGGCAGCGCCATCCTTAGCAACAGCGGGGGACGTTTGAATCGAATGCTTGTTAAACCTGACCCGGCGGAGCGTTCCAGTCTGA
>NC_051418.1:9851281-9851427 GCF_015228065.2 Penaeus monodon | reverse complement strand
TGACTCCTATCTGATGCCCAGCGCCTGAGCTTATCCGTCTGTGCAGTAGATTTTGGCGTAAACAGACGAGGGTCGACGGCCTGGGATGCGGGCTTAAGGGTACGGTTCATGGTCTCTGGTTCAACGCGTCATCTGCCGTCTACCCT
>NC_051418.1:9849902-9849972 GCF_015228065.2 Penaeus monodon | reverse complement strand
ATTTCTAAGAGCGGGGGGGGGAGGGGTGATAATGGGAGGTGGATTTGTTTTGCATAATGAAGAGATTTAC
>NC_051418.1:9849354-9849705 GCF_015228065.2 Penaeus monodon | reverse complement strand
AAACTGATCATGGACGTAAATTACACACAGACACACACAAAAATAATAATAAATAAAAAAAATGTTAAATAAATAAGTATAGAGATAATAGTAATAATAGTAATAAATAGATAAAAAAATAAAAAAAATATACAGAGAGATGACTGAACATTAAAACATAAATTTCGAAATCAAACAGAAACGCACCCATCCACCGTATAGTTGATTAACATCATATGTAAACACGCTTTTTTTTCCAAAGTTCGGATGGCGAGTTGACCGAAGCCCCGAAACACGTCATTTCGAAATAATTGCCGATGACTGAGTGCGCTCGCCTCTCGCCGCTGTTAAAACGGCGGGGGAGGGGGAGAA
>NC_051418.1:9848849-9849016 GCF_015228065.2 Penaeus monodon | reverse complement strand
TCCAGTTTCATACAAATATGAAAGTTGCAAAGGGTGGGGAGGAATCGATGCATGAAAGAGGGAGATGAGATGGGGACGAGGGAGAACATACGTACACAGTGAAAGTAAGGAGAGATTGAGGAGGAAGAGATACACAGATTGAGGAGAAAAATTCATTAGCCTTTTAA
>NC_051418.1:9848106-9848653 GCF_015228065.2 Penaeus monodon | reverse complement strand
AGTTGTCTCTAAGCAATGAGTAAACAATGAAGGTCATCTCCCCCCCCCCCCGTCCCGCCGCCCAAATTGCCTCGATTCTCCCTCCCACTCGCTTTCCTCTCCTCTGTTTCTACCTTCTCTCTCTCTCTTTCTTTCCCCCTTTCTCTTTTCTCTTCTCTTTCCTCATTCCCCTCTCCTCTTCTCACCTCTTCCCTTCTCCTCTTCTCCCCTCTTCCTCTCTTTTCTTCTCCCCTCTTCCTCTCTTTTCTTCTCCCCTCTTCCTCTCTTGTCTCCCCTCTTCCTCTCACTTCTCCCGTCTTGCCCTTTCGTCGTCTCCCCTCTTCCTGTCTCTATTCCCCTATTTCCCCTCTCCTTGTCTCCTCTTTTCCCCTCTCCTTGTCTCCCCCTTTCCCCTCTCCTTGTCTCCTCTTTTCCCCTCTCCTTGTCTCCTCTTTTCCCCTCTCCTTGTCTCCCCATTCTGAGTCACACTAGCGGAATCTTGAACACGTGACTCGCAACTTCTTTGAGCAAAACGCTAGTTCGCAGTTTCTGATTCTATCGCACGGGA
>NC_051418.1:9847520-9847748 GCF_015228065.2 Penaeus monodon | reverse complement strand
GAAGTGCGCGAGCGCGCGACGCGAGTGAAGAAATGGCGTCGGGAAGAAGCCAGTTCGATTGTCTGTTTACATTCGGCGTCGTTCGCGAGGGACAGATTGCACCCAGCGTTGCACTCGTTATGCAAGGAGAGTGAGATTTTTTTTGTACTTGCTGAGACACGACGCAGGTCCGTCCGCGGTGCAGTTTGTTTGTCAGTGAGAATTAGTGTAGAAACGTACGCGCATACA
>NC_051418.1:9847220-9847466 GCF_015228065.2 Penaeus monodon | reverse complement strand
CGCGCGCGCGCGCCCGCATTCATGAATTGTGCGTTCTTGACTGCGATCACAATACTTGTTTATTAACTTTTTTCATTAAGCCATTAGTTTGGTTTCAGACAGTCATCAGCTTTACGTAATAGTTAAGTAAAGAGCAAAATAGCCTGTTTTAACAGTGTGTTCATGAAGTATATTATGAACAGTTGGCTGGACGCGCACACAAGAAAATAGATAAATATTTTGATTTGTTTGTGTGCTTGGTAGGTC
>NC_051418.1:9846539-9846675 GCF_015228065.2 Penaeus monodon | reverse complement strand
ATTTGAATGGAGGGAGGAAGGCAGAGAGCAGAAAGGGGAAGAGCGATTGAGAGAATAAATACAATCAAGAATAAGCGTAGGAAGCAACGACCGATGTGCAGGCCAGTCGGCTGACGTGCCACTGCGCATAGAAGTA
>NC_051418.1:9846262-9846515 GCF_015228065.2 Penaeus monodon | reverse complement strand
GAGCCGATTGATGTGATTGCAAGTCTTAGCTGTTGCACTGGCTGTGATGTTACAGCGACAGCGTTATTATGCAACATCTGTTCGCTTCTGTATCATAGTGGTTCGTTGTTGCTAATGTGGAGATCATTATGGTCGACGTTATAACCATCTCTGCACGATTTTTTTTTCTGGATTTCCTTTTTTCATCCCTTTCATCATTGCTCTCTCTCTCTCTCCTTCGTTCCTCTATAGGTCCTTCCTCCCATACACAAGA
>NC_051418.1:9845903-9846044 GCF_015228065.2 Penaeus monodon | reverse complement strand
ACACACACATACGCGCCGATGAAATGATTAGTTCGGCTCCAACACTGACCCATTTACACGGCGTCGATTTATGGCCCCCGAAAGACCGCCCGAGACGGCCTCTTGGTCCAAACGGCGCTGCCCTAGAGCGCGGCGCCGGGC
>NC_051418.1:9843261-9843352 GCF_015228065.2 Penaeus monodon | reverse complement strand
ATTGCTGGAAAGCAGAAGGAGAAAGTGTTCGGGAAGAGGCTTGAAGTGTCGACGTAGAAGGAATAGAGGGGAGGAAGGGAGGCGAAGAATG
>NC_051418.1:9842946-9843056 GCF_015228065.2 Penaeus monodon | reverse complement strand
GTTTTGTGGGGGGGGGGGGTTTTTTTTTTTGTGTGTGTTGTGTTGTTTGTTGTTTGGTTGTTGGTTGGTCGCCTGTTTTGTTTTTCCCTTTTCCCCTTGTGTGTTGTTCA
>NC_051418.1:9842532-9842870 GCF_015228065.2 Penaeus monodon | reverse complement strand
AAATCCCCCCCCCCCCCAAAGGCCCGGGGGCCCGGGCCCCCGGGGGGGGGGAAAGGGGGAAAGCAAAAAGGGCGAGGCGGGGGATTGCTGGAAACCCGGGGAAGGTTGGGGAAGAGGCTTGAAGTGTCACGTGAGGAAAAGAGGCAGAAGGGTGGGGAAGAAGGAGATGCGAGGAAATGAATGAATAAACGCGGAGGAGAGCGATGGATAGACCGATAGGAAGCGCATGCAGACGGGCAGACAAGAAACTCCCAGTCATACGCCATCAGTATGCAAATCCTGACTGGGTTAGAGAGTCCGATCTGACCGTGGGGGACGCGACCTGTGGCGACGTGGCG
>NC_051418.1:9842026-9842114 GCF_015228065.2 Penaeus monodon | reverse complement strand
GCCCGGACGTCTGGCGAATGTCTCCGGGATGCTACCTGTCTTGTCTCAACCTTCGCAGCCTGCTTTCTCACCTCTTCTCTGCCCTTGG
>NC_051418.1:9841637-9841876 GCF_015228065.2 Penaeus monodon | reverse complement strand
TGGGCCCGGTTTTTTTTCTTCAATTTTCGGGTTATCATCATTACATAATTTTTTCTGTGACTGTTATCGTTGTTTTGCGGTTGTGTTTTGCCACTTTCTCTCTCTCTCTCCTTCCTATATTTATATTCCTGTAACGTGCGCGCTGATATCTCGTTTGTGTCTCCTTGAATTTATGTTGATTCTTCTCTATTTACCTCTTAACATTTAGCTTAGGTGTGTCTTCTGTGTGTTTGTACACT
>NC_051418.1:9840620-9840762 GCF_015228065.2 Penaeus monodon | reverse complement strand
TCACCTCTCACTATGGCACACCTGTTGAATTATTGTGCCATTGCACCTGTTGGCATCTCTCCGCGGTTTGGTATTCATCGATGGCACTTGTTGAATTTTGCCGGCACTTGTTGATCATCTCCGTGCTATCCATGAGCTGATC
>NC_051418.1:9839959-9840083 GCF_015228065.2 Penaeus monodon | reverse complement strand
CTAATGGTTTGCTTTAACGCCGTGCTTGGGGCCTGTTTTGCATATTTCATACGTGCCTTTGGTTTTTGTTAACACTTGCCCGAGCATTAGCAACTGGGCATTTTTCATTCGTGTTTGGAGCTTT
>NC_051418.1:9838746-9839093 GCF_015228065.2 Penaeus monodon | reverse complement strand
CATCCTCCTCATCTTTTTTCCTTTCTTATTTTTCTCCGTTATTTTCGATAAAATATTCAAATTCATCATCCGTTTCATCCATTTTATTCGGCATTTTTTTTCATCTTTAATTTTCCAATTTCAATTTTGACAGAACTTTTGACGAACGAGGCACAATCATGGCCTTCATTTGCTTATTAATTAGATCGGTAATTAAAGTTATTTGTTTACGATCTCTTCCACAGCAACACCTGAGGCCGGTCTTGTTTTGATAGAAAAGTCTGATGTTTTGATGATATTGAGATCAATTTTATTTTTTTTACTTTTCAGGTAACGTCGAATTTCGTCGAGGAGGATCAAAAGGTAGA
>NC_051418.1:9837929-9838155 GCF_015228065.2 Penaeus monodon | reverse complement strand
GCCCCCTGCAAGAGCACTTGCATACACCGACACTTTGTCCGCCTGTTGCAGCTGCTCGGTAGGGCGGCCATCCCTCAAATTCTTCTGAAAGGCGGCAGTGCCAGGGTCAGAATTCAGCTCAGCGCCCCGCCACAGTACCCTTGTTCATGGCCATAGTCCCAAATTGCTCTCGCCAAAGGACGCTGCGCGCACCTCTTCACTCAACGCGCCCCTCCTTGACGTGCGT
>NC_051418.1:9836443-9837873 GCF_015228065.2 Penaeus monodon | reverse complement strand
TCCTTCATCCTCATTTCGCCACGGCCCGCCCCGCCTGGCACTCCGGGGAGGTCCACCGAGCGCCTTTTTAAGATCCCGGGGCGAAATCCTAAAGAAACCGGGGTCGGGATTGATGGATCTGTCAGGTCAGTTGGGGCTGAGGCCGGGGGGCGGTGTGTCATGCCCTTGGCGAGGCAGAAATTGTCAGCTAGGTCTTTTGTGCGAGTCTATTGGCACTCGTAAGAAGTAAAAAGTCTGGGGATTTGAGAGCTGTCAGGTTTAATTAAGAGGAAAGAAAGAAGGAAATGTTCCTCTTTGCAGGGCTGAACGCCGTGGCTCCTCGCCGTGCGTCTTCTCACGCTGGAATTAACAGCTGTGACCAACTCGATTAGCTTTGCCCGGCCCATCCTCAGAACCCACACTAGGGTCCCTCTACGTCTCCATAAAAGAATGTATTATCACTCTCCCGTTTATAATGAAGTTACGAACCAGTGGAGAGACGAAAACACCGCTGCTGTTGAGTCGCATTGATAATTAGTCCAGATACTATCGCGTCGGTCTCTGTCGCAGGTGTAAGGAGACGAGCTCGGACGAGTGCACTTGAGGTCTGTCGCGATGGTCGTGGAGTCAGGCGCTGATGCCAAAACTCCCAAGGTTTCCTTGCGAAATATGACACGGACTGAATGCAGAATCTCTCATGTGAACCACGCGGAATTCTTAAGAAATGAATAGATAAGGGGATAAATAAATACAGAGAGAAAGAAGGGGAAGAAACGGTAAAAAATATATAATACGGAGTAAAAGCCGAGAGATTAATGCGACATGAGATGATAGCGTCACGGTGTCACTGTCCCAGTAGCCAGGCCTTCCACTCGCGACAACTCTTCCACTTGTGCATGCTCAGGATGCCACTTGCACGGTCTGGTATGTTGGTAATGTTGCAGACAAGTGAGAAGGACGTTTGGTGGATCGATTTGTGTGATTGTCAATATACGCGGAGATAAAGGATCGCACTCAGATTAAGTATGTAACTTTTTTTACTCGTAAGACCAAGATGTGAGACGAGTTTAAGTAAATGGTTTCTTCAGTAGCGTCAGTTGGTGCATTTGATGGCCCTCGTATTTTGGACCCGAGATCGTAATACCGATCCATTTTGGCGAACCCGAACCTCAACCAAGTCAGAGCTTCAAGGGGCGCCGTCCCGCTGAAAGCATTTCGCAAGCGCAGACTCGAGGCTGTGACCGACCGCGAGGCACGCTAAGGGTACTTCACACTCCGTACGTATTAATTTTCTCATGTAGAAAGGCAACGCACTTGAAGAATGAGCGTGGGCGGCCGTGTGTAACGAGAGCTCCACCTTCTTGGCTTGGCGAGACGCTCTCGGGCCGCCCACGACGCCCGCGCCGATTCATTCATCCTTCAGCTTGAATGCAGACTCGCCGCCGCTCCGC
>NC_051418.1:9835422-9835486 GCF_015228065.2 Penaeus monodon | reverse complement strand
TGATTGTACAGTTATTCGGGCGTGAAGGCTGGGTTATTTAGGATTCTCGGAAAGCAGTTACGTT
>NC_051418.1:9834593-9835340 GCF_015228065.2 Penaeus monodon | reverse complement strand
GTCAGAGGTGAGGTCTGACCCCCGTTGTTTCATCGGTCGATTCCCTTTTTCTTCTGAAGACAGACAGCGTGGGGCGTGTCGGAGAAGCTGCGATGTCGGAATTCCGTTGGTCGTATCTCGCTCGCCGTGGTGTGTTATCTCGGAAGGGCATCCGGTCGGGGATGACCTGGGTATCGGCGTCATGGTTAGGGTAATGACCTGGGTATCGGTGTGATTTTTAGGGCGATGACCTGGGTATCGGTGTGATTTTTAGGGCGATGACCTGGGTATCAGTATAATCTTAATTTCGATGACCTGGGTATCAGCGTTATAGTTATTTCGATGACCTGGGTATCGGCGTTATAGTTATCACGATGACCTGGGTATCGGCGTTATAGTTATCACGATGACCTGGGTATCGGCGTTATAGTTATCACGATGACCTGGGTATCGGCGTTATAGTTATTTCGATGACCTGGGTATCAACGTTATAGTTATCACGATGACCTGGGTATGACGTGAACCCCATTGTTGCTGAACTGGATTCGGAAGTGCAGTATTCAGTGTTTTTTTCCGAAATCAGACAAAGGAATGGATTATTTCGTTTATACTTTGAGCTGGCAGTATTTATAATATATAAAAAAGTATATATAAAAAACAGTCTGGTCGGGCGAAAGAAAGTCTGGCGGCGCATTTCGAGAGAATTTTTGCGCGACAGAAACTAGTGGTCGTGTTATCGGGGTTGGGTGTTTCGGTTATTGTTATTTA
>NC_051418.1:9834135-9834301 GCF_015228065.2 Penaeus monodon | reverse complement strand
GAAGTGGAGAGTCAACCCTATTATTAGCAGTTATAATCTTCGACCGTCTTGTTGTTATGGCTTTCTCCGTGTTTGTTTATTTAAAAAGATAATATTTAGAGATTTCTGGCATTTACCTCGAAAACTAGGGTATAAATCCGCTCACAAACTGTGTAATTGGTCAGTT
>NC_051418.1:9833585-9833729 GCF_015228065.2 Penaeus monodon | reverse complement strand
ATAAAGACTTCCACTGATTGACTCGTAAATAGCTTATTTTTCGGTAGCTGTACATTTTTTCCGCGTTTTTTTCTAACGTCAAATCGGGTGTTCAAGGTTGATCAGTCACCATTCATTTTTTCTGATCCTCGGGGATTCACTTTC
>NC_051418.1:9832465-9833063 GCF_015228065.2 Penaeus monodon | reverse complement strand
CTACATTTGGTGAGAGAGCGTTGATGTGTTTACGTGTGAGGGAGAATCAGCAGGGATGCCTGGGCGGTGCCAGATAGTGCCAAGAATACAAGCTTGTGGAGGATGAAAGGGTGAGGGAAGGGGAGGGAGGGGAGAATGGAAGGAGGGGGGAGGGAGGGGGGGGAGAATGGAAGGAGGGGGAGAGGGGAGGAGGGAGAAAGAGAGGAGGGAAGTGCGAGATATGGAGAGAGGGAAATGTGAGGGAGGTGTGAAGGAGGGAGAGAGAGGGAGGGGTGAGGGAGAGGGTAGGAGATAGGGAGGGAGGGAGAGTAGGCGAGAAGGAAGGTGTGAGAGAGGGAGAGTGAGAAAGAGGGCGAGAGGGAAAGAGGAAGAGTTGGTGAGTGGGAGGGTGCGAAAGAGGGTGGGAGAGAGATAATATGAGAAAGAAGCAGAAAAGGGGTGAGAGTAAGGGGAAGGAAGGAAAAGGGGAAAAGGGAAAGAAGGAGAGAGGAAAAGGAAGGGGAAAGAAGGAGAGAGGGAAAGGAAGGGGAAGAGGTTAGGGAGACAAATATGTTCATGAGAACGAACAGACAGGTTGACATCACCCCCCCTCCCCCCC
>NC_051418.1:9832237-9832331 GCF_015228065.2 Penaeus monodon | reverse complement strand
TCAGAAACCAAACGTCAACACAGATCCGTTTCATTTCCTAAAGACATGAAAAAAAAAGAAAAAAAAGAGACCATAAAAAGCCAGTTTCGAGAAG
>NC_051418.1:9832051-9832160 GCF_015228065.2 Penaeus monodon | reverse complement strand
ATCGAAATGGTTGATTGATATTTGACTCGTCTCTCGCGGATCATTCCGGTCCTTTTGTAGCTGATTCCTCTTCTTTCTGTTTTGTTGTTGACAGTTTTATTTGCTGTTT
>NC_051418.1:9831564-9831848 GCF_015228065.2 Penaeus monodon | reverse complement strand
TCTGACGAAGGCTGTAGAATGAACCTTTTACCCCCCCAAAAAAGGGTCGGAAGTGAGTGCGAAATGAGAGTGAAAGTGAGTGCGAAATGAGAGTGAAAGTGAGTGCGAAATGAGAGTAAAAGTGAGTGCGAAAATGAGGACGAAAATTGAGTGCGAAAACGAGGCGAGAGCGAGAGCGAGCCTCCCCGCCAGCCTCGCCGATGAACGTCAGGAGGCCTTGTCGGCGTCGCCAGCATGCTCGCGTCGACCGCTTTTTATTGCAGTCATCCCTCGCAGCCTGCCAG
>NC_051418.1:9830880-9831122 GCF_015228065.2 Penaeus monodon | reverse complement strand
CTCATGCCACTCTTGCCTGTCTTCGAATCTTGTCTCTCCAAAGGACCCCGTTATTACGTATTCAACTTTTTCTTCTTATTTTTTTTTTCTATTCATCTTTCATACATAATTGGAGAGAATCAGTAGATGAAAGAAAAAGAAGGAAGAATTGTTGAGATAATCTGGGAATGGGAACAGATCTTGCGGAATTCCAGTGGGAATAGTTGGTTAGGCAATTTGCATGCTGGCGTCACGTTAAGGAA
>NC_051418.1:9830708-9830832 GCF_015228065.2 Penaeus monodon | reverse complement strand
CACTCCCTTGGGCACAGCGGAGTGCTATACGTGCTATAGTGCTATGCTCCCAGCGGAGGCTTATAAGATTGGCGTTGTAAATTTTCCGTGGCTTCTTTTTGCTTGGGGGGGGGGGGAGTTGGGG
>NC_051418.1:9830432-9830497 GCF_015228065.2 Penaeus monodon | reverse complement strand
TTTGTGAATAGATTTCTCCTTGGCGCATTTTATTGAAATATATCGTGTTTGCTTTGAGGATCACC
>NC_051418.1:9830068-9830394 GCF_015228065.2 Penaeus monodon | reverse complement strand
AGCATCTAAATCTTTTTAATTATCATTATTCTTTGCTTGGTTTCACCCCCTCCCCCCGTGGTCGAGTCGTCATCCCCCCCCCCCGTGATCGAGTCGTCCCCCTCCGTCTGCCACGAGGTGTCCCCGCGACGGCTGTCTGTCCTCCGTCTTCCCTCCCGCTGTCTCGCGCCCTCCGCCGCCCTCTTCCGCCCTCCGCCGCCCTCTGTCGCCGTCTTCCGCCCACCGCCGCCCTCCGCCGCCCTCTTCCGCCTTCTGCGCGTCGCCGGGGCATCGCTGAGGCCGCGGGTATCCAGGCGAAGCAGGGTAGCGAAGGACGTCTTGTTACG
>NC_051418.1:9829440-9829634 GCF_015228065.2 Penaeus monodon | reverse complement strand
CCTTCTCCCTTTAGATATTGAGCGTGGGGGGGCGGGGGGGGGCAGGGGTCCGGCCCAATTGGATTGGAAACTGGGGAAAGAGGCGATTATTCATTGATTAAAAAAACTATTCGAACAAGACAATACAGCGACAACGGGGGAGTGGAAGAGGGCGGGCCTTTACGCACATAAGGGCCTGGGCGGGTGCTTGTGCT
>NC_051418.1:9829199-9829341 GCF_015228065.2 Penaeus monodon | reverse complement strand
ATGCGCGCTGCTTGGGTGCGTATGTGCACGCGTGTATGTAGGTTTATGTGTGTGGATGTGCAGGGACTCGTGTGCCTTGTGGTTGCCATGGTAACTCGTGAATGGGTGTTGAGTACACATCATAAAAATTATTACACGGCTG
>NC_051418.1:9828635-9828704 GCF_015228065.2 Penaeus monodon | reverse complement strand
CAAGAATGAAAGCAAAAATAAAACTTGTAGATTCCTCCTTGTAAATAGAAGTAGCTCCTTACGAGAGGA
>NC_051418.1:9827821-9828024 GCF_015228065.2 Penaeus monodon | reverse complement strand
CCCCGATTCCTCACCCTTGATCTTTGACTATTTACTTTCCTAAGGCCAGTGTTTGGCCCTCAGCCGCCAAATTAGGTCTCGGCTGGACAATGGCGCTGCTACAAGGCGCCTGCCTCTTCATCTGGTGTTACTGCGTCCTAATTGCACTGAGATTCGCCGTCAAGAAACATTGTGATTAACACAAATGCGCGTTCTGTGTCAAA
>NC_051418.1:9827285-9827435 GCF_015228065.2 Penaeus monodon | reverse complement strand
CAACGACAAAAAATCGTGCAGAAGGGCGATGAATTCGCCCTTAATGCCATTTCTTGGAAATCTACAGCAATGTTTTTTTTCTTTTTCTTTACTCTTAAAGGTTAGAGTTTTTTTTTTCTCCTTCTCTCCCCCGTGTCTCTGACTGTCTGT
>NC_051418.1:9826485-9826970 GCF_015228065.2 Penaeus monodon | reverse complement strand
GCATTACAGAACACACACGTTCGCGTGATAAGCGCCCTCACCCCCCCATCCCTTCCCCCGTCCCTCATCCCCCATCCCTTCCCCCTCCCTCACCCCCATCCCTCACCCCCTTCCCCCTCACACCCCCCATGTCGACAGCGTATCCCCATGGATCAATAGTTAAAAGGCCTTAAGATAGCGAATGGGGGTTCCTTTGCTACCTACCTTTGCCGCGGGTGAGTGACGTGTCATGCACAGCGCACATGCAGTGGGGAAACGGAGAAGGAATCATGCGCATGACTATTTTTTTATGAGAAAAAAGAACGTGTAAGAAGAAGAATCCCATTACACGCAGTATATTCCCGTTATTTTCTCTCATTATTATTCTTTCATCACGTCTTCGCTGTTTGGCAACATTTCCGTGCAACAGGGATTCCCAAACATTTTCTTTTCCCCGTTTCCCGATCGCCTCCCATTAAGTCTACTAAACGCCTTCCCTTAACGCA
>NC_051418.1:9826193-9826279 GCF_015228065.2 Penaeus monodon | reverse complement strand
TGTGTTATGTCCTCTCTGTCCGTACCGTGGAAGCGCCGTTGATTTCTGCCTCACGCCTGTCTGCATTTCTTTCTGCTGAGTCATGG
>NC_051418.1:9825258-9825524 GCF_015228065.2 Penaeus monodon | reverse complement strand
TACCGTGTAAACCGGGGGAGCAAGACGGAGGGAAAACCTTCCTCGCCGCAGACAAGTCGAGTCCTGAGAGAGCGAGCAAATCCCTCCCGAATTCTCGGTCAATAGATGGCGTTCGCTCCCCTGATGTCGCAGGGCGCCGCCGTCAGCCCGGAGCGCCTCGCAGCTCTCCGTCGCAGCCACAAACAAAACAATTATCCTTCTGCAGCCTCGGACAGACCTACTGGTATGTGATCGTGGCGTGATCCAGTATAATTATCTGCCGGGGC
>NC_051418.1:9824833-9825031 GCF_015228065.2 Penaeus monodon | reverse complement strand
GCACACACGGCCCTGCTAAGCCTTGCAAGGTGACTGACCTCAACCGCATATTGATATTCTGCTGAATGGCCTCCGCAGTTCCGGCGTTGTCGCGCGTCGTCCAGCGGGGATTCGGGAATTCGGGTCCGATGTAGCACGCGGCTTTTGGCAGGGGGGGGGGGGGGCAGTCAGCGTTCGCCTTCCGCCGCGCCGTCTGCG
>NC_051418.1:9824557-9824672 GCF_015228065.2 Penaeus monodon | reverse complement strand
GGATACATAAAGCCCTTAAACTTATCTGGACGTTGCGTAATCTGTGTCTGATGTTTGCCTGCCCACCTCTGCTTCCGACGAAGGTCCTTGCGCATGTGGTGCAAATTATAACCAT
>NC_051418.1:9824180-9824261 GCF_015228065.2 Penaeus monodon | reverse complement strand
CAACACAAACCACTATCAACCACTGTTTCTCGTCAATCAACGCCTTCCTTCCGCCTTCATGCATCGGCGTTCCCCTGTTCC
>NC_051418.1:9823483-9823692 GCF_015228065.2 Penaeus monodon | reverse complement strand
GCACTACTGTCGTCCCTTGCCAACATCGGCGGGTCAATGAACAGCCATTTCGGGGGGAGGGGAAGAGGGGGGGGGGTGAAAAAGAGGGGAAGGGGAAGAGGGGAAGAAATGGGGAAGGCGAAGAGGGGGCGAAAAAGAGGGGAAGGGGAAGAGGGGGCGAAAAGGGGAAAGTGAAGAAGGGGGGGGGAAGGAGGACCTTAAACACGGTG
>NC_051418.1:9823248-9823383 GCF_015228065.2 Penaeus monodon | reverse complement strand
AAGTTTTGAGCCGCGGCCTCTTGGCCTCCCGACGCCCCGGCTCGAGGCGGGATGGCGAAGGGCCTCTGGCGCCTCGCTCGCCCTTCTGCAGGTAGATGCTGCCTCTGGCTGGCCGTGTGGGCGCGGACGATTGAG
>NC_051418.1:9822320-9822978 GCF_015228065.2 Penaeus monodon | reverse complement strand
TCTTTACCATAAATTTTCCTCATGTTTCCTCACTCCCTTTCTTCTGCTCTCTTCCCGTTTCCTCCTCGTTTCTTGAGGTCTCCCCTCTTCCTCTGTTTCGTCAACGCACTTGAGGGGGGGGGGGGGAGAAAGGAAGAGGGGAAGACAGAGGAAAAAGAAACGGAGGTCGGTGGCCAGTGTTATTATTTTTATATATTTTTGTAATTAATTGATTATTTCTTAACGTTATTAGCAACGAGGCTGATTAGAGTTTGTTTGTTTTTTATATATATATATTTTTTGTAATTATCGTTATTTCTATCCATTGTTATCATAATCCGTATCATTTATCACTTACTGTCTTTTGTTGTAAGGATAATATTCTCTTTTTTTATTTATCGTAAAGAAGAACATAAAAGTATTGAAAATGAACAGAAAAGTAATTGGAAGTAATTATGTATTTTAGTTTCGGTGATAACGATGGAAATATCATTGATGTATAGAGTCTAATCACGAAAATATAACGTTTTACCATAGCATTCATTCTAAAAATATAACGTTTACCATAGCATTCGTTCTAAAAATATAACGTTTGCCATAGCATTCATTCTCAATATGTCAGCTGATTGGCATTTACAGGATATATCATTGGGTAGCTTTGTGATGTAAATACTTCTCG
>NC_051418.1:9821851-9821981 GCF_015228065.2 Penaeus monodon | reverse complement strand
GTAATTTTCGAAAAGTGTAACTGTTGGGAATTTTAGATGAGAATAATTCTTTTGTATTATTTGTGACGTGATGCGACAGAAGAAATGTCTGGTTCCATTTCTGTATGAATCCGTATTTTCTTGTAATCTA
>NC_051418.1:9821235-9821606 GCF_015228065.2 Penaeus monodon | reverse complement strand
AACTTTCTTCTTCCTAAATTTTCTCTCTCCCATTCTTCCTCGCCCACTAAATTCACCATTCGTATAATGAATCAAATTCCCTAAAGGCTTAAGGGTCATTAAGCACGCAAGGTGCATGACCTGAGACAAGGCAGGACCGGGTCAGTTGTCATGCACTCGTCGTGTCCTTGGCAGCTTCCGGCGAGCTGTGGGCGAGGTCAGAGGTCATAGGGGCGGAAGTTTGAGTTTTTCTTGATGATTTTTCAGTTGCTTGCACGCGCCTTTGTGTTGCATTTGGCTTGGGATTAATGGGCGGCCGGTGTTGCATTTGTTTGAAGTGGATTGCCGTGGCGGTGTTGCTATGAAACGCGCGCGTGCGCGTGTGTGTGTGT
>NC_051418.1:9820786-9821045 GCF_015228065.2 Penaeus monodon | reverse complement strand
TCATCAATCAATATTGCACATAAGCAGAAACACGTATAGAGACATACCTACACTAACATACCCCCCGCCCCCCCGCCAAGTATTCAAGCAAAAACGCAGGGCACCGACCTGTTAACACGTACGGATCACGCATTAATCATTCAGCGCTGGAATTAAGGAAGACACGATATCACGCAGCGGTTTTGCCTGTTAATCAGTGTGGCTCGTTAACCTGTGTCAGCGAGAGATAACGGATAAAGAGATGGAGATAAGGGTTGGT
>NC_051418.1:9820272-9820560 GCF_015228065.2 Penaeus monodon | reverse complement strand
TCATCATCACTATATATATTATCTTGCTGCGTCTTTTGAAGAAGGTTTTGGCCCAGAACGAAAAGCTAAGCTTAAACTGCTCCGAGACTACGACGAAAAAAAAGATAATAAAAAAAATCATAATTAGATTATCCGTCTTGGCCGAGTCAAAATTAGCCGCCGGGTATCAAGGAGGGTTCAGTGGCAGAGGACAAGAATAGAATGCTCCTTGGTTGCAGCGGCCGGATGTATTGTACCGTAAATAAAGATGGAATAAAGTCGACCAACAAAGAGATATTGTATGCATGT
>NC_051418.1:9820038-9820220 GCF_015228065.2 Penaeus monodon | reverse complement strand
CGGCAGGGATTTTTGTAAAAAAAAGGCAGACAGAAAGACATATTGCACGATAAAAAATGAATGAAAAAAAAAGAATAGAGATATATTGTTCAGGAAAATATCGAGAAAAAGCAATCGTCAGTGTTTCTGTCACTCTTAATTTGTATGAAAAAGCCATTGATTGATCAAGGATTCGTGACCGG
>NC_051418.1:9819483-9819812 GCF_015228065.2 Penaeus monodon | reverse complement strand
GCCATAGATGGAAAGGCGCCCCAGAATTCCCCTGGGGCGAGTGGATGGAAGATAAGGAACGTGATAAGGTGATCCCGATTATTATATCGGCCGTGGTGGAAAGGGAGGGAGGATTCTGTAGGAGGGGGGGGAGGGAAGAAAGGGAGGAATGGGGGAAGAGGGGGGGGTGGAGAAAGAGGGGAGAGTGAAGGAGAGAGAGGAAGCAAAGGAGGAGGGGGATGGAGGGGAAGAGGAGGAGGATAGCAGTGAAGGAGAGGAATGGCAATGATTCCGAGGGACTGTAGTGTGATCGCGATGTTGGTTTGTTCTAATTGCGAATGCTGAATTAG
>NC_051418.1:9818806-9818938 GCF_015228065.2 Penaeus monodon | reverse complement strand
GAACTTGAATTCCAGATACAGCAGATAGAAACTTCTCATATGTCCATCGGAGACACACTGATTACAGTGTTCAGGTCCCTCCTCTACGGAAGCTTGCTGTGTCATGCGGAAGAACACTATTTATATATGTCA
>NC_051418.1:9818297-9818549 GCF_015228065.2 Penaeus monodon | reverse complement strand
TGTCTTGCATCCAGGCTTGGAGACAGAGAGCGTGCACTTCAATTACAGAAATGTAAATGAAAGGGTCGGTGAGAGGATTTCGGGAAAAAAGCCTTTGTAGGTTTTGCGAAGAACCTTGTAATTAAGTCTACATAATTAAAGGTGGCGGTAAGATTGTTCGATGGATATATTCTGGTCTTTTTGAAAATGAAGGAAAGTAATTATGTAACATAATTATGTATCTTTAGCTGTCTGTCTGGCTATTCTATCAGT
>NC_051418.1:9816214-9816690 GCF_015228065.2 Penaeus monodon | reverse complement strand
CTTAGACCGACGACTGTACTATTTTTAGAAAGAAGTGAATATTTTACTTACGCTGCTTACTTAAGATGCGAATGAGTTAATCTTGGCGAATGCAGCTGTTGCAAGTGTGTGCCAGGTGTGTTGCTAGCGGGACAGGTGTTGGCGCCGCTGTTGACTCATGCGAGAGTATAGAGCTATCGAGGGGATTTTATGAGTATCTTTTTTGTGTGTATATAGCAACGCCTTTTCGAAAAGTACTTTAGTATATTTTGGTTTAATTTACTTTGCTGTACCTATTTTGAGCTTTATCTTTTATTTCTCTTTTGTTATTTGCAATTTTTTTCCCGTCGTTTTGTTTCTATTATTTCTTTCATTTGGTATCTTTTCGTATCCACCTCGATTTTTTTTCCTCCATGATGGATCGCCGCATCTCATTCACTTTCTTCGTGGATTGCCTCATATCGTTCTTTCTCTCATGCATCGCCACGTCCTTTATG
>NC_051418.1:9815544-9815799 GCF_015228065.2 Penaeus monodon | reverse complement strand
TACTGTCACATTCTCTCTCCGTTTACGCCTTTCTATCTACATTCAAAATCTTTTTTAAAATATTCTAAAGAAATGAATAGATAATTATGTTAATCGGCCATTTTCTTTCTCCGCAGGACGAAAAAGAGGCAAACAGAAGTTGAAGAAATAGCAGAAAGGGAAGACTACGTGCGGTGAGAAGTCTACGGAGTCTGTCCGCCGGTTTTCAGTATCAGTCGTGAAGGTTGGCGAAGACACAGGTAATAAAATGATGCC
>NC_051418.1:9815338-9815458 GCF_015228065.2 Penaeus monodon | reverse complement strand
GGGGGGGGGTACTTTTAACATTACCAATAGTGTAATCTGACAAGAATTTTAGAAATTAGTTTATGATAATAATCGGAAAATCTACGGAATGAAAAAAGTAAGAGGTATTCCCTCTCACCC
>NC_051418.1:9814476-9814647 GCF_015228065.2 Penaeus monodon | reverse complement strand
CATGGACACATCTTGCAATTTCCTGTTGCATGTGTGATGGCTGATCAAGTCTCGAGAAACATCTTGGGTCCGGATTTAAAGATGAAAGGCTTTGCTTCTCATTTTCTTCCTTTTGTTGTGTAAATTGTGAAGGTTGAATGTTTAATCTTAATTCAGTTTTTTGAAAATATT
>NC_051418.1:9813949-9814130 GCF_015228065.2 Penaeus monodon | reverse complement strand
CCTCATTCTCCTTCTGCATCAGAGACTGACTGCGAAGGGAGATAAGGACTGAGTGAGAACTAGGGATTTCACAATTATTAACTCGGTGGGATGTGTAATTGGAAATGATTCGTTTTCATCCATCCAACTTTTAACGTCCGGGAAAAACACAGAGAGAAACGGGCGAATATCAAGCAGGGGG
>NC_051418.1:9813421-9813718 GCF_015228065.2 Penaeus monodon | reverse complement strand
CAACGAGTTCCGCCTTAGATAAAAAAAAAAAAAAAATCTGTATATTATAAAGATTTAAACATGTCCGCGGAGACTGTAAAAGACCGGGGTTTAACTGAGCATGTTATGGAGTGAAGTTTGCCACAGACGTTTAGACAGAGAGAAGTTGTTTTTTTGTTTCTGTTACGTGTCAGGAACAGGAAGAAGGGAAGAAAGGAGAGGCGAGTGCTTTGGGGAAAATGGGGGGGGGGGGAGGGGAAAGGGGAAGGCCTGATTGCGAAGTTTTATTTGGCGTTTTGATGTGAGTCGAGGATGGGA
>NC_051418.1:9812470-9812677 GCF_015228065.2 Penaeus monodon | reverse complement strand
GTCTGCTTACTGCTTACCCTGCTGCCTCGTGTAATATCCTGCTGCACTGAGCTCATAATCCCCGTCCCTGTAGCCCATTAGATCCCGGGCGGAGGCTTGCTTTCTGAGGGAGGCCCGGCGGCGGAGGCTTGCTTTCTGAGGGAGGCCCGGCGGCGGAGGAGGCCGTGTTTAGCGTCGTCGCGGCTGAAAGGCATTGCGGTGTTTTTT
>NC_051418.1:9811592-9811793 GCF_015228065.2 Penaeus monodon | reverse complement strand
TCACCCTTTTCGCCTCCTCTTCCGCCCCGTTACTTTTGCTTTCTCTCTCTCTTACCTCCCTCGTTCTTTTCGTCCCATATTCTTTGCCCCTCATTTTCCCCTACTCCCCCCCCTCCCCCAGCCTCCCATGAGTCAGGATTATGGGTTAAATGGACGGACACTCCCCCCCCTCGTGAATTACTGTGGTTCTGGAGTTACTAT
>NC_051418.1:9809794-9810571 GCF_015228065.2 Penaeus monodon | reverse complement strand
GTTCCTTCTCTATCATCACCGTCGTCACCACTGCCACGAACATTAATCTCAAATCTCATCAGCATAACTACCTCCCCCTTCTCCCATCCCCTCCCCCCTCTCTCCCCTTATCCCTATCACACACCTCCCCCCTTTCTTCCCTCCCTCTGCCCCTCCCCTGTTATCCTCTCCCCCCCCCCCGTAGCCCTATCACGCACCTCCCCCTCCACCCCTCTCCACCCTCCCCCTCCACCCCTCTCCACCCTCCCCCTCCACCCCTCTCCACCTTCCCCCTCCCTCTCCCCCTCCCCCTCCCCTGCGATCCTCTCTCTCCTCCCTTATCCCTATCACATCCCTCCCCCACTACTCCCCTCCATCCCCCCCCCCCCCCCCCCCCACCCGCAGCCTCCCGCGCCTCCATCCCCAGCGCCTCATCTTCACCGTCAAAATCTCCGCCGCCGTAATGAGTCTGCATCTGCCTGCGAGTGTGGTTAATTAGGACATAATTAAGGGAAACGTATGCAAGCAGTCATTAGGGAGCAATAGGACAGTGTGGCGTCTGTTCGGAGTGGCGGGGTTTTTATCGTGGCAGTAACGGGGTTTTCGATTTTGAGCATTGATAAAGAGACATTCTGTTACTGGTTTGAGATTTTTTTTTTTTGGGGGGGGGGGGGAATTATTGAGGCGGATTTATGAAGGTTGTGAAAATGCTATGGTTATGAGGTTGTTAATGTATGAGGTTATGAGGTTGTTCGAATGTGTGGTTATGCGTTTCGTAGCTAGGGTGGGGGAGGGGTG
>NC_051418.1:9809354-9809561 GCF_015228065.2 Penaeus monodon | reverse complement strand
TCCCCTCCCTCCACCCCTCTTTCCTCCCCCTCCCCTCATCCCTCCTCCCCTCCCTCGCCCCTGTCCCTAAGTTCTTACTAGATTAAGCTTGTTAATTACCCCTCCCTAATTAGCCATTTGCGTCGACACGTGAGCTTACTGGATTGGTGTTGGAGTTAACGCTGATTGGCGGAGAGCAGAGGAGGACAGAATTTCACGATCGGTTTA
>NC_051418.1:9808706-9809002 GCF_015228065.2 Penaeus monodon | reverse complement strand
AAGAATTTTAAAAAATATGTATATAAAAAAGTACAAGAAAACCAAGCAAAAGAGAGATAGAAAAAAAAAATCGCACAACAGAAAAAAAAAATCACACAGACCATCAAGAGAGAACTAACAGACAAGAGAAAAGGGAGAAAAAAAAAAAATAAAGAGAGGAAAATAAGGAGAAAAATAGGTAGATTATAGCCTGGAAGTAAACACAATGGAAATGACTTTGGGCGTCTGTATGCAAATGAAGATGAATCTGCCCGGCTTGACGTCCTCAGTATCAGCGTTAGTGTTATTGCCGCTGC
>NC_051418.1:9807123-9807463 GCF_015228065.2 Penaeus monodon | reverse complement strand
GTCTTTAAGTGATATTATTATAAAGGAATAGCTGACGCTGCTAAATGTAAGCTGCACATTTTAGCAGATTTTGCTTCTCGCAAATTGACTCGAACTGAGCACATCCATCCACAAAGCGCAGCATAAATTTTCGCTCAGTATTTTATACAGTTATTTCACAGAGGTTCATAACTGGCGCGCACCAAACTCGCAGCTAATTTTAACAAAATGAAAAAGAGAGAAAAAAAAAAGATCGATCGCCTTTGCTTCGAATCGTGGTTGATGTGAGTGAGAATGTGACTTTTTTTTTGTGACGTGTTGTAGTTGCTAATGAAATAGTTGATGTGATTGAGAATGTGGC
>NC_051418.1:9806848-9807067 GCF_015228065.2 Penaeus monodon | reverse complement strand
GTGACGAGTTGTAGTGGCCAATGAAATGAAATGCGAGACAGGGAAGCGGCAGCACCTTACATGGCCAGCCTGATGCGACGAAATGCGACCCTGTGTAAAAAATGGAAATAGAGTAAAACTTGGAGCAAGTAAATAGAGGCGAAATCCGGTGCTGACTTGTGGCAGAGGCGTACCGGGGTGGGGGTGGGGGGGTAAGGGGGAGGTAGTGTAGTGCTTGGG
>NC_051418.1:9805463-9805569 GCF_015228065.2 Penaeus monodon | reverse complement strand
GTGTAAACATATGTACATACATGCATATATAACTAAGCATTTACGATGCCGAAATAAAACGTGAGATTCGGAGACCGTGTCAGTCTCCTCCGAATATTTTCGGAAA
>NC_051418.1:9804876-9805041 GCF_015228065.2 Penaeus monodon | reverse complement strand
GCAGAGAGCGTCCGTGCGCGTGTCCTCAGCCCCGAGAGGCCGAGGCGCTACGATTTCCAGCAATATCGCGTCATCTCGGTTCACCTGCGGACCCTAATCGCATAAACTGTTTATCGTTAATCAAACCGTTTTGAGTGAGTTTGGCTTAGTAACAGCGCGGTGATC
>NC_051418.1:9804319-9804478 GCF_015228065.2 Penaeus monodon | reverse complement strand
CGTTGGGCCGATGAATAGAGCAAGGGCTTATTCCATTAAGGGAAGGAAATGCAGAAAGGAGGGTTTATGTAAGCATTAAAGCGGGTGTCAACAGGAGCGAAAATGTGGATTACAATACTGCGATTATTAATAAGGAGCAGAGGGGAGGGTCGAGGATAC
>NC_051418.1:9804009-9804114 GCF_015228065.2 Penaeus monodon | reverse complement strand
AATCAGAAGGGGGTTGATATCCAATCATCACAAGAGGGCAGTGAGGCTACGAGGATCATGTTCGCGTCCGGGGCCCCGCTCCCACCTGAGGCCAGACAAACAAAG
>NC_051418.1:9803504-9803951 GCF_015228065.2 Penaeus monodon | reverse complement strand
CCCAAAAAAAAGATAATAATTCCCGGAGGACGAACAATGGCGTGCGAACAAGATGCGAAAGCGTGAGGCACCGCTGACGGGGCAGACGGGGGAGCTGAGGGAGCCACGACAGGACAAAGAGCGGAAACCCAGCGGCCAGTAACCGTAAGGGCGCGAGGACAGGTGGGCGTGGTCGGGGTAAACAGGTGGGCGTGGTCGGGGTAAACAGGTGGGCGTGGTCGGGGTAAACAGGTGGGCGTGGTCGGGGTAAACAGGTGGGCGTGGTCGGTGTAAACAGGTGGGCGTGGTCGGTGTAAACAGGTGGGCGTGGATATCAAGAAGCAAACGAACGGAAAGAGAAGAGAGAAGAGAGAGCGGTAAGGATGTATAAACAAAAGGAAATAAGCAAGGATAGAAACAGAATAATCGACGTCGAAACAAGAAACAAATAACAACAGAGCAAAATGA
>NC_051418.1:9803253-9803480 GCF_015228065.2 Penaeus monodon | reverse complement strand
CGAGAAAAAAAAAATCCCTTCTTTTTTCCCCTCTATTCTTGTTCCCATTCGTCAAGCAACGTAAACATGTGCTTGAGGGAACCATGCGGAGGAGAGAAAGGCGAGGATTGGGGAATGGAAGAGGAGCTGGATAAAAGGATGTGAAGCAAGGGACGTGATGTGAAGAGAAATGAGATGGAAAGAAAATGCTCGGATATTGGAGTAAAAAGGGGAGTGGCGAGAATGCG
>NC_051418.1:9803070-9803166 GCF_015228065.2 Penaeus monodon | reverse complement strand
AACGGTTTTAAGTGAATCGGGTTTAAAATATTGATAGAAATATAGCAAAAACAACGTGGGTTGAAAATATGGATAAAATATACAGTGAAAACAGTG
>NC_051418.1:9801802-9802520 GCF_015228065.2 Penaeus monodon | reverse complement strand
TCTAGTTTGGGCCAGGTAAGGACGCACCTGTTGGTAACGAGCAAACGCAGTTAATGATGGGACATGTTTTAAGATTTTTTTCGAAAGACCGAATCATTAAAAGGTCTTGGAGCAGCGTTTGCATTTAAAATTCCAAATTACCGCGTCATTATACTATCCAAAATCCTTTTTTTTCTCTCTCTCTCTCTCGCATTTGGACCAAAATCTTGTGAATACAGATCTTTTTTCACTCGCATTCGGAGCCAAATTACAAAGGCGGTAGTTTGAAGGTGAAGGGAAAGCACTTCCTGAGATCAGAAACTTTTCGCCAATATTTGTAAACAAACCGCGGATGTAGACTCGTTTTCAGCCTCGCGGCAGCGATGTGAGCCTCACCAGGAAGATCCATTCCTACCCAAATACATAAGTATATAAAGGAAATATACAGTTGCGATACCAGAACCTCGTTTTATCTTTATATTCCGAATACGTTACCTTCGGAGTAGGGGAGAATGGCGTGATATGATATAAGGTAAATAAATAGTCATTTTTAAAGGTTTACACACTTACCGGCTCCACTTTGCTCCCGCTCGAAGTACAATAAACATCTGGGCTTAAGAGACGCTCCCTTTTAACTTCGCTGAAATATCCACCGAAAGATTGTGGTTGTCTCTCTCTCTTCTTTTTCTCGTTATTCTGGCTGCTCTTTCTCCCGTCTTTCGTAGTGTCGCAAAGCGTC
>NC_051418.1:9801674-9801745 GCF_015228065.2 Penaeus monodon | reverse complement strand
CCGTTCGTTCTCTGTTTTCGTATTTAAAAAAATCGCTTATACTTACGTTTCTGTCGTATTTCTCACCGAGT
>NC_051418.1:9800915-9801045 GCF_015228065.2 Penaeus monodon | reverse complement strand
GTGAATGTCTCGATTTTTCTTTCTCCTTCCCTGGGTAGTTTTTGGCCACGTAATAATAACTTGCGGTCTTGTTATGGCAATATATATATTTCCTTTTTTCGGTTTTTATGACTTTGCTTTTGTGTATTTG
>NC_051418.1:9799632-9800726 GCF_015228065.2 Penaeus monodon | reverse complement strand
TAAGCCAGAAATCGTGTCGGGAAGACGGCCGGGACGATCGCTGCATCTTGCAACAAGAAGGCGTCGAGTCTCGGGCTTCGAGACGGTAGCAATTAGCCAGAACTTGCACTGCGGATGGTCATTAGCGGAAGTAATTGCCAAAATTACCAAGCAGTTTCGCAAACAGTCGCGCCCGTTTGGGGAGGTCTTGGGGGTGGAGTGGTGGGTGGGGAGTGGGGTCTTGGGGGTGGAGTGGTGGGTGGGGAGTGGGGTCTTGGGGGTGAAGTGGTGGGTGGGGAGTGGGGTCTTGGGGGTGGAGTGGGGTGGGGAGTGGGGTCTTGGGGGTGGAGTGGGGTGGGGAGTGGGGTCTTAGGGGTGGAGTGGGGTGGGTGGGGAGTGGGGTCTTGGGGGTGGAGTGGGGTGGGGAGTGGGGTCTTGGGGGTGGAGGTGGGGTGGGGAGTGGGGTCTTGGGGGTGAAGTGGGGTGGGTGGGGAGTGGGGTCTTGGGGGTGGAGTGGGGTGGGGAGTGGGGTCTTGGGGGTGAGTGTGGGGTGTTGGGTGGGGGGGAGTGGGGTCTTGGGGGTGGATGTGGGGTGGGGAGTGGGGTCTTGGGGGTGGAGTGGGGTGGGTGGGGAGTGGGGTCTTAGGGGTGGAGTGGGGTGGGGGGTGGGGTCTTAGGGGTGGAGTGGGGTGGGTGGGGAGTGGGGTCTTGGGGGTGGAGTGGGGTGGGGAGTGGGGTCTTGGGGGTGGAGTGGGGTGGGGAGTGGGGTCTTGGGGGTGGAGTGGGGGTGGGGAGTGGGGTCTTGGGGGTGGAGTGGGGGGGTGGGGAGTGGGGTCTTAGGGGTGGAGTGGGGTGGGGAGTGGGGTCTTAGGGGTGGAGTGGGGTGGGGAGTGGGGTCTTGGGGAAGAAGAGGAGGAGGAGGGAAGAGGGAAGAGGGAATAGGAAGGGTAGGAGGAAGAGAGAGGGAGATGGGGAGGGAGAGGAGGAGGGAAAGGGGAGGGGCAAGGGAGAGGGGGAGAGTGGGGGGAGTAGGTGGAGGGAAAGGGGAAGGGAAGTAGGAGGGAAAGGAATGGTTTAGACGCCATGAGATGCGTTCACTCTTACAAGAGCATTCA
>NC_051418.1:9799163-9799486 GCF_015228065.2 Penaeus monodon | reverse complement strand
GCACGCCCATACACACTGACTGATGACCGAGCCTTGGTACTAAAAGCGCCTGCATGATTAACGACTCTGCGGCGCTGAATGCATGGCGGCAGACGCGAGGGGACGGAGAATCACGAATCCGAGTTATTTTTCTTTCCGGTTTTGCTTTCCCCATGGCGAGCGGCTTGTCGGCTTCCGGCTGGTCGAGAGGGCAAGGGCGCGAGAAAAAAGTCCCGGATTTGATTTATATGTTAATGACGATCGGGTGACCGGAACCGCGTTCGATCGCGCGGCGCTGGGTGGGCACCGCGTTCGTTTTGTCGCCCCCTTGGTTTAGGCGTTTT
>NC_051418.1:9797872-9797990 GCF_015228065.2 Penaeus monodon | reverse complement strand
CCACTAACACTCCACATAGATTTATTAAATCCGATTTGGATGCGATTATCCAAAGTAAGCCAGCAGACATGTCGATATTCAGAAAGGATCAAAGTTTGGTTTAAATTAGTTCCCTAAT
>NC_051418.1:9797683-9797792 GCF_015228065.2 Penaeus monodon | reverse complement strand
CATGTGCATGTGTACACACGTGACTAATAATGGCTGTGTTGTTATAGCGCGTTGTTTACATGCCTCAATCTAAAGCAAACAAAGTAGAAACTATTGTTTGTTTTCCTTT
>NC_051418.1:9797291-9797430 GCF_015228065.2 Penaeus monodon | reverse complement strand
CGATTACTGTTGTTGCTGTGAAAAAGGAAGATAAAGTTACAGAAGGAAAAAAAGAGATAATTATAATGTAATGCAACAGAATAAAAACATTATGGGAAAAAAATCTTATGACCGGGAGATGTGATGAAGCATAGCTATG
>NC_051418.1:9796204-9796831 GCF_015228065.2 Penaeus monodon | reverse complement strand
TACAGAAAGAGCTAGACCTAAACTTTATGCTTGTCTGAACAAACTCTACGGACCTATAATTCACATTTCACAGTTGTTGTTTTTTTCATATAGACTGTCATGCAACTGCAATTAAACAACATTATTAAGTGAGTAATAAAGTTCTTTTAATTCCTTTCCAGGTTTGTGACCGTGTATAAAGAAGTGTGCAGCCCATTCAGAGCAAACACAGCGTAAGAATGTGGAGATTTTGTCTGCATGAATTTTGAATATATCTTGTAGGAACTGGGTTATGATAATTAAGGAGAGTTGGGAATAAACAGATAGACAGATAAAGAGACATGTCAGGTCAGTAAATCTGAGACAGAAAGATATCAGAAAAGTATCAGATCGGGAATGTTACGTGACTGAGACGGAGACTAGTCATGTAGGCGGGCAGTCCGAAACAGCCAAAGAGAAATCGACTTTGCAAATTGATCCACAGCCACCGAGACCGATAGACCGAGAGGAGGTGTGAGCTCCGAGATGAATTGTGGCAGTTGCCATGGCAGCAGCCTCTGTGTAATTCACCCGCGAGTGAAGAAGAACTGGTGATCAATCCACAAGATCGAAGATGAGTCATTAGCGGAGTTTGAGACTCGTGGGAAA
>NC_051418.1:9795636-9795801 GCF_015228065.2 Penaeus monodon | reverse complement strand
GCTTCGATCCCCTAATTAGATATACCCAATCAGTCCGATAAGAGGCCCTTGATCTTTCTGAAGAGAAGGAAATATCTCGATAAATCACCAATTTCCTTCAGGATAAGAAAATATAAAAGTCCACCCTGGAAATAGCTAAGGTTGCAGGAGAAGGGAGGGAGGGAG
>NC_051418.1:9795428-9795577 GCF_015228065.2 Penaeus monodon | reverse complement strand
GGGCGTGTTAGAAGGCTGCTCACCGGCCGATTTGGGAGCATCTGGGAACTTTGGGTTTTAAAAATGGCGGACTTGTGATAAAGGAGCAGGAGGTGCAGGATGCGATGGGCGAAGGATGTTGTCCGTGGCGTGAGTCCTTCGGTGGGCGG
>NC_051418.1:9795030-9795103 GCF_015228065.2 Penaeus monodon | reverse complement strand
GTCTCAGGGAGGGAGAAGAGCCAGCAGAGGCAGAGTGAGAGACGGACAGAGAAGCCGAGGAGGAGGAGGAGAC
>NC_051418.1:9794761-9794968 GCF_015228065.2 Penaeus monodon | reverse complement strand
CGCGTCTTGGGAGGAAAGCCTTCAAGCTGTGGACATGCTGCCTGCGAGCGTGCCTGCATTATCTCCCGCTCGATAGGCGCCGATAAGCGCACGTGGAGGCACGCCGTCATAACAGGTACTCCGGCGCGGGGTCGTACGAAAGTGTGGAAGAAGTAATGATGGTGAGGAGCAGGTGGAAAGGGAAAAGTCTGCAACGTTATTTGGGGT
>NC_051418.1:9794224-9794561 GCF_015228065.2 Penaeus monodon | reverse complement strand
CCAGAGCTGTTTGTTTCCCGCTCCCTCGCAAACAGACAGACGGGGAAGGGAAAGAGGCGAAGCGAGGCGAGGGGCGATGCAGGGCGGAGGGAGACGGGAGCGAGCGAGGAGGCCGTGCGAAGGGGCTTCCCGGGCGCCGAGATCGAGCCCCGAGAGCGAGCGAAAAAAAAAGTAAATAAATAAAACGAGCAAAAAAGCGCTACACGAGAAGAGCGCATTGCAAGCCCGAGTTAGCAACATGCACCCTGGGAGCTTGCAACGTCCGCCCCGTCGTGTTGTACATGAGCCTCAGCTGTCTATTCCTCCCCCCCCCCCCTGGATTTGCACAGCCGCTCAC
>NC_051418.1:9793387-9793674 GCF_015228065.2 Penaeus monodon | reverse complement strand
CGCAGGCCTCCCCCCCCCCTCCTCGCGAGGCCTGCGAGGGCGCCGATGAGGCAGCCTGTAATGTGCCTGTGTAAGCCCCCCCCCCCCCATCGCCCTGAGGTTAAAGGGGACGCGAACGCAGATGTCACCGCCAGATGTCCTTCAGGTCGTTTTCTTAAGGCCACTGGCAATGGCGGCGGCCTTGGATAATTGCTGGCTAATTGTGTCGTTAATCCTTTGCCGGTATGTAATGAAATCAGGTAACCATGGATGGCAATATTTTGGGATTCACTTCTGCGTCCAATGCT
>NC_051418.1:9793048-9793165 GCF_015228065.2 Penaeus monodon | reverse complement strand
GCGCCAATCACTCTCGTTTCTGTCACTGCAAAGAAGATTTTCGTCAAAAGTCCTTCGTTATCTTCCTTTTACCTGGAGTGTGGGTCAGCTGCCACGCGTCGCCCACGCTTGCTCGGG
>NC_051418.1:9792859-9792934 GCF_015228065.2 Penaeus monodon | reverse complement strand
TTGGTGCGATTCCAGAATGAGTTGTATGAAAGATTGTTATTGGGGAAAAAAACGTTCTTTAGATAGACAGATTTT
>NC_051418.1:9792722-9792835 GCF_015228065.2 Penaeus monodon | reverse complement strand
TTAGCATATTAAAGAGGATTTCTTTCAAGGCCTTTGGATATTTTGTTGAATTATGTAAACTCTTACTTCAGCGG
Source organism: Penaeus monodon (assembly GCF_015228065.2). NCBI lineage: Eukaryota > Metazoa > Arthropoda > Malacostraca > Decapoda > Penaeidae > Penaeus > Penaeus monodon. The sequence goes on along the minus strand of NC_051418.1, from coordinate 9,792,761 downwards.
GTCTTTGAGGACATGCCTAAGAGTCAGCGATTTTTTGCA
>NC_051418.1:9791617-9791842 GCF_015228065.2 Penaeus monodon | reverse complement strand
AATCGATTTTTTCCCCACAATGAGTTCATACGAATCCCCATTTACTGCAACGTGGGCTCCCATGTGCCTCTCCCCCGCCTCGTTCCGCGGGCGTGAGCGTCGCCCCGAAAGGGATTTGGAACATCGACGTCACCGCCATGAGGCTTCCTGAATGAGCTCTGATGAAGCTGACGTCGCCATTAGCTGCTTTTTTCCCGATTTTCTCTCACACCTTCTTTCTTAGCT
>NC_051418.1:9790580-9791081 GCF_015228065.2 Penaeus monodon | reverse complement strand
GTGTTTTGACAATCATGCAGATTCACGAGGGATTATGTTTGAAGAAGCTTCTGTTTGTCCGTTGGGCGGGTGAGAGGAAAGAAAGAAGAGAAGAGAGGAAGGAAAGAAGAGAAGAGAAGAGAGGAAAGAAAGAAGAGAAGAGAGGAAGAGAAGAGAAGAGAGGAAGGAAAGAAGAGAAGAGAGGAAAGAAAGAAGAGAAGAGAGGAAAGAAAGAAGAGAAGAGAGTAAGAGAAGAGAAGAGAAGAGAGGAAAGAAAGAAGAGAAGAGAGGAAGAGAAGATAGGAGAGAGAGAAACAAAGATAATGGCGGTCCAGGAAGTAAGGGGAAGAGGTTAAAAGGACGCGGAGGAGAGGAAGAAGAGAGGAAGAACGGGGATTTAGAACGAGAGGGGAGGTGACGGACGCAATGAAAGGTAAATGGGGGAATATAACGAAGGGGAAGAAGAAGAAGAATTAAAAATCGCTAATTGTGGTGCATAAGAGATAAATGGGGGGAAATAAC
>NC_051418.1:9789403-9790500 GCF_015228065.2 Penaeus monodon | reverse complement strand
AATGTTTTAAATGCTAATTGTGACGCTAATAAGAGGAAATTTACATGTCAACCGACCCTTGGCGTGTAGCCTCTTGAAGGAAGCTTTGTTTACATCGGCGATATCTGTAAACACGGGCTCTGCTTATTCCTCTCTCCTCTTCCCCCTCTCTTATTTCCTCTTTCTCGTTCTCTTTTTTTCTATTTTCTTTCTTCTTTCTCTCTTCGTTTTTTTCGCTTTTCTTTCCTGTTTCTCTCTCTTTTTTTTTCTATTCTCTTTCCTCTTTCTCTCTCTCTCTTTCCTTTTTCTCACTCTTCTTTTTTCTCCCTCTCTTCTTTCTTTCTCCTTTCCTATTTCTCTCCTTTCCTCTTTCTCTCCTTTCCTCTTTCTCTCCTTTCCTCTTTCTCTTCTTTCCTCTTTCTCCTTTCCTCTCTCTCTTCTCTCCTCTTTCTCATTTCCTCTCTCTCTTCTCTCCTCTTTCTCATTTCCTCTCTCTCTTCTCTCCTCTTTCTCATTTCCTCTCTCTTTTTCTTCTTTCCTCTCTCACCAATACTTTCTTTCATCGCGTTTGATAAGTATTTTTATAAGTAAAGCAATTCAAGCAACCTTTCTTTATCCTTATCCACCTGTGCAGGTTGCAGGTTCTTGCATAACTTAATTGCACGTTAGGTGAAGGTGTAATGGTTTTTTGCATGCTTTTGCTTGGCTGGTGGATAGATCTTTCTTGGCCGTTGCATGGTTTTTGCAAGATTGTTGCACGGTTGTTGGATGGATCTTTCTTGGCTGTTGTATGGTTGTTGGAAGATTGTTGGATGGCTCTTTCTTCTTGGCCGTTGCATGGTTGATCAAAGATTGTTGCATGGTCGTAGGATGGCTCTGTCATCGCCGTTGCATGACAGTTGCATAGCTGTTGGATAGTTGCCGAGCCTCGTCGCCCTCCGTGGTGCGCCTCGTCCCGCCGCCGTGGCTGGGCGGAGGGGCCAATCCGCTATTTTTTGGTTCCGTTCTATGCCCGTAATTTTTGAAAAAAGCGAGCGCCGGCCGCCGTTTTTGGTCGGACAATCAGGACGAAAATACGACGCGCGGACAAAAGGGGGCGGTGCGGGCGGCGCTTTCGA
>NC_051418.1:9788425-9788752 GCF_015228065.2 Penaeus monodon | reverse complement strand
CGCGTTCCTCCATCTCATATCCACCTAGCGCTTCCAGGGCCTTATAGCACTGTTCTGAGATGTGTATCCGCAGGCTCTGCTGGTGGATAACAAGATGATATCAGATCAGACAGTACACAGTAGTGAACATTCTAGCCGTACTGGTTGTACTCCTAACTAAAATATTAAATTAGAGTTATCGTATTTTTTTCTTGATTACAAACTTTTGGACGATGTTTATATTATTTGAAATATACAAATTTTACTCCATTTATAACTTAATTTCATTTCTGCTGCACAATTCACAAAGTGATATAATTTAAAATTTTGTTACTCATAATATGGACT
>NC_051418.1:9785945-9788141 GCF_015228065.2 Penaeus monodon | reverse complement strand
ATCATCTTCCACTGTTATTTTATTTTCTCATCACCAGCCATCTCCTTCCCTCTGTGCTTCCCTTATTCTTCTGTTTCCTCTGTCTCATCCCGTCTCCTGATTAATTACCTTTCCATTCGGGAAGCAGTGTTCACAGTGTCGCCAAAGAGGCAGTATCTGGGCATGGTGACCCCAACCACACCCGCTATCACAGGGCCTGTGTGCAGGCCTATCCGCAGCTTGAGGGTGGTTTCAGGCCGGTGCCGAATAACAAACTTGGTTTTTACCTTCAAGAGTCCATTCAAGTTTTTATTAAATACATTTTACTGACTGAACATGATAAAACAAGAAGCAATTCAGTTTCAAAATATACTACACTGACTGTTAAACATATTCATAAGTTACAGATCCTCTCCATTGAAATATGTGCTCTGCAAAAAAGGGCATCAAAACCTGACAGCACACCATTCAAGAAAGAAAAGGAAGTATTTGACTATAAGCAATTTCTTTCTTGAATGGTGTGCTGTCAGATTTTGACAATAACAGCAAGTAGGCCTAATATACTGCAATCATATTCACAATTTGTAGGTATGTCTGCTTTGAACCAATGTAAATTTTCTCTCAAAAGAGAAAATTAAATACACCAATATCATACAAAAGGGAATGAAAGCCACAGATCATGACTCACCTCATTCAACAGCTCAAGGGCCATAGATGCTACTTCCCCAGCATGTCTCCCCATGTTTGGCTTTGGAAGGCCTGAGACGACCATATACGCATCACCGATAGTTTCTACTTTGTATACATCATAGCCTTTGATGATGTTGTCGAAAAGTGTATACAAGTCATTCAAGAAACTCACCACCTGTTACACAAATAAAAATGTAAAACCATCATGATAATATCTTATTTATTTTCCAAATGTGTCAAACTAAGGCTTTGCAAATATAGTAATCTAGTGTTTTCTTCTACTGTATGATAAAATAAAAAGGTCTGACCTGGTATGGGGTACTCTCAGCAGACAAAGAAGTGAACCCTACAATGTCACTGAAATATATTGTAACGGCATCGAAGCCTTGAGGTTCTACATCTATCCCTTGAGTTAAACTTGCTGCGACGGATCTGAAAAATATGGGCAATAATTATTAAAAATAATTTTTACAAACCTAATTTAACTTTAAAAGTGGTAAACAAGATAAAGGATGTGTTTGAATAATAATACTTCAATAATTTAATTCACAAATTCACTTAAATTCGCATGTTGTAAACTTACGATGGTAACATGCGATGCAACAAATCTTTTGTCTTGCTCTGCTCTTCCCTCAGTGCTTGGGTTCGATTTGTTACTAATTCCTCAAGGTTCTTGCTATACTGCTCTAACATGTGCAACATGTGATCCATTATGTTACCCTTGCGACTAAAATATAAGAGAAAAAAAAAGAGCCATAAAAAATTATACTCAAAAAGTATGTAGAAAAAACAAATATGTGAATAAAAAGTAAACATTCAGATATCTGTGCATTATATACATACTTTCATAACATGTACTTTCATTCTATTGTTCAATCAATGCAACGGCATACCTTTTGTCCTTCATGTCTTTCAATTTGATTTTGATTGTGCGGAAGTTTGGCCTCTCAGCTGGGTTCTCCTTCCAGGCCGCCTGCATAGTGCTCCTCACGTCCTGGTCAGACCCGAAGGGCATGTCCAGTAGGTTTAGAAGGGATGGACGATATACATTACCTGTTAGGGTTGATCCGTCTTTCAACTTCTGGATGATCACTGTCGAAGTGAGAGTACAATGTTAATTAGGTTGTACAATCTATAACTTTCTTAAGATCTATTGGAATTCATAAATTGTATTCCTATGGTTGTACTTTTCAATTCTGTGACTACAAAATTTTGGGAGGGGAGGGGAGGGGAGGGGGTAAAGCAGATGGAAAATTCAAGATGGGACTATATCAGTGTTTACAAACCTGAGGGATCATCTGTGTTTATATCATAAGTGTCATATGGACCCTGTCGACCAATCATTTCATGGAGGATAATGGCAAATGAGTAGACATCTCCTTCTTTGGTTCCTGAAGCTTCTATTCCAGCTCGGAGCAGTTCTGGCGCTCTCCAAAGCATGTCTAGTAAAGTTGAGGAAAAAGAATTTATTAATGAAATTCAAAAATTCGTATGGAAAATAATTTGTAACAAATAGTAACAAAATTG
>NC_051418.1:9785351-9785595 GCF_015228065.2 Penaeus monodon | reverse complement strand
TCTTCTTCAAGAGAGTTCCCTACACAAAATTCGTAAAAATGCCACTTACGTCTATCAAACTGTCCCTTGTCGTCTTTCTCCAGATTGCGCAGTGCCTCCTTCCGCAGGTCATGCAAGCCATAGTCTGTAACTTGGAGCACCCATCTCCCGTTGACGACACAGTTGGAGGACTTGAGGTTGCCATGAGGGCCAAAATTGGAATGAAGAAAAAGCATGCCCTGAAACACAGAATGTTTACCTTTTC
>NC_051418.1:9784621-9784976 GCF_015228065.2 Penaeus monodon | reverse complement strand
ATGATATGAAGAGACTATTGAGCTGTATGTCTTCCATGGCAAGAATATCGAGTAAGGAGCCTCTCGTGCAGTATTCTGTCACAAGCGTTACCCCGTTTGGTTGCACAAAGGCTCCAATGAATTCACACACATTGTACTGCTTCATTTCACGCATATTTCTGTAAAAATATGCTGTCTTTAAGATAAATATATGCATGTGACAATGACTTTGTTACATAAAAATCCTTAAAAGTCCAGTTAAAGGAAAATATTTGTATATTCATCACCGGAGTTAATTTTAAAATATTTTCAGCTCAATAATGCCCAAAGACATGACTTTCTTTGCATTCAGTCTTAGCAGAAGTTCTGTAACAGT
>NC_051418.1:9783997-9784481 GCF_015228065.2 Penaeus monodon | reverse complement strand
AGAAAGCCGAGCCTCCCCACCTCATTTCAATCATGGTACCGCGTGAAAGCTCCAGTCTCCTTTGGTTCATGGTGATGGCCTTAAGACATACCACAGTACCCTTGTAGTTTGCCCAGTTGTGGTACCATTTGTCATGGAAATCGTACGAGGCAGCACTCACTAGACTTTGCTGTTGGGAGGAAAATCAGTCAAGCTTTTTCTTTCTCCGACTTTTTCTTTCGTAACTCAAAAAGTTCTGTGCACATATGAATCAAACATAAATACCAATATACACATACATTTCTTCTTCTTTTTAAGATAGGTAACATACATGTAGATATATGCATTCAGAAAAAATAAAGAAATACCTTTATGAATAAAAGATCTAATACATTTGAATCCATATAACACTAATGAGAACCAACTTGAATACATAAATATGGATATATTTAGTTCTTAGTTATTGACATATAAAGAGAAATACATACAAAGTTCCAATTATAAT
>NC_051418.1:9783343-9783873 GCF_015228065.2 Penaeus monodon | reverse complement strand
TTATAAATAAAAATAAATGGAAGACCACATCCTATTCAAATAAAACGAAACATTTATTTCTCTTCTGCTGTTCACTTAACAGATCTTGCATTCCTTTAATATCTGAATATGACTTTGAAATGACTAGTCTCTTTATAAATTATTCTTCTTATTTTAGTTTTAATATATCATATATCCATGAATGTATGACAAATCAAATTTCGCCCTACCCCTAATATGTCACTTCTAAAACTCCCTTATTAGTGTGTGTAATGAATTATGCCATGAAAAAGAGAGTCAAGGTTAGTAATTTGCCAAGAAAATGCCATGGGGAATTTTTAAAACTTAGTTTCCAATCTTCAAATAAACTGGAGTGAATCCTGACCTAAGGCAACATGAGTGTCCTCTATTAGTTTGTGTTCATCCTCTTTTAAAAATAACTATCATAAGCAAAAGACGTTGCTCTGGAGTGTTTGTATTATCTTTATTTCTATAACTCAGCAAGCACTGATGTGAGTCACATGTGGATTGCTTGTTAGTGAGTGACTGAA
>NC_051418.1:9782967-9783324 GCF_015228065.2 Penaeus monodon | reverse complement strand
GTACAAAAAGTATATATTCAAAATGTCTTGTCAAAATTGAATCATATCTATCACATTTATCAATTAATACTTCATTTTTCTCTATCATAAATAATTCACCTTAGGAGGAATCTATCTACTTTTGCCCACCTGTTATCCATTTCAATAGGTAAGGTTAATATGCATGTTATCTTTGCCTCAGTAGGATATATGTGCATACAGATGAAATTCACTGATAAGCAGCTGCGTGGTCTTAATTTTATTCATGGGAGTTACTCTTACTGGGGTAACTTTCTATGTGTATGGATCCAAAACTGGGTAAAACTTGTATTTGATTCGTCTGACCACCTCTGGAGTGGTCCCTTTTCAACAGAGAGT
>NC_051418.1:9780831-9781023 GCF_015228065.2 Penaeus monodon | reverse complement strand
CACACAGTTTAGCCTGATATGCCATTTAGAATAAAGCACTAAGCTTATATACATTAAATGCAGAAAGAAAAAGACCTATTGGTTTACAAGGTTTCTATATGGAGGACAGAGCAGAACAGAAAGATAACTGAGAAGTACCAAAAGTAATAATTAAACCAGTGCCACCAGGGATGGGATATATGACCTGCTCAC
>NC_051418.1:9779680-9780529 GCF_015228065.2 Penaeus monodon | reverse complement strand
TCTACCCAACTACTTGTCAAGTTTTTTCTTATTCTAACTTAATCCTTCAATCTGAAGGTAGAAAAAAATCCCCCTTTAAAGGTGTTATAACTAAAGAGAGAGCAAAACATAGAATTATTCTTATGTACAGTATATACACTTTCCATTACATGAACATCACTCTTATTACAGAAACAAATACAAAATTCAAACAAAAAATCATGCAAAGCTCTTATCAAATTTTTATCCACAAAAAGCAGTGTTTAAGATATTTCACCTACAGAAGTCATTAAAAGAAGCTACTATTGCCTATTATTTTTTTTTATTATAAAAATTCTAAATGTTTCTTTCCCTGTGAGTAAGCATCTGTCCACCAATAGCAAGATTTAAATTTCTTGTTAACATTACTAAAAAAAAACTACCACTTTCTAGAACATCTAAATCCTCTGAAAGTTAGTTTCTTTATATAACACTATGCATTTAGAAAATTGGTTGATATCAATCATTTGGTTGATTGACTGATACTCAATAGCATAAAAGGAATTCATCTTTCTTCTGACATTAATTTTATAACATAACAACACACAAGTAAACAGCAATTTTAAGTATAAAAATCACACAACTTACCTATCTCCACTACACAGAATTCAACACAAAATTAAAGGTATAAAACTTGACATCTTTCAAAAGTTCTTTAGCATTAGATATGCTTTCAATATGTAAAATGAAATGCAAGCATGTTTATCACAAAAAAATTTAGGTTGTATTTTATAAAGGCGCATCAACTGAGGGGTCTTGGGGGCAACTGTCCCCCCCCAAGACTTTGTCTGCCCCCTTCAAGGTCCGGCTTGGCCCCCTCAAGGGACACAA
>NC_051418.1:9778598-9779589 GCF_015228065.2 Penaeus monodon | reverse complement strand
GTGTAAGTTGCTTCATTCTCAAAGTTAGCCAGCAATCTGACTCTAAATGATATTAAATGTACAACATTAGCAAATCACTTACCCTATTTCCCTTTATCTTAGGCCATAATCTCTCAGTCACTTTACCTCTTACTTTAGCTGCTTATTTACTTGATAATATGTATAATTAATTATCAGACTGAGTATCCTCACATGCTATGATATACTTATCAATGAAATTTTAATATGGTATAATATCCACTTTTGGGCTGAAACATTACACAGCATATTTTCACATATAAGACTGAAAATGTAGAAATTATGAGGTCACCACATATGAATGGAGTAAAGCAGTTATCAGTAATAAAAAACGAGACAATTTTAGAGAGTCTAGGAATTTCATCCTTTAAAACGTAAGCGAAGAATGAATGGACTCGCCCACAAACTTAGATGGATTAAATAATTTATGTCTGTTATGTGCAGTAAGAGAGAGACTAATGGCCAGAGAAGGCCACCTGTTCTCCGAAGCACAGGCCCCCTTGCAACACACAGCACACGCAAGAGTCGTAGGTCATGTGACAAACAAGAGGTTGAGTTGCACAGGGAGATGTTGGCAGACGAGCAGTAGGTAGGGTGATGCGCAGGGGCCAAGAGAATACTTACGTACCCTGCTAGTTAGGGAGGAAGAGGTCGAGTATAAGCCCACCTCACGTACCCTACTTCCAACAGAAGCGTGGTTACCCAATGTCAGTTCAGCTGCGTTGATGCGCCACTGCAGACCCACAATCTCCTGCTCGTACTTCCAGTTTCGGTATGATATAGTTGACACAAATGTAAACAAGATGAGAAGGGCGCTCATTAGCCAAAAAGCTATTTTCTTGCTCTGAGTCTCTGATGTGTTACACAATGTGCCATTATAACCACAGCGAGGCATGTCTTTTATTTCCACTTTGAGGGCACTTGCCATGAGAGAGTAATTCTGTGAAGAAAGAGGCAAAAGTGAATATGGGTT
>NC_051418.1:9776121-9776581 GCF_015228065.2 Penaeus monodon | reverse complement strand
TGTCCTCACAAGGTACAAAATTATATCAATCTTATAATAAGCTGAAACAATACAGTTTAATTTACTTGTATGAATCTCTTTGTTAATTTACTACAAATTAGCAAACAAAAAATGTGTAGTTTATCCTCCTATAAACTATAACAACATAAGACTCGTCTCACTGGCCTATATTCCGAGTGTATCTGATTTGCAATACTTACCCCTCCATAATAATCACTTATTTTGTAAAGACATTTGGAACAGTTGTAGGTATCATTGCTAGAATCAGGACACTGTGAAAAGTAATACACACTGTATTTGCCTTCACTGGATGCATTCATGTTCATCGTCATTTTGAAACCAAGAATACCTGAAAAAGTATGTAGAAATAACTATATGATTTACATAAGTTTGGGAATGAATAACATCAGAAGTGAGTGTTCTTACAGCATTATCCTTTAATATCTTCACATGTAGAACT
>NC_051418.1:9773610-9775830 GCF_015228065.2 Penaeus monodon | reverse complement strand
CACTTCTTTTCCCCAGAAGAGTCAGACTTTGCACAACCACTCACTCTCATATGTCATGTTCCTTAGGTGGTTCTTGATCATGGTTCCATTGCTGGCTATGTCTGCCACAGTGATGCTGAGGTTCTGCCTCCTTTCGTACAGCTCGCTCACAGCTCGAGCATAAAGCTGCACTGAATCATACAGGTAGGCCGAGGGCAAGTATGGAACATGCTGCCCAAAGGAAACCAAAAACAACTTTTACATTTGCACTGTGGCACAGTGATATTACTGGTGATGGTCTATGGGACTACAGTGATGTGGTGCAATGTTGTGGATATCACTGAAGAATGAAAAAGTGATGGTTTATCCAAAGAATTTACATCAAGATCCCTGGTTCATTAGATTCTTGGTGTTACTTGATGGCACTAGCATAGATGAACTAAGAAGGAATGACAATTTTTGTCACTCTACTGAAATATTGGCTATTATAATAATTGAAGAAAATTCAAGAGCTGATAAGGCAAGAGGTAAGATGGGAAAAGATAAGTAGAATCTAATAGTGTATATGAATAAAAAGAATCTGTAACTGAAAAGATTTGATCTTTCTTTTCAATGCAAATTATATAATGCAACTGACATATTAAAAGACAGGCTTAATTAAGAGTTTTGTATTAAACTCTAAAATGAGTTTAAATGACTTTGTAAAAATATACACAGAATGTACCTATAATGTTGGTGATTATGAGGTGCCATAAAAAAAAGTAAAACAAGAAAATATATGGATGCAATAGTGTAAAAAAGGGGGACTCTTATAAAAGCAAAATCATAAAAAAAAGACAAGAAAGGGAAGGGCAGTAATAATTACTGATGGTAGAGCAAAATAAAAATAAATGAAAAAAAAAGTTCATTGATTCCTGATGCTGATGAAATTGCATACAGCACTGAATGGAAAGTGCATCAAAAATCAATGAGGTGTTAGAGGAGCACAGATCAATAAAAACAAGGCTCATACAATAAAAGAAGAAAAATGGAGTAACCAGTTCATGAACAGAATTCACCAAGTTGAAAGCTTTATCTTTACTGATCATCTATCATTTTACTTACTTTCATGAACTGGTTACAGAGAGAGTTATTTTACAAGGCAATCACAGGGTTAGATGCTCACAAATAAAGCTGACACTCACCAAAAATACGCTTAAAAGTTCATTTCACAAAATGAATAATGCAACATATTATCTGAGTCAAACAGTGTTATCCTGTGAGTATCAACTTTACTTTCTTTGAGCTTCTCTTGGGTTACATTGTTATGTAACTTAATAGTTTAAAATCATCTCACCCATCATGATAACATTCACAAAAAGAGAAGCATTAAATCAGCCATAAAATTTCATTTCCAAATTAAAAATAATTAAAACTTTACTCTCTACTGTTATGCAATCAATAACACCATAAATAAATAGATACTATTTGCATGTTCATGAAAACTATTGATGAAATTTGGAAAAGAATTGCAAAATGAAATCACTCCAAAAACGTTTTAAGTGCCACATACTCCATATATACAATAATGATAATGCATGAAAAAATTGTTCTAAAATCACTCAAATATATTAGAATAAAATAAATCAACAAACAACAAATCTTATATGTAAAGGCACAATAAATAAAGGGGCAACTGCAACACCTCTTTTAAATCACATACAGAAAGAACTAATGAATTTTAGCATTTATGTAGCAAATCTTCCTTGTATTCTAATTCAGTTTAGTAAGATGCTTCAAACATATAAGTAGCCTTTACAATGCAATACTCACTCTCAACTCCAATTTTCAATAAAGCTAAAATCTTTGAAAGCATTGCTAATCTTTGCGATCCTTTTTAAGTATCAAAACTTGTAATACCACTTTCTGGGAGTGCTGTTAGCTATGTTATCTAAAACTGTGAAAAATGAAGTAACATCTTGTGCAAACTGGCATATACAAGTACAGTTATTACGTAGTTCTTTTCATGCCACAACAAAAACTGTATTTGTATTTTCCAGCAGTGTTTGTGCAGAATTCAAAAGCAAACACACAGAGGTAACATCACAGACTTAAACAAATGCAAAGAAACATACAGAGCAGACTACAAAGTGCTTAAGTACTTGGACAAACATAGGTGCTGCTGATAGGAGCATAACAAGGATAATAATAACAAATTATAAGACAGAAGTAATGCTGAAAATACAAAAAAATACATTAAGC
>NC_051418.1:9773427-9773564 GCF_015228065.2 Penaeus monodon | reverse complement strand
ATTGCACACAGAATTAAAACAATGTGCAAGGTCACATGAATAGTACAAGAAAAATATTTTGAAGATGAGAACCATCAATCTTACTCTCTGTAAAAGTAAATGAGTTTTTCATCCCTTTTGTATATAAAAAAAGTCTA
>NC_051418.1:9773183-9773341 GCF_015228065.2 Penaeus monodon | reverse complement strand
GAAAAACAACCACAATTTACATTGGTGAACCAAACTCAATGACCACATAATTGAAATAACAAATTTTTACATTTCTGTCCCTGATTATACTCGTCTCTATAACTTCAACCTCTTTTTTCTAAAGCAACTCAAGAATGCAATTCAAGCAGACATATTAA
>NC_051418.1:9772786-9772955 GCF_015228065.2 Penaeus monodon | reverse complement strand
TGAAATTACTAAATTTTCCAAGTTCATATTCTTTGTTGCATATTGTGAGTAGATCTGGCAAATAATTAATTAGAATAATAATCCACACAAGCATTAAAACAAGATATATGACATTTTTTCAAAGAATTAAAAAAATTATCCCTTATTAAACAATGTCCAGCAAAATATA
>NC_051418.1:9772314-9772682 GCF_015228065.2 Penaeus monodon | reverse complement strand
CTTTGTTCCCAACATAGCTAACGTTTCACCACTCTATAAGGACCCAACACTGTGTGAGAAAGTAACAAATCTGTAAGAACAAATAAACTACTTTGTAGGAGTTGATAAATGAAAGCCAGTGTTAGAATTAACAGAATTTAGAAGGGTTAGTTTCAGAAATTTAAAAAATTGTAACAAAATAGAATTTTCTCCTTCAAGTAGAAGTTAGTGTGTATACATAAAGGAAGGTATAGATTCTCAGAAGAGGAAGAACGTGCCATGGATAAACCCAATTCAAGTAGGGAAGTATAGTCAATCTTTAACAACCTTCCACATCCAAGATTGGTCAGTGTAAACATTCAACATTTATTGGAGGAGAATCATTATGA
>NC_051418.1:9771437-9772291 GCF_015228065.2 Penaeus monodon | reverse complement strand
GAGGCCCATGTACAAAGTGCAGCCTGGAGCTCAGGCTCAGTGCCCCCTCAAGTGCAGTAAGGGACATTCCTGCCACCAGTTGAAACAGAAAAGGATATGAACTTCTTGAAAAATATCCTTGAATCTCAATAAAAAATCAACAGATTCTAAATATTACGTGACTTTGTTTCATAATCTTGGGTAAATGAGCTGCCTGTGTGGCAGGAGTTCCTTGCTTGCACCCTGGAGGTTAGCATTTCTGAGTTCAACCCAAGCAATAGCCAAAACTGCCCAGCACACCCACACATTTCCTGGTGTTTGTCGCCTCGACCTACCGGTTTGCTCTTGATGGGCCGTTTCTGAGGAGAAGATATGACCAAAAGATCAGCATATATCACACATTTTCATCTGACCTTTATGATCTTTATCATACATTGCCTACTCATTTTTCCTGCTAAAATAATCTTAAGGATATTAAAACTACAAGTTACCATAAATATTCACTAAACACTTCCAGCAATGCATCAGTAAAACTATCTGGCAGTTAGACAATTTTTTTTTTTTTTTTATGTCACTGATTTATTTTACACTCATTGGATCTTTTGTGTAGATGTTTGATAATGACATTTATATAATGTTCCATCTACATTTCATAAATTTATTCTACCATTTTGATTATCTTCAGGTTAAACTCTTCTCTCTTGTAAACACAGTCTAAGTATTTCACTTATGTTAATCTACACACTTTATAGTCTTACAACCTCTAACGTGACATGTCTTAACTGTCACGTCTGTAGAGAAGAAATTGTCAAGTAAATACTACCATGAACATGAGTTCTTATGTATCAGTTTGAAAAATATGTATCAGTTTGGGA
>NC_051418.1:9771111-9771410 GCF_015228065.2 Penaeus monodon | reverse complement strand
CCATTATATCCTTTCACAAGAAGTCATGTTCATGCATCTAGTCTATCACATTCTGTTGTTTTCAAAGATAAAAATTATACAATAGAAGTCAATAGTAGGTAAGGTCTTGTGTTTTTGTCAGAATCTAAGTTATTCTTTTTCAGACAAAAATATATTAAATAGTCTCTGTACACAATTTTTGTCTAGGATGGAAAATGAGTGCCATTTTTTTACTGCTGAAAATGCTCTGAACAAAAAATTGTAATTTAGTATAGTACATGTTTGCACAATGATAATTGTAAGACATATAAAGGCAATAT
>NC_051418.1:9769640-9771051 GCF_015228065.2 Penaeus monodon | reverse complement strand
AGTCAAACAGAGTACTTTAAATTAACAATATTTTTTTTTCATATAAAAATATACTTCGTCCTAAAACCATTTCTAATCATCAACTTCTTCCTTTCATTGTTAATTATGATGCATCAAATGTTATTCATGCATGTCTATAGGATATTAAAAGTTGTTTCCAAAATATGCTATATACACTTGTAATGCTTTAACTGTACAATTTTCTGTTTATTTCATGAGTTTAGATGACTGAACCTGTATAACTTCAAATACAACTAATCTTATTAGCCTGCAATCTATGCAAGATACACACAATAAGTTACTTTTTGTAGAATCATTCCAGCTCTCTAAAGCTCTAAGACATCTATTAATATTGTGACACAAGTTTCCACCTTTCTTGAAATTTGGACTAAACTGCTTGTCTATTTCATGGCTTCCTACTCTCACTGTAATACCTGATAGCAAGAATTACAAGCTCTGCCTGGAAAGATTTAGAAGAAAAAAAAGTCAACAGGAGGGCAATACAAGAAAACTTTATAGAAAGTAACAATCGCACTGCCTCACAGAGGCAAACCACAGTTGCAGACACACTACAACTTGCCCCATGCATAGGAACTAACAGCTGAGGCATACTCAAGGAACTATAGCCAATGTGAAATTTTCTCAGAGCCTGCACCAATGAGTTAGTCAAAGATGATGAACACAAGGAGGATAAAAAATATATATACTTCTAGAATAGGAGCAAGTATAAGTGGTACATTTTTTAGAGCTGTTTAATGCATGGCAAGGATCACCTCAGAATACACAGGTAGCCTGTTCCATACCTGTGCATCATCACCAAGCATAGATGGTTCCTTGGGTCCTCTTGCAGATAAGAGGATAAGGCAGGTTACTTCTCCAGATGCAGAAAACCAAAAATGTGCCTTCTCAAAGAAGAGAACCAATCTGAGGAACAGTACCATCCTGGGTGAAAACTCCAATGAGATTGATCTCAAGGCCACTAGCAAATAGGATAAATTGAGGAGAGACTTAGGAAGGAAACTGTTGCAGGAAAAGGGATACAGTGAAAATCACAAGAGCTGCTCCTCTCTAACAAAGTGAAAAAATGTAGCATCTTTATGCACCAAGACTCCAAGAACTGAATCACTTGGGTCCATCACATTTGTTGCACTCAATATGGTATAAACCAACAGAGTGAGGGTTCAATTATCAAGCAGAAATGGCCCCCAGGAAGCACCTCTCCAGAGTTCATGAGGGAAAAAATACAGGGGGAGAAAACTTCTGTCTATGGCACCATACACCTATCTGTAGATGGAGCAACCAAGAAAAATTCCCTTTGGATAGAGGAATCATTTGCTTGGTCTGATAAAAGATGACAGGAAAAACAAGAAACGACTCTCAAACGAGAAATAAAGAAAAACTCACTCACTCA
>NC_051418.1:9766261-9769545 GCF_015228065.2 Penaeus monodon | reverse complement strand
AAAGGCATACACAAACATTTACAGGCAAAGACAAGCACACAGAGGAACATCACAAAGTGCGACAGAAGTGCTCTTGACAGCAAGGATAAGAACCCCCCCCAAAAAAAAACAACTGCCAACATCTCCAGCAAGGGGAGAGGGGATGGGCAAGAACACATTACGACAGAAATGAATAACACAAAAGAAAGAGCTGGTAATTTGTTCACTAAGTGAAATAATCACGAAATACAGTGTGCAAAAAGTACCATGAATGAGAATGAAAAGAGAAAGACTGATGTTTTTCCAGCTATTTTCAGCTTTAGTAAAATGTTTAACAATGCATCCTTACCAGCTGGTAGTTATCTTTGCTACTATACTCTCAGGCTCATTATTATACCCACTTGTAATAGCAACTACATTGTGGAGGGAGGGGCAGAGAATAAGCAAAATCATTTTCATCTGTTATTACTATTCTATATTCATCTATCTAATAAATGATGCCATTATCATTTCTTGTCCAGGCATTTCAGTTTGTCACTGTCTAGTACTATGAAACATCAATACATGTTGCTAAATATTCGCACTCATTTACTATTCTCGTGTAACTTTCGTGATATCCTGATGCTTCTTTCGGCACCTAGAACATGCATGGAAAAATACAGAAAGAAAAAATAAATATATTTTTCTGTCCTCTGAAGATAATAATACATCCCTTCAAAATCCAAGTCTACTGAGAATCACTCATGGGGTTTGTTAATGTATTTCTACAATACCAAGAAAATGAATACATTTATCTTTTTAGCTTATCTAGTGGAGAGACAAGGCAGGCAAATTTGATTTTCCTACGTACCTTTTCCTCATCAACAGCTGGCATCCGTTCATGCTTGTAATATACCAAATAAAGTATTTACACATCATTCTAAGACCGAGGGAATACTATCAGTACATTCAAAGAATGGTATTTAGAACACTGCTACTCACTACTAACTATTTTCATTGATTTCATGAAGGTTTTAAGGGGTATAATGTTTTCAAAACAGAATGCTTCAACAGAATATTATCTTTTCCCTGGACTATTGCATAGAAATGAATGTTTTATTTCTACACAATTTTTATTTTAAAGTGAATAGCTAATCTGTGGAAAACTGTAACATATCAATCCATGAAGTGAGCATTTTCAAACATCATATTTCATAAAGAAAAAAAATGAATACCAAATATGTTTTCTTCTTTTCCATGATGAAAAATGAAGTGCTTTTAATGTCACTTTTAAATAATCATAACTATCTGATACCAAATTTTATAAAATAATGTGTATATATGGTTTAATGGAATTCCTCTTGACAAATACATAGGGTGTGAATGAGAATGAATATATGGCTAAATTTCCTGAGAAAATTGTAAACCAATATCTCCAATGCAGGTATATGGACAATGCTACCAAGATAACTAACATGGTAGGTACCAAAATAGGGGAGCTAATGGAAAGACAAAACCTCTCCTACAAATGATCTTAACATCATCATATGCAGTACAAAGTACTATCTGTCAGTTTGATAAATTACATTTTGGTGTAGCACGGACATCAGGATCAGCAAACATTAATTAGATAACTGACACCATAGAACTTAAAAAAAGGAAGGAAGTAGAACTAGAAGCTGTATAAACTGCATTAAAGAATTGTTTAAATGCTTCACAGTTTCTAAATCATCTTTGAATGGCAAGGCTATTTAATAAAAAAACAAAATTTGATCACAGTTGTTTGGTAACTCTACAGCTCACAGCAAATAGATGTTTGGTCTGTGAATAAGCTTGATACATAGTTCCAGTGAAATGTAATAATGAATCACTAATTACTTGTACATTATCATCCTGCATTGTAGAATCACCATTCTCATTCATACCTATTCTTCATGTGTGTAGCCACCCTTTTCTGACAGTGTGGGTGATCTGAGACCAATACAGAATGATTATTTGGAGTTCCACTACCTAATGAACAGAAAGGGTTTGAATCATTTTTAGGGTTCATTTAGTCCTTAAAACCTTTTCAATATTTTGCAAGAAAAGAAGTATTTGATAGTCACAGAAAATACAGTACAGAAGGAGCTATACATTAATCCCTCCTCTGTTTCTACCTGGGACAAACTGTTATATTATACCACTGCCGCAGAAAAGGAGATAAATTCTACACGAAGACAGATGTATACAGAAAGATAATCAATCTCCTAACATGTGTTCAGAGCTTTTTTAGAATTGTTTAGCACATCAAGAGTTCAAATGATGCATCCTTCCTAGTATGTCATAAGTTTTTGTTTTTTTCTTCTTACTGATGGCAAAAGTATGAAATTCCAAGGCACATACAGTGAGGAGATGTAAACAAGCAAAACACTCTGATCCTAATCGCTCGGTTTGCCAGAGCGATTCCGTAATTTGTCATATCTGTACTAACTCCTATCATGCAGGTTATGCAGCAGTCACGCTAAACAGGTCATGCTGACATAGTCACAACATTCACTTTTGTTTTTGTTTTTAATGCAATGTCATTCTTGGTTGCTAAGGTCAAAGTTATGTATTCCTTCACATGTTCGGCAGGAACTTTTCTTTAAAGCTTGATGATGGAATCAAAATTGTCGAACTGCTAAAACAGTGAGTACTTTGCAAATATTTGAGAATCATGGCTTCTCAGACAAAGCAAGACTTCTAAAAGCTTATCAGTTGTGTCTTTAAATACATTCAGGCATGGCTTTTGGTAGGCAGCCAGTATTCACAGACTAATATTAAATGGACAAAGCATGTGTTTCTTAGAAGAAATACGGATTGTCCTACATCCTTGTATGTCTTCATAAGATTTTAAGACAGCCACTTCTTTTTCTGGAATTACTTTTTGTTCAAAATTATAACACATCCCTTAAATCTAAAAGCAAATCCAAAATCAAAATTCAGGGTTAGATTAGGAAAATATCTGATCACTCTTACACCAATGCACATAAATATCATCTTTAACTCTATGTTGAACCAAATATTACTAAATCATTAATCAAACTGAATGAAGGGAAAACAGGTTCTTGCTAGCCCATACAACAACTTTATTAAAGCATCAATTTACAAAAGAAATTACATAATGAGAAGCTGAAAGAGAAATGATTCATCTCTGCATCTATAACAATCTCTTGATTTTGATCTCAAGATGCAATAATTGCAATGAAGCATAGAAAAAGATTCCTTAAATTTCATTCTTTTAATCTAGCACAAAATAAATTAAACATATGCTATAAATTATATTTATTCCAGACGTGATGGCCATC
>NC_051418.1:9766130-9766214 GCF_015228065.2 Penaeus monodon | reverse complement strand
CAAGAATGTCAAAGTTAATCATTAAAGAAAGAAGAATATGATCCTGTAACTATGTGTATCGTAAGATGAAACTCATTTCAATGC
>NC_051418.1:9765870-9766088 GCF_015228065.2 Penaeus monodon | reverse complement strand
TCTACCAAAATAACTCATTTTTCTCAAAGAACAGAAAGTTTAGCATTAATATCAAAATCAATCAATGACTAATTTTCTTCATTTTATTTTCCAATATTGGGTTAAAATCAAATTATCTTATTCATTTACCTTAGGGCGGCAAGTACTCTGTTTCCCTAAGCAAAAGATTAACCTATTCATATTTTATCTTAGTCTAACTTATATCTAAATTATATCAA
>NC_051418.1:9764323-9764838 GCF_015228065.2 Penaeus monodon | reverse complement strand
CTCGCGACCCCTCGTGTGGTCGATCTGAACGGAAGAGCAACGGAAGGCAACTTACCCTGGGCAGGTCCGTGTGGAAACCCAGGCAGAAGGGCGGGTCTTTGTTGTACTGGAGCACCATGTCGGTGATATTTCCGGAGTCAGGGAAGCGGTTGGCCACCACCATGAAGGCGCCGTCGTACATCTTCAGGTCGTCCTCCCAGCAGGTGCCGCCGCTCTCGTCCATCACCGTCCTGGAATGGCTGTCTAAAACCATCAGGAGTTTCGTTAGTCTTTTAGCGTTGGCTGCCCAGCCGGCGTGACGCCTCCTCTGGCTCTTTACAGATCATGCGGCTCTTTCGTTGTTTCATGAAGTAAAAGCTAAAGTGTTCAGGGTGAATTATGAGTGCTAGAGATTCCAAGTATTGAAGCATCGACAAATTCTGTATTAGATCATACCACTTTGTTATACAACTGTGATAGTCCTTCAGGTCACATGTGTGCATTTTTTGCTTCGGAGAGGCTGTCCCCCCCCCCCC
>NC_051418.1:9764172-9764268 GCF_015228065.2 Penaeus monodon | reverse complement strand
TCCAGCCCGTTCCATCTACCTCTGCCTCCATCCTTCTCTTCTACTTTGCTCTTCCTTTCCACTTTCACTATCCTATAACTCCTTTTCTTCAGTTCA
>NC_051418.1:9763404-9763805 GCF_015228065.2 Penaeus monodon | reverse complement strand
CCCCATTCCTCCGTCCCCCTTCCCTCCCCTCTCTCTCCCTCTTCCCCAGGACTCACCCCAAGTGTAGCTGTGCCAATCGTACATCGCGTACTCCTCGCGGTCGACGAAGAGAAGCAGGTACTCCTTCTTGGCTCCCTGGAATAGCCCAGTCATCGCCATCACGGTGAGGACTTCGTTGACAAGGGACCGATGACCGATGAACACGTAGACTAGCGGGTGAGGGAGGGAGGAAGGTCGGATTAATTTTGGGGGGATTGTTGAAGAGAAAAAAAAGATATGGGAGGGGAAAAAAAGAGATTTTCCTCTTGCATTAATTCAATTTGTATTTTCTCTTTCTCATCTTCCGTGTTTTTTGTAAGTGTGTAATTCTCTTTTACCTTATACTTTGTCTTATTCATTGA
>NC_051418.1:9762679-9763077 GCF_015228065.2 Penaeus monodon | reverse complement strand
CAACTTACTCCTCGTGGTGCTCTTAGTCGTCTGAAAAGTGTACAGCAACTCCTCCTTCTTGAACAGCATCTCGTGGTTGATGGTCATGCCGTGCGCCCTCGCCTCTGCCTTCAGCGTCTTGACCATGGTGGTGCTGTCGTCGGTGTAGATAATGGAGAAGCGGCTCCAGTTGTTGTGCTTGAGCGTGGCGATGGTCGTGTTGATTATCTGTTCCGGTGGGGAGCGTTATAGAGATACAGATAAATAGGTACTTTGCGGGGGAGAAGAACGGAGGGGGAGAGATAAATAGGAATGGGGTTTTATGACGATTTTGGGGGAGAGATAAATAGGAATGAAGTTTTAGATAATTTTTGGAGAGAGAGAGAATAAGAAAGAAAGTAGAAAAAAGAGGGACAAAT
>NC_051418.1:9762396-9762502 GCF_015228065.2 Penaeus monodon | reverse complement strand
TAACACGAACGGCGACATATAGATTTCTGGCCAAAACCGTCATTTCAAAATATCAAAACACGATTCAAGTAAGCACTGAAAACGAATGATATTTATTTATTTATTG
>NC_051418.1:9762186-9762333 GCF_015228065.2 Penaeus monodon | reverse complement strand
CACTTCCTTTTTCTCTCTTTTCCTCTCAATTTCATTTAAAAAAAATGTTAAAGAACTCACATATATTTCTGAAGGATTTGTCCTGGCGAATGTTTTGAAGGTCGAGGCTCGTTCATCATTGCAGCCCTGCAACAAGTAACAAGGGGA
>NC_051418.1:9761069-9761298 GCF_015228065.2 Penaeus monodon | reverse complement strand
TACAAACAACAAGTATTGCAATATAATATAATAATAATTACAGTGCAAAGTAAGATCAAGTAAAATTATGTTTATTAATCACAAGGACGTTAACTTTCCTCCAAAGACGCGCGTGTCCATTCTGCCTCAATTCGCGCGTCATTTCTGGAGGAATTTTAATAAGGAAGTAAATAGGGAGCGTTTAGTTTCCCTGTTTCCCGGGCATCAACTGATTCAGTCTGGTTATCGC
>NC_051418.1:9760866-9761026 GCF_015228065.2 Penaeus monodon | reverse complement strand
CTCATCTCCCTAGACGCTGGAAAAAAACATTTAACCGCAGCTACGGATCCGGACAAGTGGTAAGAATGGCGGGAGGCATGACCCCTTGGTGACGCCCCTCACTCTATTCGTCACTAATTCTGTATATTACTCCTTTATGGCAACGTTGAGAGTCGCGCGT
>NC_051418.1:9760669-9760762 GCF_015228065.2 Penaeus monodon | reverse complement strand
CTGACGTGGCTTAAGTTGGTCTAATGCGGTCTGGCTTTTGCGGTAAAATGCTTCTAAACTAAACTTTCATGATCAAAGCTTTCAAATGAGTTT
>NC_051418.1:9760102-9760402 GCF_015228065.2 Penaeus monodon | reverse complement strand
ACTAAGTAGTGGTCCGCTCAAAAACTCCCCCGCCATGATGCTGTCAGTGTAAAACATCACATAATAACCTTATCCTTCATTACGAGCCCCGAATGCCCTGTTCCCTCGCTGTGGCATCGACGCCTATACTCCTGTGACTCCCAAGTTGAACGTTAATGGCTGCAGCGGGACGGTCTGAGTACTCCCGCAGAAATAGTGCGTATATTCATGTCCTGCATTCATGGCAATGGCCTTCTAGGGTGAGACTGATTACAGGCGCGGCCTTACGTACGGGTATGTGCGGAGTCAAGTTACGACTGA
>NC_051418.1:9758961-9760069 GCF_015228065.2 Penaeus monodon | reverse complement strand
CTCCATTGCTCAAATTTGTCTCAAATTATTATTTTTTAAACCCGTTTTCTATCTACAAATACATATACCATTAAATATATATGCACCATTTTCTTTTCTAAATAGAGCCTACGCTTAATTCCATTCGCATTCTCACGACCATTGTTGTCACAGGAACACCGAGGGAGACAGGCCATGGGTTCATTGTGTATGACTTCCCTTTTAACTATCTGAGTCCTATATATTACAAGGTGGGCCGTCGGGACCTACGGTTTGTTTGTTGCATAATGCTGACTGGACAGCATTCTTTGGGACACCCACGTAGGAGGGCGTCCATATAAAGTGTATGGTGCAGCTGTGACCTCACAAATGGAGATTACCTTTTCGTTTACTTCAGCCCTCCACGAGACGCTCATGCCCTCGCCTAGACAAGCTTCGACATATATAGATGTCCATTGTAATATTACATCACGAATTGAAGATACAAAAAGAGAAGTACATATCGCAGAAAGTGAGCTGAGAGGGAGTAACGACGTGGCCCTCTGTGCCTCGCGCCAGACGGGCTCAAGGGCTGCACTGCACGGCGTCCTGAGCGCTCGCTTCTCTGCCTCCCATTGCGCAGTTTCGTTCGTTCCGCGCTGCTTGCTTCGTCGACGTGTCCGGACGTATATCTAAGCTCTATTCTCGCGGCTATGTCATCCCTACCTTGTCTCCGCCTTGTCTCGTGTGAACCCTCGATGTTTGTTTCCTCCTAAAACTCTTTATTGCATTTTATGTCATGTCACTTAGGTCTGAGAGGGACTTACTAACCAAATAGACCTTGATGTCGCCAAACACGGCGTCTTTCTCCCCGAGAGTTCCCCCTCTCCCCGGAACTTTCAGTATATCACAAAATCGCTGTTACTGTCTGCGTAATTCGTTCCCACCAATAGTGCCTGTATCTAATTCTCTGACAAACATCTACCTATGAGCTCTATGCCTTGCCTTTCCATCACTAAAAAAAAGGCTTTATTATCAAACTTTTACATGCGGCATTTACCCCTTCACGGCATGTTTGCTCTCAGTCCGAAACTCGTCAGGAATTCACCCATGAGGCAGGGATCTTCTTATCTAAATTAAACATACACAG
>NC_051418.1:9758672-9758759 GCF_015228065.2 Penaeus monodon | reverse complement strand
TCTCCGAACGAGCAAATCAAATTTGTTACGAAACCACGAAATCACGAACTTCAAAAGAAATCCAAACTTCCGCAAGCACCCCCCCCC
>NC_051418.1:9758237-9758641 GCF_015228065.2 Penaeus monodon | reverse complement strand
GTCGAACCAAGTGACGCCCCCTCCCCCTCCCCTCCTTGGTCACCTCCAATCGCCGCGAGCAATTCAAAGTCTCCTAAAACGGACAGACTCGAAGGCACGTAAATACAGCAGAACAGCATCTAAAATAAAATAAAAAATGAAAGCGAGACCGATATCTGATATGATGGAGAGGGAGGGACGCGCGGCTACCAAGAATTAAGTAGCTGAAGGGGCTGGGCGGCGGTGCGCTGTGTAACGCCGCCATGGCCACTTGCTATTAACAATGTCCAAACAAACAGCCTGATCTCGCTGCCAGGGTTGCCAATCCCGCCCGGCTCGCATCAGGGGACTCGTGTCTTCTGCTCGGCCGAGGTGCGAGCTTTGCGGGTCTATTTGAGCTTATTTTTTGTCTATTTTCCCCGCTC
>NC_051418.1:9757732-9758125 GCF_015228065.2 Penaeus monodon | reverse complement strand
AGTCCTTCCTCCCTCCGCCATGTTGTCACGTCTGGGCGAGGCACGCGTCGGCGGTGGGAGGAGCGAGTCAAAAAGCTGCTTCGAAAATATCATTAACTACTTGTCGAGTGTCGAGGGGTCGAGTGGGGTCAAACCCTGACCTCCGCACACTTACTAAGCGCTCGTGTAACACCGCAATCAAACGATAAGGCCCTTGAAGTGCTCCTCATTGCGCCACTGAATACCCTGGCGAGCCACCTGTTCCTCGGCGCTCGGATCGGCTGGCAGGGCAGGCGAAGGGCGCGCTTGTTCTGCACGATGCAAGGGGCGATTGCAAGGGGCGATTACAAAGGCTGAATGCAAGGGTGATTGCAAGGGGCATAGGGTGTGGGAAGGGGCCATAAGGAAGTCTGA
>NC_051418.1:9757467-9757546 GCF_015228065.2 Penaeus monodon | reverse complement strand
TAACAATAACTTTATATCAGAGTAATCTGAACGGAGACCATCACAATGAGCAACTCTCTCCTCTTGCCCCCCCCCCCTC
>NC_051418.1:9756918-9757067 GCF_015228065.2 Penaeus monodon | reverse complement strand
TTAAAAAAGAGTCAAGTGATGTCTCAAGTGTCTCGCGAGTAACATTCTACAAGTTTCTCACACCTGTCGACAAGCAATACATTGCGCCAAACTAAGTTATCTAATATCGCAAGAATATACTCTAGCCAATGAGAGTTAGTAATCGGGCC
>NC_051418.1:9756216-9756825 GCF_015228065.2 Penaeus monodon | reverse complement strand
ATATAACAAACCTAGAGTGAAGATGACCCTATCATTCCATCTCCTCTTCCCTCCCCCCTCCACCCCCGATCCCTTAACCCCTTCTCTATAAAAAAAAAAAAAAAAGAGAGCTTCTCAATGCGCCGAAAAACCAGCCTTAACGAGTCCCAAAGTCTCGTGGTAAGTCCAGTCTATTTTTAGCCCGACATGCAACCAGGCCTGACTCAGTAGTACCCTGTAATACTTCGTTCTTCGTCGGTGGTTAAAATCTCCTCCACCACCTCTGTGGGTCACTCCCGCGATCTCCTCCGTCAAAGGCCGCTTATGGACTGACTTTTGACACTGAAGGTCGTGTCTAAAGAGTTTGTAAAAAGGTGATCTATTTATAAAGCGAAATTAACGGGAACATTTAGTGCGGTAAGATATGTCGAGTTGCCAATGCACGTATTTTCACCTTTCTTTTTCTCTTGTATCGCGTTACACAGAGTAAGATGAAACTTAACATTTCGTTTTAGGTGACCTTGGCATGCCATGACATACTCTTGAAAATAAATAACATTTTGCTTTTATCATTGGCTGTTAGGCGAGTAGGCGTTTTTTTCCCCAGTGCTAATAAAAAATAGCAGATGG
>NC_051418.1:9756024-9756115 GCF_015228065.2 Penaeus monodon | reverse complement strand
CGAATTCCAAAAACATTAACGAAATACCCACAACAACCACAGAACTTTCGCTCCACAAACCACGCAACAACCACGTCCCAAATACTAAGAA
>NC_051418.1:9755624-9755914 GCF_015228065.2 Penaeus monodon | reverse complement strand
CACGAATTATGCAAATCTCCACAGACCATCGCGCATAATGTCGACGTGGCAACTGGCAACTGTGTTTCTAGTTACGGTAACAGTTTTACAGCAGTTGTGACCTTCGGCGCCTGAGTACGATAATTCCCTTTGGATCATTACACTACACGTTCCTAGTAGCTCAACTTATGGGCCAGAGTAAGGAACCTGACCTTTTTTTTTCTTTACTTTTTATAATGTTCACTTCGATCAGTTAAAAAAATTAAATTATAATAAGTTAACAGCCCGTTTCTGATATACTGTATGTTTTG
>NC_051418.1:9755063-9755376 GCF_015228065.2 Penaeus monodon | reverse complement strand
AGATGTGAATGCGACAAGAGACAGGGCACCTAAAGCACATCACACCAGCAGACGAAACAAGTGCCTCCCTTGATGCGCAATTAACACGCGAATTTTGGCGCGCAACTTCCATTTTGAAATACCATAGATCTCTTATCTCCGTGATAGCGTTCAGTGTTCTCTTGAACGTCATTCTCTTTAGAATTTCCGATAATTAAGGATCAAAGGGATGTTCGAAACGATAATTCAATTCTTCCCGGTAGACGTAATTTTAATAAAACCGTTTCAATTTTTAAGCGATTATTGACCATTGTGCTAACGGAGAATGCACATG
>NC_051418.1:9753908-9754231 GCF_015228065.2 Penaeus monodon | reverse complement strand
TCAAAACACAAACAAGCAAACCGCAAAAAAGGCAGCAACAACGCGAGCAAACCCAAGCGCCACCGAGCGAGGGAGCCAAGGATAAATCAGCTGTTTCTGGATAATGGCCGCCCGCGTGGCCAGGGTTCCTTTTTCGGCGGGCGTGACCTTGCAAAACTCCTCATTACGGCCTCGGCTGACTTGCTGACTGCACTGGCGCACTCAAACGCACGTGGAAGGGCGCACGCACGCGCTCGTGGGCTACTGTATACGTGGTAGTGTATGTGCACTCACACAAACGTAAATGCAAACACACACATGAATGAATGAATGCACGCCTAGCT
>NC_051418.1:9753735-9753814 GCF_015228065.2 Penaeus monodon | reverse complement strand
GAGGTACGCACAAAAAAGCACGAAGAATACTAAAATTGAAACCCAATGAACCCCCCCCCCTCTCCCCACCACCACCACC
>NC_051418.1:9753380-9753588 GCF_015228065.2 Penaeus monodon | reverse complement strand
CTCACGTATGAGATCATGGGCAGGTTTTTCCCCTCGGCGATCGTGCCCTCGACGTAGCACGTGTGCTCGGGACCAAAGATGGCGGACACGTTGTTGCACAGGAGGTCCACGACGCTGCTGCTGCCCCGCGTCTCCACGCCCTGGGTGTCGTAGTACTGGCGGAGGGGGGGAGGGGGACGGAGGTTAATGGCAAGATAAAAACAAGCTT
>NC_051418.1:9752856-9753093 GCF_015228065.2 Penaeus monodon | reverse complement strand
TGAAAACCTAAACACATGACCCCGAAAACGACTCGGCGACGCCCCCCCCCCTGACCTACCTTGACCCTGAGCATGTAGTTCTCGGGCAGCGTGAAGTTCTTGTTGACCTCGTCGACGGCGTAGGCGAAGGCCCCGATCACCTTCAGGCCAAGCCGCTCCTTCCGCTCGCCCGTGATCGTCGGCAGGAACCCCACCAGGAGGCTGTTGCGCCCTGACACCTGGGCGAGGGGGAGGGGG
>NC_051418.1:9752108-9752441 GCF_015228065.2 Penaeus monodon | reverse complement strand
TCAAACCCAATAATCCCTCTATGAATACAGAGCGTCAGACGACCATTCAGAAGAGTTCGGATTGCAGTATAGCATGATGATATTCCGAATACTCGAAGCCATAATGACAGGCAAAGAACAACGAACAATTAACAAGTCTGTGCATAGAAAAAAAGAACTCGAGAACACACACAAAGCTCCTTAAAAAAAAAGGAAAACTATTTTTTTTTTTTCTCTTTGATTCCGTATTCGTCAAAATCCTTCCTCGTCCCTTCTCTATTCCCTCAATCCAGTCTGTTTTTCCTCTTTTTCCTAGTCCTTCCGCTAATTATGCCCTTCGTCGCTTTCGGCCTA
>NC_051418.1:9749888-9751325 GCF_015228065.2 Penaeus monodon | reverse complement strand
CCTTGCCTAAATTTCCCCTTTTCCCCATCTCTTCCCGACGCAAATTTCCTCCTCCTGCTCTTTTCTCTATCCAAATTTACCCATAACCTACCTTTTTCCGTACCCAAATTTACCCATAACCTACCTTTTTCTCTCTCCAAATTTACCCATAACCTACCTTTTTCTCTCTCCAAATTTACCCATAACCTACCTTTTTCCATACCCAAATTTACCCATAACCCACCTTTTTCCGTACCCAAATTTACCCATAACCTACCTTTTTCTCTAACCAAATTTACCCATAACCTACCTTTTTCTCTCTCCAAATTTACCCATAACCTACCTTTTTCTCTCTCCAAATTTACCCATAACCTACCTTTTTCTCTCTCCAAATTTACCCATAACCTACCTTTTTCTCTCTCCAAATTACCCATAACCTACCTTTTTTCCGTACCCAAATTTACCCATAACCTACCTTTTTCTCTATCCAAATTTACCCATAACCTACCTTTTTCTCTATCCAAATTTACCCATAACCTACCTTTTTCTCTATCCAAATTTACCCATAACCTACCTTTTTCCTCCAAATTTACCCATAACCTACCTTTTTCTCTCTCCAAATTTACCCATAACCTACCTTTTTCTCTCTCCAAATTTACCCATAACCTACCTTTTTCCGTACCCAAATTTACCCATAACCTACCTTTTTCCGTACCCAAATTTACCCATAACCTACCTTTTTCTCTCTCCAAATTTACCCATAACCTACCTTTTTCTCTCTCCAAATTTACCCATAACCTACCTTTTTCTCTATCCAAATTTACCCATAACCTACCTTTTTCCGTACCCAAATTTACCCATAACCTACCTTTTTCCGTACCCAAATTTACCCATAACCTACCTTTTTCTCTCTCCAAATTTACCCATAACCTATCTTTTTCCGTACCGAAATTTACCCATAACCTACCTTTTTCCGTACCCAAATTTACCCATAACCTACCTTTTTCCGTACCCAAATTTACCCATAACCTACCTTTTTCCGTACCCAAATTTACCCATAACCTACCTTTTTCTCTCTCCAAATTTACCCATAACCTACCTTTTTCCGTACCCAAATTTACCCATAACCTACCTTTTTCCGTACCCAAATTTACCCATAACCTACCTTTTTCCGTACCCAAATTTACCCATAACCTACCTTTTTCCGTACCCAAATTTACCCATAACCTACCTTTTTCTCTCTCCAAATTTACCCATAACCTACCTTTTTCTCTCTCCAAATTTACCCATAACCTACCTTTTTCCGTACCCAAATTTACCCATAACCTACCTTTCTCCGTACCCAAATTTACTCCTTCTCCTCCCCTTTTCCCTACTTCTTTCTCCCAACCTAAATTTCCCCCTCCCTCCTCTACTAAAATCTTACCATTCACCTCCCCTTTTCCCTACCTTAATTTC
>NC_051418.1:9749304-9749402 GCF_015228065.2 Penaeus monodon | reverse complement strand
ATCCGGCCAGACCGCGGACGTGTCATAACTGAGGCAGTTGTTGCTCTTCTCCGTCCACTTCTTGAGGACCGCCGAGGTGTTGCGGGGCAGCTTGAGGT
>NC_051418.1:9749144-9749260 GCF_015228065.2 Penaeus monodon | reverse complement strand
AGCAGCAGGGCGGAGGCGCGGGGGAGGTCAGACTTGGTGGGGGGACGGGGCGGGTGAGACTCGGGGGGGACATCGCGCGAGGGGCGGAGTCGGCGCGCTGGGCGGGTCTCCTCCCT
>NC_051418.1:9748947-9749103 GCF_015228065.2 Penaeus monodon | reverse complement strand
AGAAGCACCGCCCGTGTGCGCCCATGGCCTCCTCCTCCTCGCCTACCTGCTTGCAGAAGAAAGGGGAGAGAGAAATAGAAGATAAATAAGACTACAGATATAATAATAATGGAACTTTAACGTCCAGAATGCAGCGCTTTTCCTACCTAAATTTCC
>NC_051418.1:9748645-9748902 GCF_015228065.2 Penaeus monodon | reverse complement strand
AAACACCTTCACTAATCTTTACTCCTGCCAGCAATAATGACCAAGGAGGTGATTATCGCCCTCATGTCCAGTTCCTAATCAAAAGCACTAATCGGCCGTCCCTGTAATGGTCTGCTCTGACGTGTATGCTATCAGTAAAAATACAGTTTGCCGGAAAGGCTGGTCTGTGGAAATGCGGCGTCACAGAGAGGCTACAAAGTACTATACTGGATGTTTGGTTCACAAGGTATTTCTTCCATCTTGTTTTTCCTTCTCGG
>NC_051418.1:9748155-9748259 GCF_015228065.2 Penaeus monodon | reverse complement strand
ACCGTCTCCGTCAGGCGCAAATTTCCGATATTCAAATGATTCTGCGCAAAGTATTTTCGAATCACTACTGGTGCACTTGCAATAAATACATTTTGCAATAAGTA
>NC_051418.1:9747838-9747978 GCF_015228065.2 Penaeus monodon | reverse complement strand
AGTCTGTCTGTCTCTCTATTGACCGCATTTACTGTCAATTGCAATCTGGCCTGTTTACTAACTTAGTGAGTTTTATTTGCATCTGCTGGTCGAAAGTTTACGAGAGAATGACATAGCCTTGGGTGGTGGCTTAGACCGCC
>NC_051418.1:9747246-9747482 GCF_015228065.2 Penaeus monodon | reverse complement strand
GCCTGGCCGAACGCGACGAAAGGCCACGCTACTGGCCGTGGCGGGAGGGGGGGGGGAGGGCCTTACTTGTGTTTTTCGATAAGGTTAAATATGTTTAAAAATTTTTCAACCCCCGTTTTGTCAATCTCATGCCCCTTTCTCAGCTGTGCCACTAAAGATAGACGTTTACTAGCACACTTGGACAAATTCACACACACGAAGGCAAATAGACAAACGCAACTTTCACTCACTTACTA
>NC_051418.1:9747068-9747151 GCF_015228065.2 Penaeus monodon | reverse complement strand
CCCCACAAAAACCCTACATATTTCACAGATAAACCCTTAAAATATCACAAAACATTTCACCAAAAATACACAAAATTTTGCCC
>NC_051418.1:9746705-9746972 GCF_015228065.2 Penaeus monodon | reverse complement strand
GAAATCCCCCCGGATTTTAAAGCAAAAAACCTTTAAAACAGTCGTTGCCCTAAAGGGGGACACACAAAACAAATAGAATTTCAAAAAGATCTTTGCAAAAAATAAAACAAAAAATCGGAATATTTAAACTTAAGGGGACCGATGGGGACGAGGGATATGTACGTTTTGTTTTAATATTATGTAAGTAGTATCCCATGATTTCTAGGGAATTCCCTTAGTTTAAGGCCTATTTATTTCCCACCACGCCCCGCACACTGAAAGACGGGG
>NC_051418.1:9740292-9740555 GCF_015228065.2 Penaeus monodon | reverse complement strand
AAAGAAGGAATGAGCCCGAAAAGGGGGGGAAAGGAGAGGAGGCCGAAAAGGGGACAGGAGTGAAAATTGGAGAGGTTTTGGGGAAAAAAGGGGGGGGCCCCCCGCCAAAGGACCGGGAAGAGGGGGTTTTGGTTTAAAAGGGGAAAAAACCCCCGGGGGGAAAGAATTTAAAAAAAGAAGGGACAGAGTGGGAAGAAAAAGAAAAGGTGGGAGGAGGGGAAAAAAGGAAAGAGAGAGAGGGAGAAAAGAGGTTTTTGGGCGTT
>NC_051418.1:9739615-9740268 GCF_015228065.2 Penaeus monodon | reverse complement strand
AAGAAGAGAAAACGCCGGGGAGAAAGAAAAAAAACCAGGAAAAAGAGAAAAAACCAAGAAAAAAAAAAAAGAAAACTGGGAGAGGGAAAAAGGGAGAAAAAAAAGAAAGCCTTTAAAAAAAAAAGAAAGGAAAAGAAGAAAGAAGAAAGAAAGGAAAAAAGAAAGGAGAAAAACGAAGAGAAAGGTTTGAGAAAAAAAGGGGAATTTTTTTTTTTTTCTTTTTAAGAAAAGAAAAAAAATTAAGATATTAGAAAATTAAAAAAACAAAGGGCAAGAGGAAAAAAAAAAGAACTAAAAAAAGAGGAAAACAAAATTAAAAAAGGAGGAAAATCACATAGAAAATTCTAGGATTTATTAAGGGAACAATAAAATTAAAAAGGGGAACCTAAAAAAAAGAAAAGAAGAAAAAAAATTTTTAAAACAAAAACAAATATTAAAACAAGGGAGACAAAAAATCAAGGAAAAAAAAAGAAACAGGCAAAAATTAGAAAACAAAGGGAGAAAGAAGAAGGGGAACGAAGAAAAAAACCATAAAACCCCGGGAAAAGGGAAGGAAAAAACGCAAATTTGGAAAATTTTTTTTTTTTAAGAATGAAAGAAAAAGGGAGAGGAGGGGCCCGGAAAAAAAAAGTTTGGAAAAACGTAAAAAGGGG
>NC_051418.1:9739060-9739202 GCF_015228065.2 Penaeus monodon | reverse complement strand
AAAAAATTTCTATTTTTAAAGCACCAATAAAAACTGTTTACCCTTCCTTTTTTGCACAATTAAAATTAGTTTTTTTTTTTAAAAAATTTCCAAAAACAAGTTAAAGCCCCCCCTTCCTTATTTGTACTATACTACGCGTGGA
>NC_051418.1:9738637-9738815 GCF_015228065.2 Penaeus monodon | reverse complement strand
AAACAGAAACTATTGCAACATCCTCTGCCACCACAACCGTCAGAAATGCAATGACTAGACACCTGCAACGAACTACTTTTTAACCACTAAACCACCTCCGTTATAAGCATATCTGCTTTTTTTTAAACTTAATCTGCAATTTGCTTATTACTTTATCTTTCTTCTCCTCCTTCTCTCC
>NC_051418.1:9737307-9737760 GCF_015228065.2 Penaeus monodon | reverse complement strand
GGACTACAATCACTCCTCGTACCACAACCAGGACTACAATCATCAAGACCCAACCAGGATACAATCACCCCAGCCCCAAACCAGGAAAAATCACCCTAGCACCCACCAGGACTACAATCACCCCTGCCCATACCAGGTACAACACCCCTAGCCCCACAACCAGGATACAATCATTTCTAGCACCATACAGGAAAAACACTCTAGCACCAAAACCCAGGACAAAATCACCCCTAGCACACAACCAGGACAAAATCACCCCTAGCAGCACAATTGCTACCTTTTCTCCCACGACCCCCAAAGAAAGCACACACTGCGGGCAAGCGGCGGGCCCTTCCGTCATCCCCGGCAGCGTCTGAGGAAAAGAGGGAGAGACACGGGGTTATATTACTTGACCTGACACGGGGTTACTGACCTTATCTAGCAAGGCATCGATGCTCCTAAATCCTCCATTAT
>NC_051418.1:9736823-9736895 GCF_015228065.2 Penaeus monodon | reverse complement strand
ATGGGGATAGAGAGTAATAAAGAAGGGAAAGGGACAGAAAGGGATAGGCTGAAGAGGGAGGAAGGGAATACG
>NC_051418.1:9736366-9736491 GCF_015228065.2 Penaeus monodon | reverse complement strand
TAAAATAAACGAAAAGGTTGGACCCTACCCCTGGTGGTGGGGTGTTGTGGTTAGAGAGAGAGAGAGGAATGAAATAAAACTACCAAATAAAGAATTCCTTTTCAACCATCACGCTTTTTTCCTTT
>NC_051418.1:9735854-9736006 GCF_015228065.2 Penaeus monodon | reverse complement strand
CCGCGGAGAAAAAAAAAATGAAGGCAAACAGAGCAAAACGAACGCGCAAAAACGTTTCAACGCCTTCCTCCCTACCGCTGGCACCGACTTCGACAACGATCCAAGAATCTACGACAGGTTAGCTTTGCACTGCATGGATTCAGATCTACATG
>NC_051418.1:9735365-9735659 GCF_015228065.2 Penaeus monodon | reverse complement strand
TGAATATACTTGTTTATTTATTTGTTTATGAGCGCAAAAAAGGGAGTGGCCTAGGTTCCCAGAGCCCCATGAACTGCACTGCACTGCTGTTGATGAGAGCCCACTGCAACTGCAACACGAGCGCATCTACAGCGACGTCTAGCGAAGCAACAGGAAGGACCGTCGCCGATCTTCAATTTTCAGTCACAACCCGAAGGCCGTAATAGTAGCATGACAAATATGGAAAACGCCAATGAGGTTTTCAGATTAACGGACAACATACAAACAGACGCGCCGACAAGAAATACAGTGGAT
>NC_051418.1:9735018-9735165 GCF_015228065.2 Penaeus monodon | reverse complement strand
CCGACACGAGAACAAGAAAGGCGGGCAAAGAATCGAGAGCGTTTTTGTAGGCGCGCAGGCAGGCAGACGGAAGGCGGCTGATGCACGAACGCACCACGTGGATCCCGGCGCGCCATACACGGGGTGGGGGGAAGGGGTAACCTTAGT
>NC_051418.1:9734479-9734669 GCF_015228065.2 Penaeus monodon | reverse complement strand
GGCTGCAAGGGATGATCCGATGCAACGACAGCTTGCAAGGGTGAGATCTGAGAGAGGCAAAGATGGGGGGGGGGGGAAGCGGGGTAGGGTGTTGAGTGACGGTTCAGGGTGGACTGGGTGGGGAGGTAGGGGGGGGGGATGAACCAAGAACCAAGCTGGGTGAATAAAAACAGGGGGGGGTGGGGGGACG
>NC_051418.1:9733946-9734171 GCF_015228065.2 Penaeus monodon | reverse complement strand
TCGACCCGGCATGCTTATTTAAACATAAAAAACAAAGCACTATTAAAACAAACACCTTTCATCTTGATCAAATATCGGAAAAAAACGACATAATTTTTTTTCTCTTTCTTTCTATCTTAATAAAAGACTCTTGTTGACCAATCAGAGTTGCCAATCTCAAAGAAAAAAGGCACGGAGAAAAAGAAGAGAGAAAACGTGCACGGTATCCACCTAGCAACATGCAAG
>NC_051418.1:9733504-9733641 GCF_015228065.2 Penaeus monodon | reverse complement strand
TTATCCACGGTTACACGTGCTGTTGTTGAGTTCCGCGGGTTAGATGAAGCTAATATCATAAAACGAAAAAAAAAAACTTATTCCACATGAAATCGTTTTCAGGAGACAAAGTAAACTGTGCCAGACGAATCTTATTT
>NC_051418.1:9732973-9733181 GCF_015228065.2 Penaeus monodon | reverse complement strand
ATCACACTTCGCTTGTTCTTCCCCTCGTCATATGAGGTAAAATGGCTAAAGTGGGTACTTACATGGCCTTCCTAGAACACTAGAACACCTGGCCACACGCACCTGGAAAGAGAAATTGGTCATAAAAACAATTCATTTCCATTGACTTAAACACAATAATTGCTTCAAGTCGTATCTTCATCACAAACACTTGAAACACGGCAGGTAA
>NC_051418.1:9732687-9732770 GCF_015228065.2 Penaeus monodon | reverse complement strand
AAACATTAGTATGTTTACTAAAGCATCTGCGACCTACCTACCTACCTCGTCTTTGTTGCAGCCCTCCCTCCATCCCTCCCCCA
>NC_051418.1:9732172-9732367 GCF_015228065.2 Penaeus monodon | reverse complement strand
CGTATACACGCACTTTAACATCTCATGATGCGATTCACGCTCGATTTTACATGCTGTTATCATAATTTCATCTCGTTTTTATTGCTCTAAAGAACAGCAAACGTTGTAATCTAATTGTTTCATATCACGATATTTTCGTCTGAAGGTCACCGTGCTTCTTAATCTTTGTTTTCACATGCGCACGTCCCCCCTCCC
>NC_051418.1:9731710-9731935 GCF_015228065.2 Penaeus monodon | reverse complement strand
ATTTGGACATCCGTTATCACCCTTCTCCTTAATACCAGGGGAGTCTTCCTTATATTCATTCACCTAAGGAGCAGATAACACGGACAGTTTACGAGAAAGCTGGACATTCTTTCAATTTCTTTTTGACTCAGATTTTTTATTTTAAATTAGACACGGGAGGCTTCTCCAAGGACGGGGGGTGAGGGGTAAATAACAAATATTATTCATGTTTTTTTATGTGGCCAA
>NC_051418.1:9731605-9731670 GCF_015228065.2 Penaeus monodon | reverse complement strand
AAATACGACTTTTTTATATGGACCAATTCAAGAAAACCCGTTTCCTCATCCATCCTACCGCATTA
>NC_051418.1:9731306-9731414 GCF_015228065.2 Penaeus monodon | reverse complement strand
AATCACTTTTAACAAAACCTCACTGACTTTCAGAGGGCGATAACACACACACGTAATTTTCAAGCCAAAAAGGATACTTCTTGAAACCCATTCATTAAATTGATCAAG
>NC_051418.1:9731172-9731244 GCF_015228065.2 Penaeus monodon | reverse complement strand
TTGAAAGACAAAACAACGTCAAGGA
The DNA here is from genome assembly GCF_015228065.2 of Penaeus monodon. NCBI lineage: Eukaryota > Metazoa > Arthropoda > Malacostraca > Decapoda > Penaeidae > Penaeus > Penaeus monodon. The sequence continues at coordinate 9,731,219 of NC_051418.1, read as the reverse complement.
GGGATTTTCAAGTTAGCTCAAGACACTCATCCTCTCCGGGCATGCAA
>NC_051418.1:9730794-9730882 GCF_015228065.2 Penaeus monodon | reverse complement strand
CAGATCTCCATCCCGCCGTAAAGGTCAGAGCAACAAGCACTAATTCCATCAGGAATGAAAGGTTGACTTCCCAAAACCTAATCAACAC
>NC_051418.1:9730636-9730769 GCF_015228065.2 Penaeus monodon | reverse complement strand
TGAAAGCACGTAATGGCGAATGAGAATCAAAATTAATTGAAGAACCATTTTTAAACAGGAATTAATAAACCCGAAGCCTCGCGAATCTCGACGAGGCCCAAGCAATGCCTGACCGACTGCCGTGCTCCCCAGG
>NC_051418.1:9729997-9730253 GCF_015228065.2 Penaeus monodon | reverse complement strand
TCGAAACCTCACGACTTCCCGTCTTCCAGCGGGCAAGCTTGCAGGAGAGAGCGGCGGTTCATTCTACTCGCAGATGAGCAGGGATCCCCCCCCCCCCCGCTCCCGAAACCGGTTGAACATATCCCGAAATATAAGAATGGGCATAAAATCCACTTTTAATGGAACCGTTGGCGCTGACCTACCTCAAGGTGAACGGGGGAGGTGGGGGGGGGCGGTGATTTTTTTTTTTTACATAAAAAGTACGAAGGAATGTGAT
>NC_051418.1:9729193-9729285 GCF_015228065.2 Penaeus monodon | reverse complement strand
GTGAAGTGGCGAAGGGAATAAAAAGAGAAAATCAAGGGATGGCAAAAACAAATAAGAAAGAAATGAAAGAAATAGATGATTTATTAGTCCGT
>NC_051418.1:9729055-9729164 GCF_015228065.2 Penaeus monodon | reverse complement strand
TTGATATTTTTAAAACATTTTTTCTTCTTCATTTTTTATTTCCCGATAAATTTATTCTTCTCTTTCGCTTCCTCCCATTTATCTCTCTTTTCATTGCCACTAATTCCAA
>NC_051418.1:9728607-9728955 GCF_015228065.2 Penaeus monodon | reverse complement strand
CCATCTACTGTGTTCATTCTTCACATATTTCAATATTTATGATAATGATAAATATTTGCATTTTTATTCTCAATCACTTTCACTTTTTCTTCCAATCATCTTTTCTTGTTTTCACAATATTTTATTCATCTATTTCATGATTCTTCTTCCTTATTTCACTTCCTTTCGCCCTGTTTATTATTACCCGTCTCTTAATTTTCCTTCTTATTTCGTACCACCTCCTTACTCCCATTTTTATCTACTTTTCGTTGTGATCCATTTTTTCTACATTTATTTTCTACCTCCTCCCTTACCTTCCTCCGTCTCTCTCTTTTACACCTTTTTCCTCCTTTCGCGTTCCTTCTTCTT
>NC_051418.1:9728171-9728393 GCF_015228065.2 Penaeus monodon | reverse complement strand
TCAAGAGTATATTATCTCCTGTCTCTCCTCTTCCTCTTTCTTTCTCCTCCTTTCTTTACCTTCGTATTTTTCCCGCCGTTAATAACCACTATATTTCTCTGGTCATTTCCTTTCTTCGATAGTTCTGCTCTTTGTTTTAATATTTCTCTTGTCTCTTCTTTGCCTCCATATTTATCTTGTCTCTCTCTCCTTCTCTCCTTTCGTCCTTCTTTCCCATTTCTC
>NC_051418.1:9727640-9728129 GCF_015228065.2 Penaeus monodon | reverse complement strand
CTCCTCTTTCCCTCCTTATTTCTCTCGTCTCTTCATCACCTCTCCTTTTGTTCCCTTTTCTATCTCCCCTTCTGTTCTTTTCAATTATTCATCTATTCCGTATTTTTTTTTACCTCCTCTCCCTCCATGTTTCTCTCGTCTCTTCCTATTCACCTCTCCATTCGTTCCTCTTTCGTTCCTCTTTCTCTTCTCTCCTCTTCTTCACCTCCTCTTTCGTTCTCCTTCCTATCTCCCATTCTGTTCTGTTCTTATTCATATACTTCTAAAATGTTTCTGCCTCCCTGTTTCTCTTCTCTTCCTCTTCACCTCTCCTTTCGTTCCTCTTTCCCATCTCCCCTTCTGTTCTTTTCAATTATTTTCCTATTCTTTAAATATTCTTCTCTCCTTTCCCCTCCGCATTTCCATAGTCTTTTCCTCTTCGCCTCTCTTTTCGCTCCTCTCTCGTTCTCTACTTCTAAAACGTTTCCGCCTCCGCTTTCCCTCCACATT
>NC_051418.1:9727244-9727410 GCF_015228065.2 Penaeus monodon | reverse complement strand
TTACTCTCTCTCTCCACACATTTCCCGGGCCCTTTTGGTTGGGAAACGCAAACCCCCGCCCTCGTGATTCAGAAAACGCCAAAAAGCAAAGCCAGACGCCAATTAGGAGGCAGGAAACCGCACTCCGATTACAATACGAACGTGTGCGGTCCAGCCTCCATGTGCC
>NC_051418.1:9727097-9727203 GCF_015228065.2 Penaeus monodon | reverse complement strand
AAGAGGAGATATCTCACTTTCTCCCTTTTGAATTTTACGAGCGAAGGATTCCGATAGAAAGGAGGATAGCCATGTTTATATACAGAATGCGGGGTATGGATGTTTG
>NC_051418.1:9726997-9727063 GCF_015228065.2 Penaeus monodon | reverse complement strand
CGGCACGAGGGAGAGAGAGAAAAAAAAAGAGAGAAACAAAAAATCGACGTGGCATCCTTCACGCGC
>NC_051418.1:9725769-9726836 GCF_015228065.2 Penaeus monodon | reverse complement strand
TTACCCCTACCCCCCACAACCTGGACTCCCCACCACACAATCTTGACATCCCTCCCCACCCCCTCACCCTCACCCCACAACCTTGACCTCCTTCCCCTACCCCTCATCCCCCCTTCCCTTACCCCCACAACCTTGACCTCACCCCCTTCCCAACCCCCTCACCCCCCTCCCACAACCAAAACCTCCCTCCCCAACCCCCTCACCCCCCCTCCCACAACCATGACCTCCCTCCCCAACCCCCAACAACCGACCAACAACGCACCAACCCCCCCCTCCCGCGGCCCCCGCCGCCGCGCCCTCGGGAATCGCCCCCGCATGCGGGGCCCCGACGGGCCGACGGGATTTTAACCCGACGCCAAAAGGGCGGTTTGACGGCGAGCGTCGCGCCTTCGGAGGAAACCGCCGACGCGACCGCATCCGTTTTCGACGATCCTGAGGAGGGACGCGAAGGGGGAGGAGGAGGGGGACGGAGGGGGGGGGAGGAGGGGGGGGGACGCGGGGGAAGGGGGGGGAGGAGGGGACGCGAAGGGGGAGGAGGAGGGACGCGAGGGAGGTGGAGGAGGGACGCGAAGGGGGAGGAGGAGGGACGCGAAGGGGGTGGAGGAGGGACGCGAAAGGGGAGGAGGAGGGGGGGGATGAAGGAGGGGATGGAGAGACGCGAGGGGAGGAGGGGGAGGGGAGAGAAGGATTGCGGGGGAGGGGGGAAGGATTAAGGGAAAGGTGAAGGGGGAGGGAGGGAAGGATAGGGAGGGACGCGAAGGATTGGGGAGGAGGGGGGAGGGGGAGAGCCGAACGCGATGGACTGCGAAGAATTACAGAGCAGGGATGGGGAAAGAGGGGGGGGGTACGCGAGGGATAGGGGGAGGGGGAGGGGGGAGTGACGTCTCAGAAGGGAGGTACTAATCCTTGGCTCTCTTTATTTTCCTTGACGTCATAATCATTACAACGTAATTACGCAATAATTTCAAACATCTGACGTATATTTTTTCACGTTTCACTAACTATAAAACTTCACATCTTTTACTTTTTTCTTCCTTTTCAGTTAAATCTTACAAAACAAAAGATTC
>NC_051418.1:9725557-9725650 GCF_015228065.2 Penaeus monodon | reverse complement strand
AATTTTGTTAATTTTTTTTTCGTAACTTGAAGGTTGTCAAGTAATTACACTCACTCGTTATCGTACCGCCTTTTTCTTAGGAAAACGAAAGAT
>NC_051418.1:9725058-9725280 GCF_015228065.2 Penaeus monodon | reverse complement strand
CGAGGCTTCCGTACAAACATGCATGTACCTATTAGGAATAAGGCGAACAAATCTGCTGCCACCATAGAAAAGAAACCACGAAATGCCAATAACACCAACAGCTGCCATTCCAGCGCGACGCGGCAGCACATTCCCGGGATAATTCGCCTAAGAGGAAGCACCTAATTACCGGCCAGTTAATGCAATCAGCGACTTTGGTCATTAGGCAATCGCTTGCACTCA
>NC_051418.1:9724594-9724663 GCF_015228065.2 Penaeus monodon | reverse complement strand
CTCCCCCCCCCCCTTTGTATTCACTTTTCCTAATTCATTCTCTTTCCTTGGGTAAGAATGATTCGTTCT
>NC_051418.1:9724414-9724531 GCF_015228065.2 Penaeus monodon | reverse complement strand
CAGTAACATCATCACCAACAATAAAAAAATAAAAACAACCGTAGCAACAACAACAAAGATAATAACAATAATGACAATAATTTACAACAGCATATAAAAAAACTACCCCCCCCCCCC
>NC_051418.1:9724119-9724298 GCF_015228065.2 Penaeus monodon | reverse complement strand
TTCCACGAAAAAATAAAGCGAATCAGCACTAATAATAAACACCACCACCACCAACAACAACAAAATTAATCCTCTAACTCCACGGACTTAAAACCTTAACCGAGAGAAGTTTCGATGACTTCCGCCCGCTGCGACGCCCGTTAAGAGCACGAAATCTCGCCACTGCTGGGCCGGGGCGG
>NC_051418.1:9722779-9723299 GCF_015228065.2 Penaeus monodon | reverse complement strand
CATGCTTTGATTTTCTATTAAACGGTGTTTATTATGACTCTCATCTTTTTTGCTGATCCTCGTTAATGCTAATTCCCCCCTTTAGCCAATTTATTTGCGTATTTCCGTGTTTCATTATCTGTGTGGATTAATATCAACGTATTTTTTTGTCCATTTTTCCAAATCTTAGCACCATCTCTAGATTTAATATCGACATTAGCAACGTCTCCCAGAATTAAAAATAATATATGTGAAATATATAATATAAATGAAAAATATAACATAGATATAAATGAAATATAAATGAAATATAAATGAAAAATAGCATAACTACATCCATACCATCATTATTATCATCCTGATTCAACTTCATCATTTACGTTTCTTCCTTAAGTTACTGTTACAAGACGCGGTAGTAAAGGCTTTGTGACACTAGCACTTTTACCATCCACCTCTGCGATTCCCCATGAACTTTCGCGTATGCAAATGACCCCACCCTATCGCACGGGCAGAGAACCATCGTCCCAGTTCATAGGTACTA
>NC_051418.1:9722391-9722493 GCF_015228065.2 Penaeus monodon | reverse complement strand
TAAATTCTCAAACAGCCTCGTCCATAGCACCTTTTCCACCCTAATCTTTTCTTAACCAACAATTATGTAATGAACACTATGACACTCTAAAATATATAAACA
>NC_051418.1:9722184-9722360 GCF_015228065.2 Penaeus monodon | reverse complement strand
AAATAAATAATCTACAATGTTAGGTTATGATTATACAAATAATAACGATCTAACACAGGATCCAGAAGGAAATTTATCAAACCAGTCGCTGGAATGTACATCAAAATGAAACGCTTAGAGAAAATGACTAAGCTAAAACCAGGGCTGTGAAGTTGCTATTAAAATGCGTGTATGGT
>NC_051418.1:9721216-9721938 GCF_015228065.2 Penaeus monodon | reverse complement strand
TGGGCAGCCATCCAGCATCCAATCTGAAGTGCGAATTGCGTCATCAGCTCCGCCAGTCACAACCGCGTCTCGAATCGCTTCAAAGTTTCAAAGCTTCAAAGGAGTGAAGCATTGGCGAGCATTTCCCTATTCTCCCGCTTTTGTTATTCGTTGCATTGCAATACTAGTTGTTGATATATGTATGATTAATCTCCGTCTGCTTTTCGTTTCCTAATTGTTGTGTTCATCCCATATCAGTTTTAATTAAGAAATTTCCTAATTCGTTATCAATGCCCTTTATTACGGTTCATGAATCATTTGATAATAACTACATCATAATCTCTATAATTGACACATTTCTTGTTTCTTATTCCATCTAGCAACTTTAGCACAAATAGGAAAAATGTAGAGGAAATGAGATACAATTTCACGAAAAAAAAAAAATACATCATTCCTCTTCGCTTTTCCTCTCTTACTCCTCTCCCCTCCCCCCTCTTCTCTTGCCCCTCTCCCTTCTCCCTAACTCCCTCTCTCCTCTCCCCTGTTTCCTCTTCCCTTGCCTCTCTCCCCTCTCTCTCTCTTCCCTTGCCTCTCTCCCCTTTCTCTCTCTTCCCTTGCCCCTCTCCCCTCTCTCCTCTCTCCTCTCCCGCCACCCCTGCCCTCTCTCTCTCCGTTCACTCACTCTCTCGCTCACTTTCATCATGAGTGAGTGATGAGTTTATATGAACGCTCGCTCTGTCCCG
>NC_051418.1:9720309-9720406 GCF_015228065.2 Penaeus monodon | reverse complement strand
ATGATTATATCTACAATGACGAATGACAATTACACCAATTGAAAAAAAAAAAAAAATGTCAAGCCGGTAATGATTTATGACAGAATGACAAAATCTG
>NC_051418.1:9720184-9720285 GCF_015228065.2 Penaeus monodon | reverse complement strand
GTGATAGGCCTAATTGGCAAGTTATTTGAAACCATATTTGATTTTTTTTAATGCGCACGCGATGCATCCAACCAATTATTAGACAGAAAACTGAAATGTAT
>NC_051418.1:9719969-9720133 GCF_015228065.2 Penaeus monodon | reverse complement strand
CATTGTAGAAAGGAAGGAAAAATTAAATGAATAACAAATACAGAGAATACAGAGAACTGAGAATAGAAGGAAGAAAACTGAGGAAAATATTAAACATATAAAAAAAATTACAAACCCGCATTAAAAAGAAACACCCCCTCCCCCCCCCAAAAAAAAAAAAAAAA
>NC_051418.1:9719303-9719416 GCF_015228065.2 Penaeus monodon | reverse complement strand
CCGCATGTGAGGAAAGCGCCGTTATATTTTCGACGTGGGAGAGAGTGATCGGCCGAACAAAATAGTTCTTCGATAGGCCTATACAACTCCACAGAGGAACAGAAGAAGAAGAC
>NC_051418.1:9718464-9718699 GCF_015228065.2 Penaeus monodon | reverse complement strand
TCGTAAGAACTGAAAATGCAAAAGAAAAAAAAATCAAGCCATTTATTTACAGCAAGTTTCAATTATCAAACTAATTTGAATAAATGAAAGAAATTGACGAAAAAAAAGAGATATGAACATCGGTAAAGCTACACTAATTAATTAAATCAATACCTTTTTTTCAATCAAACGGAATCAAGGGCGATAATGAAACTTTTTTTTTTTAACGTTTTTCACAGATTCCATGACACTGGAA
>NC_051418.1:9717649-9718272 GCF_015228065.2 Penaeus monodon | reverse complement strand
GCACATCTGCCTGCCATCGGCGACTGACTGTTCATCTCATCTCGAGTCCCGCGAAGGGGATGCTGTGAGGGTGGCGCGAGGGGATGAGGGAGGAGTGAGGGAGGAGTGAGGGAGGAGTGAGGGAGGCGGTGAAGAAGGGGAGTAAGGGAAGGGGAGTGAGGGAGGGGGGAGGGGGGGAAGAGGGGAATCAGCGTAGGGGATGAGGGAGTGAGTGAGGGAGGAGTGAGCGAAGGGGATGAAGGAGAGAATGATGGAGGGGATGAAGGAGAGAATGATGGAGGGGGTGAGGGAGGGGTGAGGGAGGGGTGAGGTGACAAGGGCGACTCATAATCTCATAATCTCAAGGCCGTGAGATGGGACGGATATATCTCGTTTTATCTGATTTATAATACAATTCTGGGCGAAGGCAGAGAGGAGGTCGGGCGGCAAGTGAGAGGGAGGGGGAGGGGGGGAGGGGGGAGAGGGAGGGAGGGAGGGAGAAGGGAGAGGGAAGGGGGGAGACGGGGGAGGGAGGGAGAAGGGAGAGGGAGGGAGAGGGAGACTGAGAGGGAGGAGAAGGGCGTTAGAGGGAGAGAGTGAGGAAGGGAGGGGGAGGGAGGGAGGGAGGGAGGGAGGGAGGGAGG
>NC_051418.1:9717279-9717464 GCF_015228065.2 Penaeus monodon | reverse complement strand
AATAGGAAGGGGAGAGGCAAAAGGGGGGAGGGAGGGAGGGTCATGCAGAGGCTAAGTGAAGAGGGAGGGGGAGAGGGGGGAGCAGGACAGGGGAGTGGTCAAGTGCTGTTAAAGCTGGGGAGGGAGACTGAGAGAAAAGAAAAAGAAAAAAAAAATCGAATTTCGACTCTTTCTCTTCCTCCTTC
>NC_051418.1:9716233-9716310 GCF_015228065.2 Penaeus monodon | reverse complement strand
GAGATTGCACTTTTTTTTTTTCTCATGTATTACTTTGTCCCCCCTCACTGATCTCGAGTGTAGTGCGTCGGGCTAAA
>NC_051418.1:9715547-9715660 GCF_015228065.2 Penaeus monodon | reverse complement strand
ACACAGGAGCGACGCATCCGCTGGCCAACCGGGCACTTCCTCGCGTCACCAGCGTCACGCCGCGAGGGGGGGGGGGGCTTGTGCGTTACTTGTCACTCATTCCCACACTGATC
>NC_051418.1:9714927-9715034 GCF_015228065.2 Penaeus monodon | reverse complement strand
TCGGGCGCCAATACGTGCCAGAGTGCAGCCACCCGTGCCTACGTGCAGTGCCATGCGTAGGGCCAGAGTGTCTACGGCCAAAACGCGCACAACGGTCACCAACAATG
>NC_051418.1:9714584-9714737 GCF_015228065.2 Penaeus monodon | reverse complement strand
AAAGAGAGGTGAAGAGAAACAAAGGGTAAAATATGGGGCAGAGACGGGGAAGAAGCGCAGAAAAGGAAGACAGGAGCAGAGAAAAGAAGAAGAAAGAAGAGAAAAGAGAGAGAGAAGCTAGATAAAAAAGGAATGGTAAGCAATAGGATAGAC
>NC_051418.1:9714035-9714377 GCF_015228065.2 Penaeus monodon | reverse complement strand
CAAATAGATAGATAGAGAGAAGGGGAAGAGGAGAAGGGAAGGGGGGGGGTTGTCACAAGCATCCTCGCACCACGAGTAATGACAGTCACGCCGAGCTGCCTTTATGACGTCACCATCGTACCACCCCCGCGCCCTCTGACGTCATCAACCAGAGGCGACTCCCATTCTGTCGCTCGCGAGACTTTTAGCAGCGACAATGGGGCATTTTCTTATTATCTACTACGGTTTTCTATATAAAAAACGTTTTAACCATGTTCTCTTTTTTATATAAACACGTAGCTATATCTATATTCTTTCTATTCTTCTATTCTTTCGCTCGGGAGATTTTTGCAATCGTGTATG
>NC_051418.1:9713896-9714011 GCF_015228065.2 Penaeus monodon | reverse complement strand
CTGTTTTCCATATGCTTCGCAAATAAGTATCTACGTTGCATTAGGAAGGGAAAATATCCTTTAGAAGTATATTTTGAGGTCACAAAAATATTCATTAACACCTGGGTATTTTGAA
>NC_051418.1:9713149-9713413 GCF_015228065.2 Penaeus monodon | reverse complement strand
ACTTCTACATTCTGGCCTGGCATTGCGAGAGAGAATACAGACCGACTAACAGCTTTCAAACGTGTATATATTGCACTGGACCCTCCCTGCTCGACGCCGCCTAGCTTGATGGTTGCAACGAGGAGCGCTGCAACGAGGACTCCTACCAAGAGCAATTGCAGGTTGCAGGGACACTTTGTTGCATATCCTTCGTGGTCACCTTACTCGGTTAATTATCTAAATTTACCTTTTCCTCATTTTCATTTTCTTTTTCTTTCTCTTCTC
>NC_051418.1:9712738-9712904 GCF_015228065.2 Penaeus monodon | reverse complement strand
AAACAAAGCGCATGCTGGCGATCACGAACATGCCGCCCCCCCCCCTTCCCCCACCTTTCAAATTCAAGGAGACGGCCCCTGTCACCTTCCCCTTTGCTTCTCTCTCTCTCTAAATAATATATCACGTAGGCCTATGCACCCTCACCTTATATACGTACAGCCAGAA
>NC_051418.1:9712256-9712570 GCF_015228065.2 Penaeus monodon | reverse complement strand
ATACATCCACATTAACTTTTATCCTAACCCTTTTATATTTATCCAAATCCCCTTTTCCAGTTAGACCTCCCTGGATAAACGTAAATACACCCATATTAATATTCATCCAAATGCCTTTTTCCCGTTAGACCTCCCTTGTGAAAAGTAAATAGTCATTTATTAATATTTATCCAAATGCCTTTTTCTCGTTAGACCTCACGCAACTACATCCATATTAATATTTATCCAAACCCCTATTCGGCCAACCAAACCCCACCCACCTCGACAGCATGCTTAATAACAACGCAAGTGACAGTGGCTTCTGACAACTATTA
>NC_051418.1:9711851-9712009 GCF_015228065.2 Penaeus monodon | reverse complement strand
TGACTACAAATAACTATTCTAATCTATCTTGTATTTTTAGAAATTGTTTTGGAAAAAGTTGTTGCAAAAAGATATGAATTAACATGAAACAAATCGCTGCTTTTATAACAAAAGCTTGACATAATTCTAGTACAACAGTTATCACTAGCAATATCAGA
>NC_051418.1:9711438-9711512 GCF_015228065.2 Penaeus monodon | reverse complement strand
CTGCTACTCTATTATATTTCTCAGATTAGAAAGATTAATTCCAGTGATTAAAAAATATGTTTCATAAAGAACAG
>NC_051418.1:9711208-9711378 GCF_015228065.2 Penaeus monodon | reverse complement strand
TTTTTCTCCTTCCCTTCACATTCTCCCTATAATCACAGAGAGTGAGTTAAATGCCCCTTTTTTGGGGTCTTTTATGTGGAGTTAGAAATAGCCTTGCTATTAAGGACACTCAGCACTCTATTCTCTCGTATTGCGTTTCGTCCCCTTCTAATGACCCACTTTGCGTTGGA
>NC_051418.1:9707847-9710337 GCF_015228065.2 Penaeus monodon | reverse complement strand
TGATCGGCGACAACACGGAACCAACGTCTGATAAATATGGGCGACGGGGGAGGACTCCTGCGGCGAGCGAAGGACGCGATAGATAGGCTCTTCAAACCCGCGGGAAAAGGAGGCGACGGCGGTGATGCGGATTTTGCTTATACGTGGGGGGGAGGGGGACGGTAGAGAGGGGGAGGGGAAAGTAGAGAGGGAGAGGGGGAAGGAGAGGAGGGGGGAGGGGGACGGTAGAAAGGGGGAGGGAAGGGGAAGGAGAAGGGGGGAAGGGGAAGGAGAGGAGGGGGGCAGTAGAAAGGGGGAGGGGAAGGAGAGGAGGGGGGAGGGGGAAGGTAGAGAGGGGGAGGGGAGAAGGTAGAAATGGGGAGGGAGACGGTAGATAGGGGGAGGCGGACTGTAGAAAGGGAGAGGGGACGGTAAAAACGGAGAGGGGAAGGAGATGAGGGGAGGGGGACGGTAGAGAGGGGGAGAGGGGAGATGAGGGAGTGATATGAGAGAGAGATTGGGGGAGATAGAGGGGAGTTAGGGATCGGGGGAGGGGAAAGGGATGAAGGAAACGTACATAAGGCGAGGGGGAGGGGAAGGGAAGAGGGATGGATGGAAGGAGAGAGGAGGACAGATAGGGGAAAGGAAGGGGGAAGAAAAAGAGAGTGGGAAGAGGGAAAGCACACAAGAAAAGAGGGAGACAGAGAGGCATGAAAGAAAGTAGATAGAGAGAGAGAAGGAGAAAGTGATGAGAAGAGACAACAATAAAGAGAGTGAGAGCCATAAAAAGAGACCAGAATCGTCGACGGCAAGAGAAAGAGAGGAATAACGAGAAAGGAAGAGACAGAGATGATCTAGCCCTACGAAATTCAGAACCACCACGATCTATGTAAGTATATACACTTATATACTTACAAAGACCTTGAAAGCCCCCAGCCCTGACACCCACAGACGCAACCCCTAAACAACCGCCGCCCAACTGCCTGAAAATGCACCAACGCCGCCCGCACCGGCCTCTCACGCCCGCGTTTCGAAAGTGAGAGGCGGAATGGCCGTCTTGTTCATGGTGATTGCACTTGGCACTTCTCTGTGATTGCACTTAGCACTTCTCTGTGATTGCACTGGGCACTTCTTTGTGATTGCACTGGGCACTTCTTTGTGATTGCACTGGGCACTTCTTTGTGATTGCACTGGGCACTTCTTTGTGATGCACTTGCCACTTCTCTGTGATTGCACTTGGCACTTCTCTGTGATTGCACTTGCCACTTCTCTGTGATTGCACTTGGCACTTCTTTGTGATTGCACTGGGCACTTCTCTGTGGCTGCATTTGGCACTTAAATACTTGTGGCAAAAGAGAGAAGGTGGAGTACGACGTCGCAAGGGTAATGTCGTGTCACGGTGCCAGTGCCAGTGCCAGGGGGTGTGATAGGGGGGAGGGAAGTGGGAAGGGGGGGAGTGGGATGGGAGGGTAGAGAGAGTAGGGAGAAAGGAAGAGAAGGGAGGACAGGGGAGGGAGGGGGAGGGGAAGAGAGGGTTGGAGGGGGAGGGGAAGGAGGAGGGTTGGAGGGGGAGGGGAAAGAGGGTTGGAGGGGGAGGGGAAGAGAGGGTTGGAGGGGGAGGGGAAGGAGAGGGTTGGAGGGGGAGGGGAAGGAGAGGGTTGGAGGGGAGGGGAAGGAGAGGGATGGAGGGGGAGGGGAAGGAGAGGGTTGGAAGGGGAGGGGGAAGAGGAAAGAGAGGGTAAGAGGTGAAGGGGGGAGAAGAAGGGAGGAAGAGTGAGGAGAGCAAGAGAGGGGAAGGAAGGAAAGGGGTGAGGGGAAAGAAAGGCAGAGAGGGGAGGGCAGGGAGGGAGGAGAAAGACAGGGGGTGAGGGATTGGGCAAGAGCGGGGAAGCGACGCTCAAAACATTCCGAAATTGCCATCAGAACGCAGCGCCCGTGAAGGTGTTTCGGTCTGTATGTCATTCTGAATTCCTTCCTCCTCTGATTATCAGCCTTTGTTTTTCCTTTTAACTTTTTAAAATATATTTTCTCTATTTCTGCTTTACTTCTCACTTCTCTCCCTGGCTCCCTCCCTCTCCTTTTCTCCATCTTTCTCTTCCTCTCGTCTCCCTCCTTCTCTTCCTCTCTCCCTCCCTCTCTTCCTCTCCTTCTGTACCTCCCTCTCTTCCTCTCCTTCTCTCCCTCCCTTTCTTCCTCTCCTCCCCCTCCTTCTCTCCCTCCCTCTCTCTCTCCCTCCTCCCTTCCCTCTCCTCCCCACCCCCCATTCATCGCCAGTTTTCCCCTAAATCTCCTTCGAAATTCCCCGTCCGAGCTCCACAACTCTATACATTCTGAGGAGTCAGCGCGTCTCTAGGGGAATTCCCCCGAAAAATCCAGCACGCGGGGGAAATAATGTCGGGTAAACACACCTCGTTTCCCCTGAACAACAGATTAAAACGAGAATTTCAGGGGGAAATGAAATTCTAACATAGTTCCGTAAATTAGACCCCAGCGTTTCATATGCATTTTTGT
>NC_051418.1:9707630-9707820 GCF_015228065.2 Penaeus monodon | reverse complement strand
TTTTTAAAAGCTAATTTTCCCCTCGAAGACTACTGAACAATAAAATGCGATCGCTTTCGTTCCGCGTAATGCCCTTGTGTTCGGCAATCACGGGAAACAAAAGCCAATCAGCGCGCCAACCTGTATGACCGAAATCCTATTGCGAATGCCAATTACATCAACCAATATTAAAACGAGTGATTTTCCACCC
>NC_051418.1:9707253-9707516 GCF_015228065.2 Penaeus monodon | reverse complement strand
ACATTCGGAAATACAGCTTGGCGTTTTATTGCCATTTTTCATTTGTCGAAATTGAATGGCCTAACATCTGATTCTAAAATGAACTGCGCCGTTGAAAATGCTTTTCGACTTACTGTAAATATTACGTAGTTTCTCTCGTTAATAATGATATGCTAATTCATTAAAATCAAACGATGCATGACGGTCAGACAAAAAAATGAAATAACATTAATATAAATAACATTATTATCATTACTGATATCAGTAAACAGCATTTTAACAAA
>NC_051418.1:9706798-9707078 GCF_015228065.2 Penaeus monodon | reverse complement strand
ACGAAACAAGACGCAGCGACTCCTCCGGCACAGCTCATCACCCTGTTCCTTTATTAGCCGAAGTGCTTGGAGCAGGCAAGCAGACGAGCCCACAGCCAAGACCCACTCCCCCGCCCCGCCCCACCCGGTGTGCCTTGCCCACCTGCGACCCCCAAAGTTGACAGCTGCCATGCCATGCCAGGCGCCGGGCCAATCACGCGGGGGAAAATAATGACAGTTGGCCTATTTATCATTATGACATACGATGGTGATGAGGAAATGGGATAAAAAAAAAGGAGTT
>NC_051418.1:9706548-9706748 GCF_015228065.2 Penaeus monodon | reverse complement strand
GGTTACATAATCAATTAGAGTAATTAGTGTAACAGCAATAACAACGCAAGTAAATCAATCACATTAATGAAACAGCAGTAATAAATTTTTTAAAATCGCATTAATCATATCAGTATCACAAATAGCAGAAAAAAAATCACATTAATGCTACCAGTTACCATAACCAGCAGAATAGTAATCAGTGCAACAGCAGAATTGAT
>NC_051418.1:9706229-9706526 GCF_015228065.2 Penaeus monodon | reverse complement strand
TCGATCACACCAAACACAATAGTACAAACAACTGAACAACTTGCATAACAGGAGTCCTTAATAAAAATAACAACATTGCCACTGTTGCAAGGGAGCGGCGACAGTGCATCACCCCCGCGGCCTCAAGAGCACCTCTGCACTTGAGTCTTGCAATGTAAACAATATCATACGATAGGAAACATCAACAACAAACTATCTCTTGATAATGCCACTCCCATTATCGCGCGGGATGTAAGGTCCTTTCGCCCACAGCATATCACGGGATTCTGACACGTAATGGCCATCGAGTAAATGGGG
>NC_051418.1:9705581-9705896 GCF_015228065.2 Penaeus monodon | reverse complement strand
TGGACATACATATGCGACATTTACGATGCTTTGTGGATTTTTCCTTTCTCTTCGGCTCCCAACTTTACGTGCGACTGAATATTAAGCCTTTTTTATCCGGCCAATGCAGTCTATAGGATAACGGACGAGCCTCTCCAGTGCCACGGATAAGGGTGCCACTGCCTCCGTGTCGCCCGGGAGAAAATTCCCTCTACGATCATATCTCCTGAACCGCGTTTCTGCCACGAACTTATTCTATGGACGAGATAAATTCCCAGGGAAATAATATAAATTTCCCCGGGAAATAATGTACGAGAGGAAGAGTCACTTCCACTA
>NC_051418.1:9705122-9705229 GCF_015228065.2 Penaeus monodon | reverse complement strand
GGGAGAGCGAATGTACCGCAGTTATCTAAATGTCCAAATATTTGTACCCCATCGTGTTATATATAGAAACGTCTACTCGTACATAAGTACGTACCCATATACCAAAT
>NC_051418.1:9704120-9704388 GCF_015228065.2 Penaeus monodon | reverse complement strand
CTAAGGCAGGTGATATTCGTCCATTTCAAAAAATTCCCCAAACTTTTCATACGAGAGAGACACACAATCGCCATTTATCACAAACGCCCATTAAAACACAGGGAAAGTTAAAACGCTTTGGTTCATTAGTATTTTTTTTATGAAAGACCATAACTCGCGCTTTATTTATCTTAAAAAGTTAATACTAATGGGGCTAATCTACGTCTCCCCTCCTCCGCCCACCCCCCCACTCGCTTTCATCTGTTCTGACTCGCGAGTTACGTCATGA
>NC_051418.1:9703491-9703570 GCF_015228065.2 Penaeus monodon | reverse complement strand
CTCCCCATCAGTATCGTCAACAACATCTTTATTATGTATAAGTATCGACGTTGCCAATGATATCATTTTTACATGTCAC
>NC_051418.1:9702598-9703064 GCF_015228065.2 Penaeus monodon | reverse complement strand
GGAAGGAGGGAGAAAATAAGAGAAGAGAGGGGACAGGAAAGGAAGAAAAAATTATCATACAAACAAAACACACAATCTCGCATCTAACAACCTATTTATTTGTCTATCACCCCCCCCCCCTACACACACACATACCCACACCCTCACACCAACACACACACCCTCCCATCCACACACCCTTACACGCTCACACCCACACACCCTCACACCCACCCACACACCCTTACACCCTCCCACCCACACACCCTCCCATCCACACACCCTCACACCCACCCACACACCCTTACACCCTCCCTCCCACACACCCTTACACCCTCACAGTGGTCGAGGGCGGAGGCCATCGCGCATGAACTCATCCCTCAGACTCGGCCCCATCACCCGGACCTTTTTCACCCTACGAAACGGAAATGACTCCCGCTCGATCCTCTAATCAGCGCGATCTCGTCCGTTTGAGAAAACAACAGGG
>NC_051418.1:9701009-9701086 GCF_015228065.2 Penaeus monodon | reverse complement strand
CGCGACCTTGAAACCTCTTGCATTATTCTTTCATGATGTGTAAACTCGGCTAAAAATAGACGGGACTTGTGTGTCCA
>NC_051418.1:9700266-9700511 GCF_015228065.2 Penaeus monodon | reverse complement strand
AGCAATTCCTTCAGCCTCCTCGCGTCTCGCGTTTTCCCGCAAGATAACGAATAAGATAACGAATTCGCAAAACCAGAGAGGAAAGATCATCGGTCACTTATTTTCCTTTTATTTCTCTTATTGCGTCGCAGGTGGTTTGTTTAAAGGCCTTGGCTTCGCTGCGGCCACCTCGGCGGTATATGCAAATGAAGTCGGGTCATTTGCGACGCTAAAAATGCTAAGGGTGGTGAAATAAATGCTAAATG
>NC_051418.1:9698986-9699515 GCF_015228065.2 Penaeus monodon | reverse complement strand
GAGACAAAAATAGGCAGATAGACAGATAATATATCGCTTGGAAATTATCACACCGACCCAGAACGTTCCGGATCCTTGACTAACATATGATTTCACTCTATCCCTTCCCCTCTCCCCTCTCCCCTCCCTCTCACCTTCCCCCTTCCTCCCTCCTCTTCTCCAATTCCCTCCTCTCTCTCTCTTCCTTTATCCTCGCCTCCCTCTCCCTTTCACACCTCCTCCTTCCCCCTCTCTCCTCCAATCCCCCTCTCCCTTTTCCTTCTACATCTCCCTGTTTCCCCTCGCCCCCTCCCCTTTCTCCCTCTCTCTTCACCTCCCTTCACTGCTCTCCCTTTCCTTCCCCTCTCTCTCTTCTATTCTCCCTCCACCCTCCCTTCCCTCCCCCATTCCTCCTCCTCTCTCCCCTACACCCCCTTCCCTCCCCGTTCCTCCCCCTCTCTTCTCTACCCCCCTTCTACTCTCTTTTTCTATCCCCTCTCCCTCCCCCTCGCCCCTTCCGCCTCCCCCTCCTCCCCATCCTTTTCCATCA
>NC_051418.1:9698732-9698956 GCF_015228065.2 Penaeus monodon | reverse complement strand
CCTAAGGCCGGAAGTGAGCGAGTCTCAAATCACGCTCAGTCAAGTCCCAAGGGCAGGTGATGAGACAGGTAAATAAGACGGCAAATCACAGGTGTGCGCTCGATGTGACGGCACGCAGCCTACAGGTGTACAGAACAGGTACCAAGGCCTATGTACGGGACACATGTGAACACGAACATCTGTTCAATTTCCCGCAGCACCGAATAAAACTAAAAGTTCGCCGT
>NC_051418.1:9698136-9698213 GCF_015228065.2 Penaeus monodon | reverse complement strand
AATGAGGGAAACAGCACGAGCTTCTTCCGTCGCTCACTAGGTGGCTGTCTGAAGCATTGGGAGCCAGACGTAGGACA
>NC_051418.1:9697416-9697486 GCF_015228065.2 Penaeus monodon | reverse complement strand
AAGACACAAAAACGGCCAGAAAGCCAATCAGGGAAACGGGTGTGTCATGCATACCCACGAACCCTAAATA
>NC_051418.1:9697127-9697348 GCF_015228065.2 Penaeus monodon | reverse complement strand
ACGCAGGACACGGACATGGAACACGTGGATGGCGAAGGATAAGGAGGATAAAGGGGGATACGGAGAGAGATAAGGAAGGAGATAACCGTGAAAAACAAGAGAATTCTAAAAAATATGGATTCAATGAAAACCAATATTTATTTTACCGTTTGTTACATGGCCTGAACTACGATATACGAAAATAAAAACATACAAAGCAAAGAAAACGCTGTAAAAAGAGA
>NC_051418.1:9695048-9695158 GCF_015228065.2 Penaeus monodon | reverse complement strand
CCATCCTAATCTGATCTCCATAGCCGCCCGCAAGGTCGCTTGTGGATTCCTCTCGACTGCCACCCAGGTCTCACTCAGGTCTCACTCGCAGGAGGGAAGATGAGGCTGCA
>NC_051418.1:9694025-9694697 GCF_015228065.2 Penaeus monodon | reverse complement strand
ATCCGCAATCAGTTAGCCAAACCGTTCGGAAAACAATGAGACAAAATGAAGCCGCCCACACCTCATTGATCACCTGAATGCAAGCTAATCATGACGAGTTGCAGGCCACAGATGAAAGGCGTGATACACATGCACGGGACTCACACCAACAGAGGCCCAATTCGACCGCAGAATGAGAACAAAAGGACGCAGCGCATTGGTGTCGACCGGATGTGGGTAAAAGGTACTCGTGGAATCGGCTTTTAATCGATATGATTCGATCATGAGTCGGGTTTATGGGTCATGAGTATCATTTCGGCAAATGAAGAATCCCTGCTTTAAAAAAAATCTGTTTGATATCGATACGATACAATGATAGCAAGGGAGAGAAAAAACGAAAAAACGATGTCTCAGAACTGGCGATTTTTAACAAAGATTAATCATTCAATCCTAAGAGTAATATTATTCAATAAAGAAAACCGAAAATTCTATTTTCTAAACATAATTTTCAACAAGAGACAACATCCCGCTATAACCAAACGCACACAGATAAAATCCAATCAAAAAACAACAAAGGAAAACGAAAAATTTATCTTCAAGACTTTAAATCTTCATTCAAGAGTCAATTTCCCGCCAAAAAAGCAAAGAACAGCTTCCCAGAAAGGAATATTCCATCGCGTAAATATTTTGAAT
>NC_051418.1:9692985-9693349 GCF_015228065.2 Penaeus monodon | reverse complement strand
CCGCAGAAAAAAATATACGATCCTTCCCGAAAAAATAATGGAAATGGGGAATAAAAGAAACAACGTAATGAATAGAGAGAATTGAAAGAACAGATGAAAAATAACAAAAGAAAAAATTAAGAAGAAGGAGAAGAAGTGGAAGAAGGAGAAAAAGAAAAGTAGCTAGAGAGAAAAAAAAACAAGAGAAAAGATACACGAGGAACGAGAGAAGAAAACGAAAATAGCGGAAGCGAAAAAAAGAAACAAGAACGAAAAGAGAAGAAGAAGAAAAAGAAAATACCAACAGACGAAAAGAAAAATATGAAAATAAAAGGAAACACAAAAAAAGTGCGTGACCTTGACAGCCGGCCGTGACAAGACAGAA
>NC_051418.1:9691837-9691977 GCF_015228065.2 Penaeus monodon | reverse complement strand
CGATAGTGACAGTGTGGCCAAAGGAAATGATGATCACAGTCCCATAGAAGTAATGTTTAATAATAAAAACAAAATTAATAATCAGATGCAATCAACAACATTATCATAAATGCTCCTTCAACGAAGACCCGTTGCACACA
>NC_051418.1:9690878-9691014 GCF_015228065.2 Penaeus monodon | reverse complement strand
CTATCCCCAGCCCCCTGTACACCCCCCCCCCCCCTCCCGCTCGATCACCGGCTGCCCAGGACGAAAAACAATACCCAGGCATCCATCACTTGGGCACATCAACAGTGACGTCATAATTGACATGTTCGCAGGGGTA
>NC_051418.1:9689830-9690830 GCF_015228065.2 Penaeus monodon | reverse complement strand
GAGTTTGTTTTTTTATCTGCTTATATAGTTATCGCTCTGTCTATATTTGCCTCTTGTTTGTCTGCTTTCGTATTTTGCTTCGGTATGCCGTCGGTCTGCCTGCCTTCCTCTCCCTCCGTCTGCGTCTATATTCGTTACTATCTGCATATATCTATCTTCATTTGTCTGTCCGTCTGCCTCCCTCATTTCGCCTGCCCGGACCCCTGTCTGCGTCTCCCAAAGGACCTGCCTCGAGTGCCAGGCTTTCTTGTCCTCCTCACACTCCCGCCTCGTCAAAATCCTTCCCGCTTCCTCGCCTTCCTTCTCCCCTCCTTCCTCTCTCCCTGGCTATTATCCTCTTCCTCCCCTCCTCCCTTCTTCCCATGCACTCACCCCGCTTCCTCCCTTATCCCCATGTCCTCACCCTACTTCCTTCCTCATACCCATGCCCCCCCCCTTCCTCACACTTCCTAGACCCTCATCACCCTTCCTCACACTCCCCAGGTCCTCACATCCCACCCCCTCTCTCCCTAGGCCCTCGCCATTCCTCCCCCATCCCCAGGCCTCACCATCCCTCCTCACTCTCCCCATGCCCTCATCCCCCTTCCTCCCTCATCCCCAAGCCCTCGTCATCCCTGCTCCCCCCCCCCCTTCCTCCCTCATCCCTATGTCCTCACCCTCTCTCCTCACTTTCCCGGTGCCCTCATCCCTTTCCTCCCTCATCCCCTTGCCCTCACCAGGCCTTCCTCCCCTCTCCCGCAGGCCCTCACCCCCTACCTCTTTCTCCCAAGAGCTTTCCCATCCTCCTCCCCTCTCCCCTTTCCCTCCCCTCTCCCCTTTCCCTCCCCTCTCCCCTTTCCCTCCCCTCTCCCTCCCCTCTCCCCTTTCCCTCCCCTCCCCCTCTCCCCTCCCTCTAGTGTTACAATGTACTATTTCGTCTCTGCTTCCAAGATACAGCTGGACTGTCTAGCCGTTCTTAGGAAAAACTCTCGCAACTGGCGGGCTAATGACGTCATGGCCT
>NC_051418.1:9689631-9689749 GCF_015228065.2 Penaeus monodon | reverse complement strand
AAGGAAGGACATGAGTAGGACGTGATAAGAAAGGACGAGACGTAGTAGTTGAAACCGGGCTGGTTGGGTCGTGGCTGGCGCTGAGGAGCATGAAAGGGTTAATAAAATAGGATTGAGG
>NC_051418.1:9689478-9689591 GCF_015228065.2 Penaeus monodon | reverse complement strand
TGAAGAGTTTCAACACCTCTAGCACAGGGAACGTCTCGGATCGAAGGCCAGACGAGTTTTGACAAATATCGCACACGATTAGCACATTGGGATGGACGCAGCAGAGTCGTCAG
>NC_051418.1:9689124-9689332 GCF_015228065.2 Penaeus monodon | reverse complement strand
AATCGACAGGCTAAGAGGTATAGCGTGCGAGAAAACAGTTAAAAGAACGCTCTGGTCGACGCAGCTGTTGCAGCCCCTGTGAACTTGACACATTTACAGCAACACTGCAGTCGACACTTACTCCCCCCCCTCCCCTCCTCCCCTTTCCCCTTCCCCCCCGCTCTCTCGCCTTTATCTTCCTTCCTCTCCAGTTCCCTCGTTTTTTTTT
>NC_051418.1:9688915-9689088 GCF_015228065.2 Penaeus monodon | reverse complement strand
ATTCCTGGCTCTTTGCTGTTCCCATTGGCTTCCTCTGTGGCCATTGCGGATGGGCGCTTGGGTACGAGTCTGTCTTGCTTCCACTCTGCTTTACTGCTAAACGTCTTTCCCGGCGCCTCGTCTTGGTGCTTGCTTGCCTGCTTGCGGTGTGAGTACTCGGTACTTAGAATGCG
>NC_051418.1:9688243-9688333 GCF_015228065.2 Penaeus monodon | reverse complement strand
ACCCGCCAAGCCGCGACGCAGGTTGAGACTGGATGCTGCGCACGAGACGACCTTCAAACAAGGGCTGAGTGTTACGTAAACTTCTTCCTT
>NC_051418.1:9686132-9686281 GCF_015228065.2 Penaeus monodon | reverse complement strand
ACAAAGGACCCAGGAGGAGCAACGCCTCGGCACCCTATATCCTGCAGGCGCCGGAAGCGATGATATTCCTGCGCGGCCGTGATTAGAGGGCAGTGCCATCGAGGGCCGCTGCCGGTGCCAAGAACTCCTTGAAGACGGTGACCGATGAC
>NC_051418.1:9685539-9685790 GCF_015228065.2 Penaeus monodon | reverse complement strand
AGAGAATAAAGAGAAGAAAGAAAGGAAAGAAGAAAAGGAGATATAAGAAGAGAATAAAGTAGGTTTTCTCTTTCTCCATCTCTCGTTCTCTTTCAGTCTCCTGCTTCTACTCCATTCTTCCTCACTTCTTCGCATTCTTTACTGCTCCCTTCATTTCCTTTGCTTTACCTCCAGCTTCGGTTCCTCCTCCCTCTCACACGTGTGTTTATATAATGCAGTAAAATGTAATCCCTAACATGAATCGCATGACA
>NC_051418.1:9684822-9685021 GCF_015228065.2 Penaeus monodon | reverse complement strand
TTACCAACGACCAGCAACTACGCGCCGCATCAACTGCCCTGCAACGCCCCGAGCAACATCGCCCGGGCAGATAAGGAAGGCCAAAAACAGGGTCAATGGCGAGCGAATTCCTGTAGGTTCCCACACAGGGCCAACAGACAGACTAAAAAAGCAGGCCACTCGCAGACAGGAAAGGACTGAAGGGGTTAACCAGGAGTCA
>NC_051418.1:9684448-9684674 GCF_015228065.2 Penaeus monodon | reverse complement strand
TTCCCCTTTCCCTCCCTTATCCTACATGTTCCCTACCCATCTTCCTCTTCCCCCCCCCCCCTTACTTTACAGACCCCCTACCCACCTATCCTTTTCCCTCCTTACCCTACGTGTCCCATACCCATACCCAACCCCTCTCCCCCCCCTACCCTCTGAGTGCATCCCACCCTGTGCGCTCCACGCTCTTCCTGTGTCTCCTGATTCGTTCTCTTTCTGCGTCGAACTC
>NC_051418.1:9684035-9684146 GCF_015228065.2 Penaeus monodon | reverse complement strand
AACAGTCCCTGCCGCCTGTTTGTGAGTACAATGACTAGACCCTGATTATATGAACACCCGATGCTCGACCCCGCTTCCCCTCCCACGACCGCGATCGACTGAGTGAGCTTC
>NC_051418.1:9683787-9683985 GCF_015228065.2 Penaeus monodon | reverse complement strand
AAACCAACCAACAGCCGGTCGGGAAACTTCTTCCATTAGAGGCCGTATCGAAGATTAGCCCGAATCGCCGCCCAAATTGTGTTCAAAAGTTCACCAAACTATTTTCGTATTACATCCACGGCCCCCGCATGAGGCGCCGCCGAGGGACCAACATTACTTCGGAAACGACGAGGGTTGAAAGCTTTACGCGGAGGCAAA
>NC_051418.1:9682263-9682991 GCF_015228065.2 Penaeus monodon | reverse complement strand
GGTTTAGAAAAAAAACGGATTTTCAAAAAACAAAAAGTCTATTTCTTTTACTTAAATCTGACTTTTGTTTTACACGTAAATCAGATTAAACTTTTTATAAACATCTATTTCTACTGCTATTGTCTTAAAATGGGAAAATAGCGTATGACTAATTAATATAAAATCTTAACCACGTGAAGACCGTTTCCCTTCATATCCCTTACCCTTTGCAAGACTTACCTGTAGATATCCTCTTAATATAAAACCAGAAAGAATCCCGTTTCCTCCCGCTGGCTAAAAATCTTCCCTTTGACATTGTGTAAACGTTATAAAATTCTCAGAATAGTATCAGGAAACACCTTTTTTTTCAGCGAATATAACACTAACGGTACTCGAACCTTGAGCAACTCTTGCTATACTGAGCAGGATCACTTCGCGGCTTTGTTTACATACTAAGGTAGCTGATTTCCGCTAGATTTTGGAGACTGTTTTGCTACTGTATAGTATTTATCTACTTTTGTACGATTACTGTCAAGGAATAATTTAGGGTTTACTAACTGCATTTTCAATCCCCATTTTAATTGTATAGAGCGATTTTTTTTTCAAAAGAATGCGTAAAGTTTCTAATGTGAATCTAGCAACTTCTGCTAAAAAGACAAAACACTGATGCATAGGCCTACGTCTCAAGCATAAAATCCTCTGTGAATTTATTCTGATCATATCAGAAGACTTTACCGGGACTGTAGTGG
>NC_051418.1:9681062-9681276 GCF_015228065.2 Penaeus monodon | reverse complement strand
CACGAGGCAACGGGTTAGCTCTGCCCAGCGCCTTTCAACGAGCAAAGAATCACAATATTCTCAGTGGCTTTTCTGTGGCGGTGTTACCAGGCTCTGGATAAGGAAGGGGGGAATATGCCACACAAGCAAAATGTTTTTCTTCTTCTTCTTTCTCCTTTGTTTTATTACGATTTGTTTTTATTCCCTTGTGTTGTTAATCTTTATCCCTTATGGT
>NC_051418.1:9680828-9680897 GCF_015228065.2 Penaeus monodon | reverse complement strand
TACCTTTCCCTTCTGATTATCGTGTTTTCTTTTCACTTCTTTCCTCGCCCCTCCCTTCACTTCTGCGTA
>NC_051418.1:9680698-9680795 GCF_015228065.2 Penaeus monodon | reverse complement strand
CTCCTTCAATAGACGACATGCTGGGTCACAGGTCACGGAAGGTCACGGCAGACCTGTTTATCTGGGTCAGGACACCTCCCACGCCCTCATTGTCCCC
>NC_051418.1:9680409-9680480 GCF_015228065.2 Penaeus monodon | reverse complement strand
TCCCGTACGCACACTTTCTTTATTTTCTTCGCTTTTCTGTACTCAGTCTCTCCACTCTTTAACCCCCCCCC
>NC_051418.1:9679961-9680306 GCF_015228065.2 Penaeus monodon | reverse complement strand
CTTTCCTCCACCCCCCCTCCTTACCCATTCCTTTACCTCCTCCTCCCTCCCTCCTTCCCTCCCTCCACCCCCCCTCCTTACCCATTCCTTTACCTCCTCCTCCCTCCCTCCTTCCCTCCCTCCACCCCCCCTCCTTACCCATTCCTTTACCTCCTCCTCCCTCCCTCCTTCCCTCCCTCCACCCCCCCTCCTTACCCATTCCTTTACCTCCTCCTCCCTCCCTCCTTCCCTCCCTCCACCCCCCCTCCTTACCCATTCCTTTACCTCCTCCTCCCTCCCTCCTTCCCTCCCTCCACCCCACCTCCTTCCCCATTCCTTTACTTCTTCCTCCCTTCCTTACACCCA
>NC_051418.1:9679645-9679857 GCF_015228065.2 Penaeus monodon | reverse complement strand
TCCACATATTTGCAACTAAAATTCTCTTTGGAATTTCAAAAGAATTTTTTTCCTTTTCTTTTCATCCTTACTGAGAGCAACGCTTACAACATATTCTCTGATGTTTTTCTTAACCGTTTTTCTTGTTTAGCTAACGACACGTAATTAACAGAGAGAACAGCGGAAGAATGAAAAGTGAAAGAGGATTTAATACTCTCTGTCTGTGGATGTCT
>NC_051418.1:9679234-9679374 GCF_015228065.2 Penaeus monodon | reverse complement strand
GAGAAGGGAAATGGAACAATTACGAACAGCTGAACTTCAGAACATTCAGATAACTTCATTTGCAAATAATCCTGTTCTATTGCATTTAGCTGTGTCTGTGATAACGATAGCAATGGTGATAATGATTTAGGTAATGATGG
>NC_051418.1:9678904-9678980 GCF_015228065.2 Penaeus monodon | reverse complement strand
TGTAGCCAAGACCTCAGGCCGCCGACATTACCTATCTATCTTTCGCTTCTCAAACCACGTCTATGTTTAACACCTC
>NC_051418.1:9677828-9678364 GCF_015228065.2 Penaeus monodon | reverse complement strand
GCGAGGAAACCGCGATCCAAATTCCTTTGAGAAAATGACGTCATCGCCAAACCGCAAACCACCCAGTATGATTCTTTCCTTAGACCGTTATGATATTAATTAGAGATAATCACTCAGGGATAATTACGTAGAGATTATTATTTAGAGATACTTATATAGAGGTTATTACTCAGAGATTATTATTTATAGACTAAGATATTTTTTTTAATATATTTTAAGATACTGTTCATAGATTTCAAGATATTGTTCATAGATTTCAATATATTATTTATAGCTTTATAGATACTGTTTATAGATTTAAAGATATTTAAAGATTGTAAAATATTATCTACAGATAATATCTTAAAGAGTTTACGATATTATTTATAGATTGTAGCATACTAGTTATTAATTTTAAGATACTTATAATTTTTAACACATTATCTATAGATTATTATTTACATATTTTAATATATTATTTACAAATTATTATCTATAAATTATCGTTATTGTTGCCCGCAACGAGTATTTCTTGCAAACTGTTAGATATGTCCGTG
>NC_051418.1:9677439-9677767 GCF_015228065.2 Penaeus monodon | reverse complement strand
CAAACATTCAAATTCTAGTAAAAAAAAATGATTCGTCAAATCAATTAAGCAATTGATGGCGATAAACATATCAAATCATTTTTTTATTGAGAAAATGTCATTACTTATCGAGAAAACGGGATGCTGACAATAAATCATGTCAATATTAATAATGGCATTTCAAATAACAACCTCCTATATGCCTATCGTGATAAAAGTCTACAAATATATTGGAATATCACTCTAAAAATAATTCAGATATAGGTTATTTCATTTTAAATAATAGTCTTATATTACCACATCATATTACACGTTGCTGACATATCATAAAATCGCTAAAACATATTTC
>NC_051418.1:9676846-9677179 GCF_015228065.2 Penaeus monodon | reverse complement strand
TACCTAATACAGTCCTGATATATATAACAAACTTGCATCCGCTTACCATTTCAACATCTGCAACCTTTCCTTGCACTTGCACGAGGAATTAGCGAGCAACGGAACGCAGTGCAAGAGGCTATCTCAAGTTCCTTCAAGTTACTCCTTTTTATCAAAACCTTCAAGTTAAATTCGCTCCCCGTTCCCTCCTCTCTTGCCCGAAAGCCAATAAAGTTGCGCTTGCAAAAGGTAAATTATCTGCAACTTGTTATTCACCAATACTCCCCTTCATGCAATTGCATATATCATTACGAGAAGTTCTCTTGCAATGGACGCGTTTTCCTTACTGCTTCG
>NC_051418.1:9676159-9676395 GCF_015228065.2 Penaeus monodon | reverse complement strand
TTCCTCTACGTCTCGTCCTCCTCTGAAATGACCCTCCCCTCGTGACCTCCCCTCACTGAAGGGTTTCTCCCCTCTATCTTTTCCTTCGCAATTACCGACTTGATTAGCCACACAATTGCCCGCCGGAGTTCAAACAGTTTCGGGATAAAAGCTTACGCTAATAGTTTTTTTTTTTTATAATCATTTCTAACTAAAATGACAAGTGGAGTATTCCGATATCAGGATCGGAAAGCAGA
>NC_051418.1:9675736-9675858 GCF_015228065.2 Penaeus monodon | reverse complement strand
ACGTATAGAATAGACTTTCATGTTTAAAATGGGGGGAGGATTTGTGGACATGTTCCCACTTCATGCTATTGTCATGTTTGAATATATATACTCTCGGATATTTTATCTCTACACTGCATTAT
>NC_051418.1:9675382-9675464 GCF_015228065.2 Penaeus monodon | reverse complement strand
ACCGCCATACTTACTGCACTAACATGCCTAAATATACTTGCACAATTAACCGCCACATTGCTTCTTCGTCTTAAAAAAAAAA
>NC_051418.1:9675118-9675295 GCF_015228065.2 Penaeus monodon | reverse complement strand
ATCTATAAATACCATGTACAGCCTCTCAGTGACCCCGAATTTCTCGTGCTTGATCCTCCTCTCGAGCCACGAGAACCCACTCTCTTGGCAAGAACCGCTGGATCGACGACCAAACGACGCTCATTTGTTTTATTTTCGTCTGATTCCTTCATTTATACAAGCGGTGCGACCAGCCTG
>NC_051418.1:9674133-9674248 GCF_015228065.2 Penaeus monodon | reverse complement strand
TGCCCTCATCACGCCAAGCGTCGCCCTCGTCATCCCCGCAAGCAGCGCGAGGCAAGCAACCGCAGAGGAAGCGCACACAACGACCAACAGCAGAGTTTGGCATCATCAGCGAGAG
>NC_051418.1:9673434-9673527 GCF_015228065.2 Penaeus monodon | reverse complement strand
AGCCCCCGACCCAGCAGGAAAACTGAAAAAAATATCAGACCATTTATTTACTACAACATGCAGAGACAGCATGAATGAAACAGTGGAAGCAAT
>NC_051418.1:9671500-9672084 GCF_015228065.2 Penaeus monodon | reverse complement strand
TGCCCAGCCCCTGGACGTCAGCCAAGACCAGCAGCGAAGTCCATCACGTGACGTCTTTGAATCAGTCATATTTAAAGGGACGATGATGGTTTCTTGCCCAAGCCATAGGGGAGGGAGGGGTGTGAGGGGGGTGGGTGGGGAAGGAGGGTGTGAGGGGGAGGGGGGAGGGTGTGAGGAGGAGGTAGGGAGGGAGGGTGTGAGGGGGAGGTGGGGAGGGAGGGGTGTGAGGGGGAGGTGGGGAGGGAGGGGTGTGAGGGGGAGGTGGGGAGGGAGGGGTGTGAGGGGGAGGTGGGGCAGGGGAAGGAAGAGGTGGTAGAGGGAAGGGGAGGTGGGGGAAGGGGAGGTGGGGGAAGGAGAGGTAGGGGAGGGAGAGGTGAGAGAGGGAGAGTGCCCAAGGGGGTCACAATGAGGGGGTGTAATATGATGGAAGATGGGGGGGGGGACGCAGTTCGCGGGGAAGAGAGATGAGAGCAAAAGGTGAAGGGAAGGAAAATGAAGGGCGAAGAGAAGAGGGTGAGGGAGAGTGATGACGAGAGAGAAGAGAGGTAAGAAGAGAAACAAAGGAGAATAGGGTGGTGGTGGAG
>NC_051418.1:9671232-9671301 GCF_015228065.2 Penaeus monodon | reverse complement strand
TGAGAAGCAGGAGGAAACACCCGAAAACATTCACACAGAGAGAACGTGCAAAAGAAGAGGCTGAAGGTG
>NC_051418.1:9670904-9671190 GCF_015228065.2 Penaeus monodon | reverse complement strand
CATCACAAAGGAAAGGAATTGGATAGCGTCTGTTGCAAGGGTGTCATCTGCCGCCACCGCGCAATACGGGAAAAAATGCCATGATTGCAAAGGGAGTGATGGCGTTGCAGGTAACTGGAAGTGACACGATGCACCAAGGCAATGGCAACAAATACATATGCATGCAACGGCCTGTCACTATCACCAACATGAATATCTGATGGTAAATTGTGGAAATGGGGATGGCAGGAACAACCTTTTACGATACAGAATAAATAAAGAACGACCACTTAAGGAGTGCAATAAA
>NC_051418.1:9668996-9670676 GCF_015228065.2 Penaeus monodon | reverse complement strand
CAACAACAATAAAAGAGAAAGAAGAACATTATGTTACTGACGTCCTCGCTCATACCTAATACAACGAAAAACAAAAAATAACAAAACGCGACAACAGTAAAAGAGAAAGAGAAGAGAGAATAAAGAGAGAACAACCATTTAAAAAAGAGAATAAAGAGAGAAACAACCAATAAAGAAAGAGAAGAAAGAGAAAACGACCCACTAAGGTAAAGAATAAACAGAAAACGACCCATTAAGGTAAAGAATAAACAGAAAACGACCCATTAAGGTAAAGAATAAACAGAAAACGACCCCTCAAGACAAAGAATAAACAGAAAACGACTCCTCAGGACAGAGAATAAACAGAAAACGACCCCTCAAGACAAAGAATAAACAGAAAACGACCCCTCAAGACAAAGAATAAACAGAAAACGACCCCTCAAGACAAAGAATAAACAGAAAACGACCCCTCAAGACAAAGAATAAACAGAAAACGACCCAAGACAAAGAATAAACAGAAAACGACCCCTCAAGACAAAGAATAAACAGAGAACGACCCCTCAAGACAAAGAATAAACAGAAAACGACCCCTCAAGACAAAGAATAAACAGAAAACGACCCCTCAAGACAAAGAATAAACAGAAAACGACCCTCTCAAGATAGGGAATCAGGAGACGACTCCTCAAGACGGAAAATCGGGCGAGAAAGCGACTCCTCAAGAAAGGCAGAAACAAAACGAGCGAACACGGACCCTTGTTGCATAACGACCCGCATCCTTTGCCACAGGTCAGTGTCCTTGTGTTCTGTCTTTACCTTTAGAAGTTTAATATCTATTTATTCATTGATATTATGGCATATCTATTATATAATTTCTTCGTAGTAATCTGTATTAAAAAAAAACGCGATAATTTTACCTTCGTAATTAGTGTTCACATTTTCGACGTTATGTTCATCGTTTTCATTATTATACTGTAATGGTTATTAACATTGTTGATGATGAATTTATTATGATTATTTTTGTTAGAACTATCTGTTATCACTAAAATAAACATTATCATCCTCATCTTTATTGCTTATATACTAACATCATCTGCATTATCATTATCTATATTATCAGTAGTACCTGCATTGATTAAAATCCTTCTTTAAAATTACTCTAAAAATTATTATCCTCATCTTTATTACCTCAATTACTACTATAATATAAGCCTATCGACTACACCTATACTAGCATCATTATAGATCAATTTTAAAAAATATATATATTACTCCAAAATATTATTAGTCGTCATCCAAACCCAACATGATTTTTTTTATCAGAAGTTCCTGGGGGGAAAATATCACAAAACCCATCACGAAGTAAGCCACCAGATCAAAATTATTTCCAAATGGCCTAGGACCGCACGAAATTTAGCTCGTATCATCCCCCCGCGCAAAATAAAACTTCGAATAAATGACATGACAGCGAGTCCGTGAAATCCGAAACACCGCTCATCAATCTCAACAAAATGTGTGGGGGGAAAATCGTGACATTTATCTCTCGCCATCTGTGCTGGATCCGATGCCGCCTCTCGCTGATGGCGGTGACAGGGAAGGTTCAATTAATCGACGATGGAGACGAATTTCGAGGTAAATCATAAGCCTAAAGGGGGAGTGAGAGAAGTGAGAATAACTAGGAGGAGTCAGCATAGAGAGTAACTG
>NC_051418.1:9668276-9668550 GCF_015228065.2 Penaeus monodon | reverse complement strand
GGTATGAAGACAGGCAAAAATAGGAGGCAATACAAAAAATAATAAAACTAGATTGAGGGGACGAAGGAGAAGAAATGAGAAACGGGAATGGAAAAGACACGTGGGAGAAGGGGGCATTCAGCTGACGTAATCACTTTCCCGGTCGCTGATTGGCTGACCTTATCCGCAAAGGAACCAATCACGTTTCAGGATTGGGTTGTCAGGTGTCTATAGGGTTTATTTTACTAAGAGTTCTCATATTTAACCTCTTTCTATCTTTCGAAAATACAAACTC
>NC_051418.1:9667724-9668249 GCF_015228065.2 Penaeus monodon | reverse complement strand
TACTTTCCACGTATACAGAATGATAAATAGAAATCCCACGACAAAGATTAAAAAAAAAATACGAAAAATTGTGTCCTCACGAGACATATCGGACACACACTGTCCCAGGATTCGACTTGATCGCATTATTAAAACTTTTGTACTGGATAAAGAACCAGCAAAACAACACAGAAAAAAAAACACGAAAACAGTCGACTCAAAAAAACTGGACGCCACGCAGATAAAAAAAAAAAATCTCGCGTCAAACGATTTTTTTCCTCTCTCTTAATCGAACGCGGAAAAAGATCAACGCAAGGTTATCCGGTTCATCAGAATGCTCCGCCGTTTGACCTGACTTGACCTGGAAAAAGTGCTAGAGGCGCGATGGAACGGCCAAAAGCCTCATTTCCTCATTACACTACCCTGGAATTCCGCAAGTTGAAAGGGCAGTCAAGCAAAGGATAAAAAGAAGATAAAATACATTTAGTTTCATCCTGCGTTGCAATTGCGACGGGAGTGAGGCAGATGAGGAAAGATGCTAATTTA
>NC_051418.1:9666999-9667140 GCF_015228065.2 Penaeus monodon | reverse complement strand
CGCAAAAGCCCATCCCTCCTTCCCGCATTCCTCCGCGCCGGGCAGTCGGCCGAAGCTGCGATCCAGATCAGATAGAGAGCTTTATTGAATTTTTAATCCCACCTCGGGGGCGTTTCCCACAAAATCACCCTTTTCGGTTGA
>NC_051418.1:9666257-9666945 GCF_015228065.2 Penaeus monodon | reverse complement strand
TTTCTTCCGACGAGATGGAATTCTCCGCTCGTCCGCGCTCGGAGGAAAGACAAACATTTTCCTTCCGTTCACGCTCTTGCCCTCGGCGCATTTTTCAATACAGATTTAGTCGTTTTTAATCATACGCTACAAAAAAAAAAAATCCATCAACGTAACAAACAGTACACACAAAAAAAAAAAACTAAAATAAAACACGATAAAATAGCAAAAAAACGGTTGAAATTTTACTGCCGTTACCCCCCCCCTCCACCCCCACCAACCCTCAACACTTTAATCCCCCTTCTCCCCCCCCCCCTCCGCCCTATCCAAAATCCTCCAAAAAATTCATAGTTTCAGAATTTTTCCAGGGAATAAAAACACCCTCTCTCTCTTTTTTGTTTTCGTTTGTTTTTTTATCCGCTCTGGCTCGTCACCGCCAGGAATGTATTTCGGAAAAGCGTGAAGATCTCCCCCCCCCCCCTTGACGAATCTAAAAGTTAATCTAAAACGTACATACACGTATATAATTTGTCCATTTCTTTGTATTCCAATTTGTATTCATTCAACATGCAAAGAATTATATAAATTGTGCACTTGATTGTGCTTCCCCCTCTAAGAGAAAATGAAATAAGTAACTTAACACCGATAAAAGTAAGGCCGTAATATACATTAGTGTCCTGCAGTCTCACGCTATGTATGTATGAGCCTT
>NC_051418.1:9665565-9665674 GCF_015228065.2 Penaeus monodon | reverse complement strand
TGGATACCTGTTAGTTCGAGGGTGAAGCGAGAGTATTGCAAGCCAGAAACGATGCAATTGCTGTTGCTGATGCTCTTAATTCACTTCTCTGTCTCTGTCGGTGTGCGTG
>NC_051418.1:9664748-9665068 GCF_015228065.2 Penaeus monodon | reverse complement strand
CTAAGCAAGCACGCGATATCATTATCGCTCGAAATAGTATTCCTCCCGAAAACGTCTCCCGATGCCACAGCTGCGTCTCATTCCCGGACACGGAGGCGAACTGACGTACAAATACACATACTGCTTGCAGATGACTCCTATCAGACCGAGCTTTTGTTTACCGCTTTGTCTCCCCACCAGGTTGTTTACGCTTTCGGCCGCTCGATTATGCATGCATCCTGCTTGCGCTTTTAGTCTGTGTTTTTTTTTTTTCTCTCTCTCATGTATCGCGGGTTTGTGCTTGTAGATTTCGTAAATACGTTTACGCGCAGATATACGCG
>NC_051418.1:9664311-9664591 GCF_015228065.2 Penaeus monodon | reverse complement strand
TGACAAATACCCCTCCCGCCTCCCCCTACTCCCCCCTACACAACAAGCACGGCGCCACACAACCACAACGCACGTTCCCCCGGACTTAAATTCGCAGGACGGAAGTCAGTCCCGAATAACAATTACATGGCATAATTGAAATATAATGAGCTGCTTCGTGGCGGCCCCATTCGCTCGGTTCCGGCCCTGGCACAGTGCACAGGGCCGTTTCGGGGGAACACAGCTGCGGAGACCAATGGAAGGAAATGCGTCTGTACTGATGACTCTATTTGTGTTTTTA
>NC_051418.1:9663314-9663764 GCF_015228065.2 Penaeus monodon | reverse complement strand
CGCCCTAGGGACACGGCAGCCCCTGCAACTCCGTTCAATCACGCAAGACGAGGCAGCAATCAGCCAAGATCTCGGAACACCTGAGGATCGGCTAGCCCTCGCCGAGACCTATCAACCCCCCCGCCCCGCCCTCAGCGACCACGAAAGCTATCATTTCACTCTTTTCGAGGACCGGATGTCAAGCCCTTGATCAGTATTTGAATTCATATTTCCAGCCTTTGAATATTTGTGCCTTTTGTTGGAAGATGTGCGCTTACGTAGTAGCTCTGTTCCTTTCGTAATTCCCGGGTAATCTTTTTCATTACTGGGTAATCTTTTTCATTCCTGGAACACAATGTTACTCTTTGCCAGGACACTATACTCTTCTAAAATTCTAATTAACTGATTAAAGAACAAAAACAGCCATTCACTTCATCATAATCACACCAAATAAACACATACTGAGGATGA
>NC_051418.1:9662651-9663050 GCF_015228065.2 Penaeus monodon | reverse complement strand
CTATAACAACAACAACCATCACCACAATCCTAACAATAATAAAAAACGTGTTTACATTCCGAACACACACTTTATAACACCCCGTCCCCCACCCCCGCCACGCACCGCCGCCATCCCCACCATTACAGTTATCAAACGGAGAAAATAGACGGTTGATGGCGTCATTATCGCTCACAGACCACGCGCTCAATTCGAATTTTCTTTACGAGTGAGAAAAGCTCTATTGCCAGTATATAATGGGGCTCCTGATGCTGTCTGAATAGGGAGGTGATGTGGCTTTTGAAGTCCTGAAGATATCAGTGGTATTTGCCTACTATTGAGTCCTTCCTAGCTACTGTTGCCTCTTGTAATGTTGCTATTATAGATGCTAGTATTGCTTTTATTTCTACTGTTGATGTC
>NC_051418.1:9662448-9662614 GCF_015228065.2 Penaeus monodon | reverse complement strand
TTGCCGATAGTGCTTCCGTTATTACTATGATAGGCCTACATCCACAATCAGACCAACATCTGCTAAACAAAAGCCAATAATATTTGTTATAAAGACATAAACAACAAGTGCAGCAAAGAGAGAACAAAAAACAGCGGCACCGTTATGAATAATGATGTCTGTCACG
>NC_051418.1:9662157-9662309 GCF_015228065.2 Penaeus monodon | reverse complement strand
TAAAACTCGCACTCTTTGGCACCCTCGTGGCACCCTGTTAAGCGTGACACCTGATCAGTATTATGCTTCGATTATCTAAACGTAGTCACTGCCAATCGCTTGCCAATCAAATTGCCTAATCAGGGTCCCATCTGACACGTGGATCATACCGT
>NC_051418.1:9661246-9661854 GCF_015228065.2 Penaeus monodon | reverse complement strand
AAAAATTGTTTTCTCCTATCCTTTCCTTCCTCCCACACCATCTTCCATCTTCCCTCCTTCCTCTCTCGTCTCTTCCACGCTCCTTTAACCTTCTTCCCCTTCTCTCCACCTCTCCTTTCTACCGACTTTCTTCCTCTTCCCTCTTTCTTACTTTCTTCTCTCCTCCCCCGTCTTCTACCCTTCCTTGACACTCCCATTTCCCTCTCCCCATCCCTTATGACCCTCCCCACCTCTCCTGACCCCCTTCTCTCCCCTTCCCCTTCCCCAACTTCCTTAACCCTCCTCCTTCTCTCCCTCTCCCCACCTCCTTTAACCCTCCTCCTTCCCTCCCCTCCCCTATCCTCCCTTCCCCTCCACCCCTTCCCTCCTCCCTCCCTCACCTTCCTTCCCTCCCCTCCCTCTTCCTCCTTCCCCTCCCTTCCCTCCCTCCTCTCTCCCGTCCTCAAATTGCACACATTGAAAACGCTCTTACAAGGAACCACTCAAGTCCCTGTCTAATGGACGTTCATCACATTAGCATTAAGTATCAAACCATTTCCTGCCCTGATAATCCCAGTCTAATCCGTGGCGATCAGCTGACGGATGAGATTCAGCAATTTATTGTTTGT
>NC_051418.1:9660362-9660757 GCF_015228065.2 Penaeus monodon | reverse complement strand
GTAACCTATTTTTACCATTACTCTCTTTTGCTATTCAATACCGTTCATACACACGTTTATATTCCCTCTTTAGTGCTTAATACTACCCACCCTTGTATAAAAAGCTTTATCAGAGTCAAACATACACCTAGATCGTCGCCCAGAACATCTATATTTCCAGAATACAGCTTCGTATTTTCCCTAAACTTTCTCTCAGCCAAACACAGTCGGTCTGAACTTGTACACGTTTTTTTAAAAAGTGTTCGTAACTATCCCCTCCTCTTTCCACCATGTCAATAAGCAACTTGTAAGCAGGGACCCACGCATAAAAGGAGAGTTTATCTGTCTCATCAGGCCTATGATAAATACGGTATTCATGTAGGCTTAGGTACCCCTGGAGAAATAGATCCCCTTCC
>NC_051418.1:9659821-9659955 GCF_015228065.2 Penaeus monodon | reverse complement strand
ATTCCTTCGTGTATAATGACATTGCTAGGAGGTAATTAACCCAAGAGAATGCCATTTCGTTGCATTCCCGACGCCAGCTAACACGTGCAACATTGCACTCCTGAATCTGCGAATGAACATTGAGGATTTTCAAC
>NC_051418.1:9659198-9659474 GCF_015228065.2 Penaeus monodon | reverse complement strand
ATTCAAATATTCCTAAAACTTTCAGTATACCTTTTTAGCATAAGGATTACCCCTGTTTTCATTAAAAAAAAGTCATCAGATTTCATAACATCGCTGATAACAAAATCACAGGTGAGTTTGCTTGCGTTTTCACTGACAATGTTAGCACTGCTCTACAATCTTATAATGAGGAGCCGATACCAAGAAGTGGATTGATACCAACACTAAATATAGGCTCAATGCTTTGAGGATACCGCTATCAATACATGTATTCTTGCTGTTAATCATATTACTCGT
>NC_051418.1:9658539-9658963 GCF_015228065.2 Penaeus monodon | reverse complement strand
TGATTTTGCTATTCTTTCAGTGTTAGAAGAAAGACAAGTTTTAAGCAATATTTTCAGAACAAAAATCTCTATATACATATATGAAGCAGCCATATTGATTTGAAGATTTGTTGCAATTGATCACCCTGTTATGCACATCAGAATAAGAAAGCAGGAGGAGGATATTTTCTTATATAATGGCTGCCGAGTTGCTTGCCTTTGAGAAAAGACTTTTGAAACTGTTTATCTGTTAATGGAAATAAATCTAAGCTTTAAAATCTGGCGAAATATTCATTCTGAACATAAATAAAACATGACTATCTTATATAATACATTTAGAATGAACAGTATTAGAGTATTGGTTATCCTAACTACTATAACTGTTGGTATCATCATCATTACCATGCCTGTACTATGCTTTTTTTAAGTTTCCAATAGCATCTTT
>NC_051418.1:9657448-9658481 GCF_015228065.2 Penaeus monodon | reverse complement strand
TATATCAAGACCATTATTCTCTTAAGCAGAATCATAACCACGATCTCTATTCTTCCCCATACAACTCTCCTGCTGTTACTCGTCCCCTACACATATCGTTATCAATCCAATCTTATCTCTCCCTCAGGATCAATACTACCACACTCATGTCGCCGTTGTAGTTCATCTCTTGCCCTGAGGGAAATTCGGCATAAATTCATCTCTCGCCCTGAGGGAATTCGGCATAAATTCATCTCTCGCCCTGAGGGAATTCGGCATAAATTCATCTCTCGCCCTGAGGGGAATTCGGCATAAATTCATCTCTCGCCCTGAGGGGAAATTCGGCATAAATTCATCTCTCGCCCTGAGGGGAATTCGGCATAAATTCATCTCTCGCCCTGAGGGGAATTCGGAATAAATTCATCTCCGCCCTGAGGGGAATTCGGCATAAATAACCACAGTTGTCCTACGCAGAGGCTCAAAGGAGGATCCCATCAGCAAATCAGTTGTGACAAAGACCGCAACCATAATATTATTACTCAACCGGAAACCACACCCTCTGGCGGCCATCAGTCTAACGCGGATGTTTAATTAACACGTCGATTTATCTACTTTCTTTTATTGAATTCGTTTTATCGTGTTTTCTTTATTTATTTTTATTTTTTTTGTATTATCCGCTGAGAGTCTCATCCTTTCGTGACATGTTTATCACCCTTCTCCTTTTCCCCTCTTTATCTCTTCATTCCTTCACCTTTCCCCTCTTCCGCTCACCCCCCTCCCCTTCCCCAATCTTCCCCAGTTCCTCCCCTTTACCCCTCTTCCCCTTCTCCCTTCCCCTCGATTCCCCTACCCTCCCCTCCCCTCATTTCTTTTTTTTATTTTCCCTTTTGAATCTTTTTTTAAAACCCTCCCCCCCCCTCGTCATTCTCTCGCAGATTATTACATTATCTACTTCAAAAACTGCTTTATCTACATCTACGCACTTTAAGGAAAATGGGGAGAATTATGGAAAATAAATTGATTATCAGATACAAAGGAAAAGATGAAAGTTGAA
>NC_051418.1:9657157-9657385 GCF_015228065.2 Penaeus monodon | reverse complement strand
AGGAGAAGGATGGAGAAGAGAAAAAGCGAGGAAGATGGGAAGAGAGACGGAGGGAAGAAGGAGGAGAAGGGGGCATGGGGAAGGGAAAGAGGAATAGCAAAAGAGGAGGACAGGAAAAAGCAACAACAACGGACTGAAGAAGAAAGGCGATAAAAAAGAGAAAGAATGCAGCAAAAGAAAGAAAAGAGAGAAGAGAAAACCATAAGAAAAAGAAAGTAGAGACGGCGA
>NC_051418.1:9656912-9657109 GCF_015228065.2 Penaeus monodon | reverse complement strand
CAGATGAAACAGAGAAAGACAGAGAAAGACAAGAGATAGAGGAGAGACCAGCCAAGAGGAGGCTGCAGATCCGCCGACCCTTTCCGTTGTCAAGATCATTTGCAGACGACCCGAAAAGTCGCCTCACGTAAATGTTCAATTGGAATATGCAAATGGGGGATTCCTTTCTCGAGTCGCGAAAGTCTGATTGACTTTTT
>NC_051418.1:9655838-9656165 GCF_015228065.2 Penaeus monodon | reverse complement strand
AACTCCCCGAAACATTCTCCCGGCTTTAATAATCTGCTTCGTAATCTAATCGCCAACTTTATCGTCTCTATCGTCTGACCGATGGGTAAACCTTGGCCCTTGAGACGAAGGCGGTGTTGGTCATCACCGCCAGTTCTCCGCGATGACTCTGCAAAACCCCAGGTCTTCTGAATTCTTTTAGGATCGTTTTAATCCGCTGAGGTAAACTGAAGGCGACGCTAAATTAATGCCGGAGCTAATAATTTTTTTTTGGATCACGGAGGACCCCGATGATCACGTGATCGCTGCTGACGACGAGCTTAAAGTGAATGTAGAATTTCTTTCCAC
>NC_051418.1:9655572-9655792 GCF_015228065.2 Penaeus monodon | reverse complement strand
CTCTCAATTCATAGGGTTTGAGAAGTGATTCTTTTAATTTTCGAAATAGTTAGTTGTAAAAGTTTTAAAACAACATCCATTATAGAACAGACCTTTGGGCGAGAAGACTCGTTTTAACAGAAAGACACACCAACGATGCCGGACATATTAATACGCGTCTGTGGGTGTGAGTGAGGTGGTTGGGTGCTTATCTTATCAACTTGCGCCCCCCACTCCCCCT
>NC_051418.1:9654071-9654426 GCF_015228065.2 Penaeus monodon | reverse complement strand
TACATATATACATATACACATCCATCAATTCGTAATCACCACACAGGCTTAGATTTCCCGAAGGTCAGCAGAAACGTCCCTGTCCTGTTAAAGCCCCCCCCCCCACCCCCGCACCCATCTACAAGGACTCCAGCACCCCCCCTCCCCGCCATCTCACTTTCCAAAACAGAGCAACGCAAGTAAATAAATATAAAAGGAAAAGGGGAAAAAAACGTATTCATACCTCCAGCAGATACCACCGTCACGCGGTTGCAACGACGGTCACTTCCGCCCAACCGCATCACGGGGTCTGTATGGTTGCGCAACCGAGCTACAACCACTTGACCACTTTCTAACCCTAAAAATTCCTAACCCA
>NC_051418.1:9653317-9653621 GCF_015228065.2 Penaeus monodon | reverse complement strand
AACCCCAGGCTACTTTCTGGCCACAGGAGAGGACGAACCCAAATCTCAGATCCAACCCACTTGACCGACACACTAACCGATCTCTAACTCCATTTACCTCCCCCCCCTGGCTGCTCTCCCTTAAATAAAGAGTTTCCTTGATCAAATACACTGACTTAAGACCACCGCCGGAACAACAAACGAATGTACAGATGCCATAAGAATACTAACTGGCCGGGAGTAAAATTCGCGCTGCGGGACTGCCTACAGTACACAGGAATCCCCCGTAGGCCTATACCGCGCCACGCACTACAATACAACACGC
>NC_051418.1:9653193-9653275 GCF_015228065.2 Penaeus monodon | reverse complement strand
TTACAACAACACACGAATCGCGAGAAGCCTTCAGTACACAAGAATTCCCCGTAGGCCTACATCGCTCCACGTATAACAACAC
>NC_051418.1:9652918-9653134 GCF_015228065.2 Penaeus monodon | reverse complement strand
AACAACAACAACAACACACGACTCCGGCTAATCGCAGTTTCCATCGCGTTTCGACACCGGAGGCTCCCCTCGTGCTCCCGGCCACACTAGCCCGGCCATCACGTCACAAGGGCGTGGCCATTAGGTTACATCACAACACACGCTCACACAAACAAGTGCCCGGCCCGTATACACGTACACGCAAACGCAAACGCAGAGGCACGCAGATACAGATAG
>NC_051418.1:9652640-9652717 GCF_015228065.2 Penaeus monodon | reverse complement strand
TGCATAAAACCCCCTTTTACTAGCTGGTTTAACGAGCTTGTCATACTTCTCTCCCCACGCCCGTTATCCAAATCTTC
>NC_051418.1:9652287-9652442 GCF_015228065.2 Penaeus monodon | reverse complement strand
AAGAGTGCCTTCCTGGCGCCTGACTCTTGGACTTTCCTGTAAATGCTCAAGGGCGTGAAGTCCCACTGACCATTAAGTGGAGCAAGGACTTCGTAGATGATATCACGAGGAATGCAATTCAAAGAAAAGGGACATGGATGGTGATGGTTGATGGT
>NC_051418.1:9651792-9651978 GCF_015228065.2 Penaeus monodon | reverse complement strand
AACTGTGACGAAGATCGTAATAGTGACTCACAATGGCAGTAATGAGCAGATTAAGAAAAGCGAGAGGGGGAGGGGGGGGGTGATGCGGAAAATCCTTAGCAACACGTACCTGGCCAGATGTTTCAGTAGTGTCCAAAGTGGTGCTCTGAAGCCCAGATTAATATCTCCCACGAAAGCTGGGTTGTG
>NC_051418.1:9651327-9651748 GCF_015228065.2 Penaeus monodon | reverse complement strand
TATTTATCGCACTTTCGCTCTCTGTTACGCACTTATTTTTCCAACAGCATCAACACTTGTCACTTTCTGAACTTCCCAGGACTCGCCTCGTGTCGTAAGAGGTACAAGACAGCGCTCACGTCTTCTCGATTTGCAGTTGAAAATATGCGCCTATAGAACTGATTATATATTTAACAATTATGTATCTTTTTTTTCTGTATCTCGTTTCCAGCAAGATAAGTCGACTGTGCTTTGATTTTAAAATTTCAAGTGATTCGTGCACTTACACACACACAGTTCAGAAGCAGTGACTTTTTTCTCCTCGCTTTTCAATCTACTTTTAAAAAGACTAATCTCGAAGACGTATTCCTTGCCACACACTCGGGAAAACTGCCAAGCTGACATACAGATGGCACACTTTCTGACTCTTAGAAGGGCACTG
>NC_051418.1:9651009-9651285 GCF_015228065.2 Penaeus monodon | reverse complement strand
AACTTACTTTTAACAACTTATTTCGACGCGTTTGTAGGGGCGTCGCAGCGAGGGCGTCTCATCCCCGTTCTATCCCCGACGCCTGCGATTCGGGCTCCTATCGCCCCTCCCGCCACGCAGAGGGACACGCGCAGAGGCCCAACCAACGGGAGAATTTCCTCGAAAAGCGACACACGTGGGATCGGCCGAGCACCGGGAGTCGTACGGCCACCCTCGACAACACCTGCCACCAATCGTACTGAACTCTGGCCGGGCGGCGAGTGGCATATATTTCTG
>NC_051418.1:9650072-9650937 GCF_015228065.2 Penaeus monodon | reverse complement strand
CCCTTTCCGAGCTGCATTCGCCGTGGTGGGCATCATTCTCGTGTCCCAGGTGGAAGCAGAAGGCACAGAGGAGGGCCAGGCGCCGAGGGAACTTGGAGAGGGCGTGTGCGGAGGCCAAGACAGATTTAAGCGAGTCCCCCTGTGGCATAACGGCCCAGCTGATCTAGCAGGCAGGCGCAGGGCTGCCAACCGAAGGTACTCGCAAACCTGTCCCTACGGCAACTTTTCAAAACTTTTTGATCTGCGGGGAACACGTTTAAAATTTATGCTGATAACTTGATTGTGTTCTGTAAATTATATAAACCGCGAGAAGCATCTGCCAACTCGCTCCAACTCGCTTAACGGTAGAATTTGCCATATCAAAGGATTGGATCACGGGTTCGTGTATATTGGCGACCCTGCTTAAATGCTATGTATACGTGATAGATAATCATGCAAAATAAACGCAATGAAATAAGCATGTAAATATATACGTAATACATACCGATACACATACACGCGTGATAAATGAACATATAAAAGACATGCGTAGTTGATAAGTATGGGCAAATAAGCAGAGTAGATAATCATACATGAACTAAGAGCGATTAATTGTTGTAATCATTCAATAATTCCGCTGATTAGAGGCAATTGAACACGAGGTTAACATCAATGGGTCATTATCTTCATGGTTCGGGATGGAAATGATTTTTTTTTACGTATTGTCACAAAAAACATGTAACTGGCAATTAATTTATCAATATTATGTAGTAACTACCTTGCATTATTAGCGACGAACTCAACGTAAAAGTATATTTTCATGACACAAAGTAAGTTATACGAGACATTGCTCGAGAGGAACGTAAATCAATATGCGTAACTCTTG
>NC_051418.1:9649231-9649349 GCF_015228065.2 Penaeus monodon | reverse complement strand
TCTACTGCTTAGCTTCATCATTTCTCTTTTCCATCTATGAAATACGTACACGAAAAAAAATGGCGGCTGATAAATTCTGCGGATTTATGAGTGACAGAATGGTGGCCGTGTGTGTATC
>NC_051418.1:9648696-9648930 GCF_015228065.2 Penaeus monodon | reverse complement strand
GTGTGGGTATTTTCCCGCGAAATTTACACGCCGCGAAACTGTCACTTCGGCTTATTCGTAATTTTTCGTTTACATTTCATGGCTTTGTGGCTGGCCCGTTTCATTTCTGACGTATGGCATCATGCAAACCGGGACGGATGCGTGGGCGTAGGCGTGGTGGGCGCTGAAGATTCATAATCTGAACAGTAGCTGTGGAGTGTGTGTGAGTCTCTCGTTCCGCGAGATTGTACGGAA
>NC_051418.1:9647377-9648116 GCF_015228065.2 Penaeus monodon | reverse complement strand
AACATAATAATAATTTAAATAATAAAAATCACCCTACTACTGCTTGTACTTACACTTATATTAGTAACAGTGTTATTATTTTTAGTCATATTAAAATGATAATGATAGGAATTGATAATAATCATAGAAGGGAGTGGTAATTAAATTGATGATAACAATGATATTTCATGGGAAATGTAACTATAGTAATAAAGATTATAACGATGCCAGCAATAGCAATGTTTTTGCAAATAATGTCTATGAAAAAAAAAACTAATAGCAATGTAAATGGTGTTGAAAATAGAAATCAATATTGATGGTATTCATGATAATGGTGAAAATAACTATCATCCCTTTCTCGAAAAATTCTATTAATTACATGAGAATTTTTTAAATCAAATTTTCTATTATTACTGGTTTCATGTAATCGATGAAATAATAATAAATGATAAAATAACAATAGAAACATGATAAACATAAAATGATAATAAAAATATCGCAAAAATATTGATAAAATAATGGCCAAAACACGTAAGAACATTGATAAAATAAAGAGAGGCTACGTACAAGGAATAACTTGTAATCATTATCTCTCGTTCACTTACCACACAACACATTGTCATAACCCCCCCCGCCCCTCATCTCTCTTTCGCCTATTAATAGTCATGTCAATAATAGTCATTTCACGAGGAGTCACTTCCACTCCCTCGTTTTCTTATCATACCTGGGCGTCACTACTGCGCTCTCGCAATGAATTTCG
>NC_051418.1:9644767-9644890 GCF_015228065.2 Penaeus monodon | reverse complement strand
TTAATATTCCAGTGCATTGCGGGCGCCTTGAGAAATCAATCTCTTGAATTCACGCACGCGAAATCATGAAAGATGCTTTTTATAATTTTTTTTTTCTGAGCCATATTGCATATGATGAATTCG
>NC_051418.1:9644530-9644692 GCF_015228065.2 Penaeus monodon | reverse complement strand
AAAGGGAGCTTTTGGATATGGGAATACGAATAGCATTAATAATATTACGTTTTTTTCCCCTTTGGCATCGGTTTCAAAGGGTTAGAGCTCAGAAGCGTATCTTGTATGTCTCCCTTTCCTTTTGTATTTCGAAATAATTTATCAGTCCGTCTGTTCTGATCA
>NC_051418.1:9643887-9644147 GCF_015228065.2 Penaeus monodon | reverse complement strand
TCATTACGCGATGCCTCCAGAATTGCCCCGACGAGCACCGACTGAATCCTTGAGCGGAAATTCGCATCTAAGCCTCTTTTTGTGCCTCGCCTTCTCCTCCGTCGGCCGAGCAGCGCAAGGGAGCAGCGGCGAGCGGGACCAAATATCTCTGCGGGATTTCGCTTCCGAATTTGCGCCTGTGGGAAGGCTGCGAAGCGGCTTCCGGCGTGAAAGCACAGAAGTAAGAGGTTATTATGTATACTTTTTGTTGGTATATAAGC
>NC_051418.1:9640650-9640892 GCF_015228065.2 Penaeus monodon | reverse complement strand
ATGACCCACGAATCGCGGCCTTAGAACATGACCTTGAAGACCTCATGAAGGGGATGAAGGGGACAGTGAAGGAAAGAAACACACCTGTAGAAATTGGAAAGCTTTATCCTCGAGAGACGATGGTGAAAACTGTTGAGACTTGTCATTGGTGTTGATTCAAGTCAGTATTTAAACAGATGAATGAGTGGGGTGAATAGATAAACGATATAATAATCACAAGGAAGAATCAAATGAATGAAGGC
>NC_051418.1:9640377-9640459 GCF_015228065.2 Penaeus monodon | reverse complement strand
GTGATTCCTTACTTGTAGACATTCTGAACGCTGGCTCAAAAGAACACGAAAAAACACTCAGTATAAGGGTGTTACGAGGTTG
>NC_051418.1:9640004-9640283 GCF_015228065.2 Penaeus monodon | reverse complement strand
TCCCTCCTTTTGCCTCTCTCCATTCTTCCCTTTCAGTCGTCTTTCATATTCTGCCTCTCTAGTCATTTACATATATGTACCTGCCTTTTTTATTCAATTTATGCATCCACAAATTTAATAATCTGCAAATTTCACTTATTTCTCTCTATCTCAATATTCCCTCGTTTTCCCTCACGTTATTTTCTCCTATTACTCTTTAAATACTTATATAAGCATTTTTCATGCTATGCTAAGCACAATATATTATGTTACCCTGATGAATTTTTGTGGGGAGGGGGC
>NC_051418.1:9639683-9639837 GCF_015228065.2 Penaeus monodon | reverse complement strand
AATATATCACTTCCATTTTATCATTAGCAGAAAGTCAGCCATTGCTACTTTCTATCTTTCATATTTTCGCCAAGGAAAGAAAAGGAGGCTGTAGAAATAATTCCAAATACTATTCAATTTTTTCATCAATTTTCGTTTTAATATTCTTTTATAT
>NC_051418.1:9639353-9639518 GCF_015228065.2 Penaeus monodon | reverse complement strand
TTTTCCTCACTCCCACACTTCTGAGAACCGAATGCAAGGAAAGACATTAACAAGGAGAATCAACTAGACTTTCGGGCCTTTTCCTGCCCAGAGATCTGGAGTTATTGCAGCCCGGTTTTGTTGCTTTGAGATTAAAAAGGATCGATGCGCGGAAGGGGAATGGCC
>NC_051418.1:9638867-9639045 GCF_015228065.2 Penaeus monodon | reverse complement strand
GTCGTCTTCTCTCCCTTCGCTTTCGTCCCGACTTCTGAATGTTGCAACTCAAGACAACTGTTGCGTCTTTCATTTCCTTTCTCGTTTTTTGCTCTCGACTGAAAGCTTTGTCGCTTCTTCGGGAACTTGTCGGGAAGAGTAATCAATTATTTTTTTCCTGAAAAAAAGGAGAGAAACT
>NC_051418.1:9638307-9638406 GCF_015228065.2 Penaeus monodon | reverse complement strand
AGATGAGGAAGATTTTTTAGCTAAAACCTTACCTCTCCACTTATTAACCTGCTCCTCAATCCTTTCCCCGAAACAATATTCTGGGCGCCCCCCCCCCAT
>NC_051418.1:9637697-9638183 GCF_015228065.2 Penaeus monodon | reverse complement strand
CCCCCCGTCTTCATCTTGTTTTGTCGAATTACACGCCCGTCCGCCCGTGCAGGATGTTTTTTCTGTTCTGAAGGATGATTTGAAGAGTCAACGCGAGATGAAGGTCGGGTTAGGATGGCGGGATGGGCGGATGGGCGGACTGGCAGACGAGTGGGCGGGGAAGGTGGGCGGACTGGACGGGTGGGCGGGGAAGGTGGGCGGACTGGCAGACGGGTGGGCGGGGAAGGTGGGCGGACTGGCAGACGGGTGGGCGGGGAAGGTGGGCGGACTGGCAGACGGGTGGGCGGGGAAGGGTGGCGGACAGGGAAGATCTGCGGGGAGGGTGGGGAAAGTGGGCGGGGAAGGTGGGTGGGCGGAGCGTTGGGGTGGGCGTGTGAGCACCCAGCCACGCGACGCCATGCCCCTCCGCCGTTCCCACCTTCCTGTTGCCGTTTCTCCTCTGTCTCATATTTTCTATTCTCGTCTTTATTCTCCTTCGCGGCGCTC
>NC_051418.1:9636759-9636895 GCF_015228065.2 Penaeus monodon | reverse complement strand
TGAAGGAAAAAAGGAAAGAGGAAAAAAAAGGGGGAAAAAATAGATTAATCAACTATTTTATAAATCTAATGATTTATCAGGACAATCAGCTGTTTCCTGGATATTCATAATTCGGTTCTATTAATCAGCTTTGTAG
>NC_051418.1:9636326-9636428 GCF_015228065.2 Penaeus monodon | reverse complement strand
GTTAGCTTTGCATTTCCTGTCGGGTTCCTTTATCGCTCACAGAAAAGGAAAAAAAATGCATTTACTTGAGAGAGAGAGGGGGGGATATGCCCCCTCCCCAAC
>NC_051418.1:9635131-9635965 GCF_015228065.2 Penaeus monodon | reverse complement strand
AACGATAAAAGATGGATAAAAGCGAGCAAAACGAAAGCGATGGATAAAGGCGAGCGAAACGAAAGCGATGGATAAAAGCGAGCGAAACGAAAGTGATGGATAAAAGCGAGCGAAACGAAAGCGATGGATAAAAGCGAGCGAAACGAAAGCGATGGATAAAAGCGAGTGAAACGAAACCGATGGTTAAAAGCGAGCAAAACGAAACCGATGGATGAAAGCGAGCGAAACGAAAGCGATGGATAAAAGCGAGCGAAACGAAAGCGATGGATGAAAGCGAGCGAAACGAAAGCGATGGATAAAAGCGAGCGAAACGAAAGCGATGGATAAAAGCGAGCGAAACGAAAGTGATGGATAAAAGCGAGCGAAACGAAAGCGATGGATAAAAGCGAGCAAAACGAAAGCGATGGATAAAAGCGAGCGAAACGAAAGCGATGGATAAAAGCGAGCGAAACGAAAGCGATGGATAAAAGCGAGCGAAACGAAAGCGATGGATAAAAGCGAGCGAAACGAAAGCAATGGATAAAAGCGAGCGAAACGAAAGCGATGGATGAAAGCGAGCGAAACGAAAGCGATGGATAAAAGCGAGCGAAACGAAAGCTATGGGAGATATCCATTAGCAGGGAACAATGCAATTTCATTCTTTTCCTTTTTATTAAAGAGCTGAATGAAAAAAAAAAAACAACGAGGCTTCCACACTACGTCAGAAGGGCACTGAAACACACAAACCCTCTGACTTCAGTTGACGTGTGAAGTCAACAGCGTGCAGGGGCTGGCCAAGGGGGAAAATTCGAGTGTGTTGCTACTTTTGCATATGTGTAGATGCAGTTGCGTTTT
>NC_051418.1:9634558-9634687 GCF_015228065.2 Penaeus monodon | reverse complement strand
TAGTATCGTAACCATAGACATAGTATCGTAAATGGTATGGTACAGTGCTATGGATTGTGAATAATGACACCGTTACTTACTGATAATCTCTATAGTTATAACAGGGTTTACATAGCATTCACAACAACA
>NC_051418.1:9633951-9634431 GCF_015228065.2 Penaeus monodon | reverse complement strand
GTAATGAGTTTCTCAAACGGGTCAAAATTTCCTCTTCAGTATCAGGTCAGAACTATGAAATGCAAAGGGGGGGTCATTACCATAATATTTTTCCTGGGAAAGGTATGAAGGAAATGAAATAATATATATCCCGCTTTGAGAAATCTACATCAGGATAGAGAAATATTCGTCCAAAAGGTAATCAAAGCAATAGAAATAGAAATACAGTTCGATTCGCATGCTGATTGGGGTCGGTTCCTCTTTTAAAAGGAAATCATAATGGGAAAAATCTTTCGATATTTTTATAGGTGTTTTTATACAGGCAAGGGAAGTACAAATTTAATTTAAAAAAAAGGAATGAAAATTTAAAGATAAATTAAAGAGGACAGTAAGATAAGAATTTAAGTAATTACCATGAAAATAAAAACATAAAAAAAAAATTATTTTTGTCCAGACAAAAACGAGAAAAACATGAATGAAAATTTATTCGAAAATTAAAGT
>NC_051418.1:9633507-9633658 GCF_015228065.2 Penaeus monodon | reverse complement strand
TTAAAAATATCAACTGTAATACGAAATACATT
This sequence comes from Penaeus monodon, assembly GCF_015228065.2. NCBI lineage: Eukaryota > Metazoa > Arthropoda > Malacostraca > Decapoda > Penaeidae > Penaeus > Penaeus monodon. Next base: position 9,633,626 of record NC_051418.1, on the reverse strand, counting down.
AAAAAATTAAAAGAGAAAGACTTTCGTGACGTCTACATGGATTAGCCAAATTTTACTCTGACAGATTTATTCCAAAATCAAGGAAAAAAATTAAGTTTAGAGAAATGACGGCCGAGCGA
>NC_051418.1:9633160-9633240 GCF_015228065.2 Penaeus monodon | reverse complement strand
CAGAAGAGAAACATGGACAGATGGAAGAAATGGTCAAAGACAAATACTGAGAGTGTATGAATAAGGGTACCAGAAAAAAT
>NC_051418.1:9632770-9633034 GCF_015228065.2 Penaeus monodon | reverse complement strand
TCTTTATAGAAACAGAGAGAGACGAGAGAGAGAGGGAAGGGCGAGAGCGAGAATGAAGAGCCGAGATTGAGAGACGAGGAGACCGAGGAGACGAGGATGTTAGAGGTGACCGAGCGAGAGACGAGAGCGAGCAGATGAGAGAGGCGAGATGAGAGGAGAGAAACAGAGAGGAGATGATCGAGACCGCGAGTGTCTGGGAGAGGAGAGAGAGAGAGATGAGAAGTCGGCGGACGGATGAGATGAGGAGGAGAGAGATGTGAGCTG
>NC_051418.1:9632634-9632702 GCF_015228065.2 Penaeus monodon | reverse complement strand
CAAGAGAGTGAGAGATGCCCGATGAAGTTTCGCCATCGAGGAGAGGCGAGATAGAGAGAGAGAGAGAG
>NC_051418.1:9632451-9632594 GCF_015228065.2 Penaeus monodon | reverse complement strand
TTATGAGCCCATTCCGATGGAAGAGCAAATCTAAGCAAGGCAGATTATATAAAATAGACAAATGGCTCATCTCAAGTAACGGAATGCAATATCAGTCTGCACATTTCCTTAAGCCACGCCTCTTCCCTCTGTTGTCCCCCCCA
>NC_051418.1:9632035-9632220 GCF_015228065.2 Penaeus monodon | reverse complement strand
TCCCACCTCCCCCCCATCCCTCCCCCCTTTAACCCCTACCCTCCTCTCCCCCCCTACCTCTTATCCCTTTCCACTACCCTCCTTTTTCTCTCTCCCTTCTTCTTACCCCTTTTTTTAATCGCTCTTTATCACTCCCCCTTCCCCCCCCCTTCCTCCGATCTATCCCTCCCCTCACCCCTTTTCCC
>NC_051418.1:9631726-9631991 GCF_015228065.2 Penaeus monodon | reverse complement strand
GCCCCCTAACATCCCCTCCCCTTTCGGACCTCCTTCCCCTTCCCCTCTCCCCCTCCCCTTCCCCTCTCCCCCTCCCCTTCCCCTCCTTCCCCCCTTCTCCTCCTTCCCTCCTTCCCCTCCCCTCCCCTCCCTTTATAATGTTCGTCTTGGCGCAGGAATTATGTAAAAGAAGCTTAGACACGAGGCCATTTCACCAGCGGCGGCGGCGGACAAACAGCCCATCTCTTGGCGAGGAGGGGGGGGGGGAGGAATGTGTGTGTGTGTG
>NC_051418.1:9628756-9628835 GCF_015228065.2 Penaeus monodon | reverse complement strand
AGTTTTTGACGTTTTGAGTTTGAAGGAGTTTTGAACATGAATGCGCGTGGGAGGTGAGAAGTTTTGAATAGTTTGGAAG
>NC_051418.1:9628152-9628374 GCF_015228065.2 Penaeus monodon | reverse complement strand
AGACAGCAAACAACACATTTGCGTAGCGAAAAATGTTCGCCGGGGGCTAATCGTATGCTACCCCCTTCTTCTGCCACAGATGAGACGAGTTTTTGAAGTTTGGGTTTAGGTATTATAGAAATAGAATGTAAGTAGTCTTGGGATTTTAGATTTAGGAACTAGGAAAAGGGGGATAAGAGTTATAGGATTAAGGATCTTAGACGAGATAGGAGTAGTAGAAGA
>NC_051418.1:9627252-9627447 GCF_015228065.2 Penaeus monodon | reverse complement strand
TTTTTTTTTTTTTTTTGGGGGGCCTCCTCACAGCGGGGACCCCCCACAGCCACCCGCCCCCGCCACCACTATACTCTTACTTGACTCCTCTGCCTCACCTCACGCCCTCCCGCCTCTATCTCCCACCCCGCCTTACTTTGCGGGGTGGGGAGGGACCAACACCCCTCCCCCAGCATTTACCAGCATTTCCATTTT
>NC_051418.1:9626097-9626378 GCF_015228065.2 Penaeus monodon | reverse complement strand
GGGTCCTGTGTGTGTGTATCAGGAGTTTGTATATATACAGAGAGAGTTGATAACAATTACTAAACAATGCAAATCCAGTTACCGCATTGGATATTTTATCTGTTTTAAAGCGAATGAGTAATAATAAAGTATGTAAGAAAAAATCTCTCTCTTACCTTCCAGTTTTTCCTCTTTTCTCTATTCCATTTTTATTTATTAGTTTCTCTTTCTTCTAAAAACTTCTCTGGGCGCGAATGAGAAAAGTTTTGGACAGGGGTTAGTAATTGGGCAACAAAAAACTA
>NC_051418.1:9625337-9625427 GCF_015228065.2 Penaeus monodon | reverse complement strand
GAAGAAAAGATTAAAACAAGTTTGTTCATTACCAAATATTGACGGAGGCAAGCCGGAGGGTGGGGTTCTGTTGTGGCAGATGCAACTTGT
>NC_051418.1:9624795-9624905 GCF_015228065.2 Penaeus monodon | reverse complement strand
GTTTACAGAATCGCTGGCTTGGTTTTTAATTCAATTCTATCTATTGAAACATTTAAATATTTTCTGTGAGAATCTGTGGTTTTTGAGTTCGAGTTTTTGAGGTGATTTAC
>NC_051418.1:9624025-9624227 GCF_015228065.2 Penaeus monodon | reverse complement strand
GCCCTTTCGCCTTCAGAACATGTGACATAGTCTACCGTGGGATTCGTTCTCCTCGCAGCCAACAGATGGCTCTGGCGCGTTTCGGATGTCGAATTACGAGCTGCTTACGAGAAAACACCAAGGGAGGGGGGGGGGACGTAGAGGGTAGAGGGGAAGAGGGGGGAATATGAGTCCATGGTAGGGGGTTTGGGGGTCGTGGGGA
>NC_051418.1:9623761-9623996 GCF_015228065.2 Penaeus monodon | reverse complement strand
AGATGCTGAGCTCTGGGTGGGGGTTTCGGGGTTTCGTGGGGAAGGAGGAGGGGGGAAGGAGGGAGGATGCTGAGTCCATGGTGGGGGGTTGGGGTGATGGGGAGAGGGAGGGAAAATCCTTGGTGGGGAGAGGGTGGTGGGGAAGGTAGTAAGGGCTGGATAAAGGGGCTGAAGGGAGTAGGAATGGGGGTGAGGGACGGGTAAGAAGACACTAAATGCTTTAGTTTAGATGCCT
>NC_051418.1:9623538-9623622 GCF_015228065.2 Penaeus monodon | reverse complement strand
CAGAACTCTCATCTTACTGGGAGAAGTTGATGGCGTTAATCCTGGTCATTGTTCACTATTCTGGAGGGTGTGATGTTCAGTCTA
>NC_051418.1:9621805-9622092 GCF_015228065.2 Penaeus monodon | reverse complement strand
AAAGCCAAAGGGGGTGTCCAGTTGGGGGGGGGGGGGAGCCCGCCGTCGCGGTCGCAGGGTGCGGTTGCAACCTAACAGCAAGGCCTATCGAGTTGCAAGGGACGCGGTTGCAGCATCTTGCTCTCATTCACGCAACGCTCAGGTTAACGCGTGCTTCTATACTCCCGCCGTCATTGCAGAGGTCATTGCCTCCAGGTTTTGCAACGGAGAGAGGCTGGTTTTCAAGGGTTTAAAGGGACGAGAAGGGCTTTTGTATATGGCGATTATTCGGTGAAATTCGGATATGC
>NC_051418.1:9619745-9620087 GCF_015228065.2 Penaeus monodon | reverse complement strand
AAATCCAGTGATTAAGAACGCGGAATTCCCTGACGACTCTGTTAACAACATTCATGGCTAATGTTTTCAAAGAGCATAATGAATCTTTGTTCCCCTTTGACGCCGACGTCAATTAAAATGGGTCAGATTCGAGTCGTTATTTTAATGGCTCTGTACTCACTCTCGACAAAGGCTTCCCTCCATCACAAAGAATTAGAAAAAAGGGTAAATGGATATATAAATGAATAAGAAAGTTTTGTATTTCATCAAGGTAACAGTTAAAGTAAACAACACCATTTTTTTTCTAATCGCAATGAAAAATCAGTTACCAGCAGCGAACATACCAGTATTGTTTTACGCAAA
>NC_051418.1:9619514-9619629 GCF_015228065.2 Penaeus monodon | reverse complement strand
AAGCATTGCGCATTTCTAGACGAAGAATGAATATGTGTATTTCCCCCTCCAACAGGAGACAGAAAGTAAAACATATTCCAATCACTAGTGTTACTTCTGCTTCATTAAAACAAAC
>NC_051418.1:9618000-9618943 GCF_015228065.2 Penaeus monodon | reverse complement strand
ACCGAATACCTATTAATAATAACATTGTTTTTTTCTTCAGAGGAAATGTATATTTGAATTCCAAATTACAACCTACTTCGTATACTTTCTCAGTTATATAAAAAAATGTAAATATAATTTCATTTGAACATATTTTTCCATCGCTTTTAACAAGCAAGAAATCTTACGAATTTTCATAAATTTCCCCTTTTCGTTAATCACTAAAAATCACTATTTGATAATGAATTTAGACATTATCAATCTTAATCTTATTCAACGTCATACAAACCTTAGCAGAAAAGTGTCATAGAGACCCTCGACGTGACAACAAAACTAACACTGAAAAGGAACAAAGAAATTTACCACAAGAGTATTCAATGAAATGCAAGAAAATTCAACGAATGAAACAGAATTCAATGAAATGCAAGAAAATTCAACGAATGAAACAGAATCCAATGAAATGCAAGAAAATTCAACGAATGAAACAGAATCCAATGAAATGCAAGAGAATTCAACGAATGAAACAGAATTCAATGAAATGCAAGAAAATTCAACGAATGAAACAGAATTCAATGAAATGCAAGAAAATTCAACGAATGAAACAGATTCAATGAAAGGCAAGAAAATTCAACGTATGAAACAGAATTCAATGAAATGCAAAAAAAATCAACGAATGAAACAGAATTCAATGAAATGCAAGAGAATCGAATGAAACAAAAAAGAATCCAATGAAATGCAAGAGAGAATTCAATACTACATGGCCAGAGCTTCGATCTCCCGAAACCCAAACGAATGAAAAAGAAAAGGAAAAAAGCAGTGTTTTCTTACCACAGTAATACAGTTGTAATATACCAAGTCCACAGCGATAACCATTTTTTTTTTTTCCGGATAAGAGAATTCCAGATAAGAGTAGTCGACCCTGTACATAAATCCCCCTTCCGCCCTCTATACTGATCCAGTGAGC
>NC_051418.1:9617382-9617660 GCF_015228065.2 Penaeus monodon | reverse complement strand
ATCAGTGCCGGAAGCCCCACAGAGCCAGGCATTGCCGGCACTGGCTGGCACTCCTACCCGTTGGCACTGGCTCGTCACCCTTCAGTCACGTCCTTTCATCTCAGCTCTCGGTGAGGAACCTCAGGTGTGCCTCCTTTATTTTCTTCTCTTTCCGGAAGACAGATGCCAGGCAGGTGCCAGGCAGTGCCATATGGCGTGTTCATTGACGTGCCGCAGCTGGAGATTTTAGAGGAAAAAAATAAGGTTGTGCGAAAAGATACAGAGAAAAAGGTCTAGAG
>NC_051418.1:9616746-9617207 GCF_015228065.2 Penaeus monodon | reverse complement strand
AGACAAACCAATTAATGGCACCCTAAGAATATCAACGTTTTCTGCTCCCCCGCTTCTCTCTTGGCTCAATAGCACCGGAAGAACATTGCTAGGACAGTAAATAGCAACAAAATCTAAACGCTACAATGATTCGTGATATGAAAGTACTCCCCATAGGGAACCTAATACACAAGGCAATATGTACAGGATATAATCTTATATACCCTTATCTCGTTGTATAAACTGCCTGTTGTATTTCCCTCTGCCACTCCCTCCTTTCTCTTATCTCTCCCCCTCCCCCTTTTTCTAGCCTTTCTTTTCTTGCTTCCACTTCTTCTCTTCTTTGTCTATTCTAATTGTCTTCTATTTCATCTCTTCCTCCTTTCATTCGTTGCATTTCCTTCTTCTTTTGCCTTTTTCCCTCTTGTTTTGTATCTCTCATGTCTTTCTCCTACTTTACCCTTTTTCGGTTAAAAGCTTTT
>NC_051418.1:9615973-9616240 GCF_015228065.2 Penaeus monodon | reverse complement strand
ATTATCAAATAACACTCAAATTGACGAGGAATTACTCTCATTACAGGCTTAATTAGGTATCATCAAGCAAGCAGCATTGATAATGAGGCAACTGATTATTGATATTTGGTTAGAGCACGAAATGGGGAGGAGGGGGTGGGGGTGCATGCAGGAAGCGAAGGAGGGGAGGGGAGAGAAAGGGGGAGGGGACGGATAAGGGAGGGGGAGGGGAAGGGGACGGAGTATACCACAAGCAAGGGAGCGGGTAATTTGCCCATGGAAGGGGGA
>NC_051418.1:9615699-9615886 GCF_015228065.2 Penaeus monodon | reverse complement strand
GAAGAGAGCAATCAGGCAAAGAAGAAAGGGTAATTGAGCCAGGGATGCGGTAGGGGGGGGGGGGGGTAATCAAGCACAGGGATGAGGGGGATAATCAAGCAATTGCAAGGGAAATTAAAGGTAGGAGGGGCATGGAGTGGGAAAGAGAAGACGGAGAACGATGAGAGGGAAATTTGATGAAGAGGTT
>NC_051418.1:9615502-9615655 GCF_015228065.2 Penaeus monodon | reverse complement strand
CATGAAAATATGAAAATGAGATAACCGAAGCGAGATAATTAGAAGATGATGCAGAGAGCGGAATGCACACGAGAAGAAGGAAGGGACAAAACCAAAGGAAACGATCAGACGCCAAGATAAAGACAGGGAAGTAAAGAGAAGGAGAGAAAGGAG
>NC_051418.1:9614962-9615075 GCF_015228065.2 Penaeus monodon | reverse complement strand
ATCATCATGTATATAGTGGTGCTAAGGAGCGATGGAACAGTCTTGGAGAATTGCTCAAGAAAGGGGTATAGGAAGTTTTGCCTGAAGTTAGAGCGTGGATGACAAAGATTCAT
>NC_051418.1:9614790-9614913 GCF_015228065.2 Penaeus monodon | reverse complement strand
CAAGCATGCAACAGAAAGAAGGAACAGAGGCTCAACGAACAATGTGAGGAAGTGGAAAAATAATTTATGCAGAACACATCAACATTCGAGGTGTGATAAGATGAAAGAATTAATCAAGGAGAA
>NC_051418.1:9614525-9614737 GCF_015228065.2 Penaeus monodon | reverse complement strand
AAAAGATGGAAGTTGGACAGAGATGAAGCCAATATATAGGAGAGTTGTGTGGCGACGAGAGAGAGGATTTTGAGGATCAAAATGAACATGGTGAAAGTTTAGAGAGTTTAGATTTCCTGGAGAGCGAAGTGAGACTCGCGATGAAGGACACGAGAAGAGGTTAAAACAGCAGGTTGTGATAAAGTCTCAATTGAAATGTTACGAGCGGCTGG
>NC_051418.1:9614377-9614487 GCF_015228065.2 Penaeus monodon | reverse complement strand
TCACCGAAATAGCCAACGAGGTTTATCATATGGGCGAAATTACAGAACAAATGTGCACATCTGTACTCGTTGCAATACTAAAGGTTAGTGGAACGATGAAGTGCCACAAG
>NC_051418.1:9613309-9613766 GCF_015228065.2 Penaeus monodon | reverse complement strand
TTGTAGGAGAAACAATATATTTGATGACGGCGAAGACTACACCAGAACCAAGAACTGACGTGAGGTGTGGAAACCAAGCAGTAGAACAGGTAGAGAGTGTAAATGATTGAGGTAGTATGAAGCCAAAGAAATGTAAGATGTGAGGCCAAAGAAATGAAGCAAAGAATAAGGAATGGCAAAGAATGCATTTCGCAACTTGAGGAAATCTCTAACAAACAGGAAGCTCTCAGTAAAAAACAAAGAAAAGCCTCATAAAAAACACACACACACCAGGTCAACAATGTTATATGGTGATGAAAGTTGGACTTTATCAACGGCAAGCAAGAGGCCGAAAGCAATGGAAATGCGGGTTTGGAGGAGAATGATGAAGATCTCGTAGAAAGACAAATGAAAATGTTGGAGAACTTCATCATGGCTGGAATGGTGGAGGCAGAACAAGGAAGACGAAGACCAAGAG
>NC_051418.1:9613173-9613270 GCF_015228065.2 Penaeus monodon | reverse complement strand
AACGCTAGAGCTACGCTGGAGCTACGAGGCACAGGGAAGAAAGCAGGTCCTTGGTTGCCGACGCCCTGGAGCAGATGGCACGTCGTTGGAGTTGTTG
>NC_051418.1:9611205-9611399 GCF_015228065.2 Penaeus monodon | reverse complement strand
TAAAGTTATCAGTCGATCCTTTCACGGCAATGTTCGTCTGAAATGGCTGAAGTGGCTTCATCATTAAGTCCTTTTCGAACAGACGTGCATATACGAGGGTGAATAGATAAGAATGTCTCATATATATGCTTGTGCCTTTGCATGTAGGTATGTGTGAACACTTTATGCAGATGTATATATGTTTGTATTGCAAT
>NC_051418.1:9610901-9611014 GCF_015228065.2 Penaeus monodon | reverse complement strand
ATAAGTGTCCTTGCAGGTACGGTGACGGGCAACAAAAGCAGACACTTTACGGAACAATTCAGCAAGTTCTGCGCAGTCATGAGACGTTCTGCGACGAGCGCACGCACACGGCA
>NC_051418.1:9609915-9610070 GCF_015228065.2 Penaeus monodon | reverse complement strand
ATTGAGGCGAAATCCCCCCCCTCCCCCCAAACAACGAGAAAGGGATAGGGGAAGGGGGTATACAGGGTTATAGAGTAGTTCTTTGTTAAAGCAAAATATCTTCGATTTGTGAGATAGTACGGTAGGGAACGGAATAGAAAGAAAGGGGAGGAAAA
>NC_051418.1:9607975-9609174 GCF_015228065.2 Penaeus monodon | reverse complement strand
CTCTCTCTCTCTGTCTCCTCATCCATTTATTCAGTTTTAACCTTTCTCTCACACAACGAACAGAAATACAAACACATGATATAATGATATAATGGTTTTAATACTTGAATGAAAACGTTACACTGGTCCGCATTTTAGGGTGACGATCTAAGAACAAAAAGAAAGCATGTGTAGTTTTGAAAATATTTATAAAAATATACTGATGATATAATATATTTATGTTATAATGCATTTATATAATACATTTATAATATAATAAATGTATGATATGATGCATTCGTCATGTAATACATTCACAAGAATTTACGCTTACAATACAGTACACTTATAACACAATAATTCTACAATATTATACATTTATGATATATTACATCTATGTTATAATGCATTTATAACATAACACATGTATAACAGGAAAAAATACTTATCTAGTGTTTATGTACGTATTATGATGTGCAAGTTTACATGTACAATATTTATGTATAAGTGTGCGTGTGCTGTCCGCTTGTGTATATTTGGCTGAATTCGTGAAGCTAATGTTTATTTTTGCTCTCGTTTTTAAATTTTCGGACAATTTTCTTTTTTATCGCTTGCTAATCTCTCCGGTCATATATTTAGTACGTGTTTAAGCTTTGTTCATTCGCACAGGCTAATCTCTTCAATCTTAATTGCTCTGAAAGTGGCACTGAAGTCTGCCACGAAAAAGTGGATCCGGCACATTTTCTGTTCTGTCTACTTCCAAAAATCGCTAATTTCACGCTCACAGTTTTAAACGTTTTTTTTCTCCTCTCTCAAAAAAGCAATTACATTTTGACTGATAGTGTCTTTTCCGTTATTTTTTTCTTCGTAAATTACGCATTATCATAGAATGCCGTCAACAGAATACCTTTTTGGTTTTTGTTTTTATAACGACACAACGCGACAGAATCGCCATCATTCAGAACCAGAAGGGCGCGTGTATGTAAACGTAGTGTGGATACATAAAAAAAAAAAAACAGAACATAATTATTATCGCTATTTTTTTCATAACCTTTTCTTTCTTATTATATTTTCCTCATTACTTTTTGATGAGCAGGCGAGTCTCTTGCGTAATTTGGCGCATAACTCAGCCTCCATTTAAAGAGATCGTGACAAACGTGAAGGCGAGGCATCTCATTAAGGAAATCTGTTATGCGATCGCCTGCCTATAACGGCCCAGT
>NC_051418.1:9607360-9607637 GCF_015228065.2 Penaeus monodon | reverse complement strand
ATGCATACATGTTCATGTGTGTTTGTGTGAGCCTGTGTCTGTCTGCCATTTTCTTAAGTTCAAAACACTGTGAGGTTTATTTGGGTAAATAAAAGCAGGATTAGTTCAAATCCCTATGAAAAATATTGTATCTTTCGTGCAACAATTTGTTTTAATTTCACAGTCTGGTAAAAAGCAATTCAAAACCGACAGTGGATATGTGCCGGATGTAATTGCTGAACATATACAGTACATTTGCAGAACTGCTACTGCACATTGCATTACATAGTTGCAAAGG
>NC_051418.1:9606948-9607321 GCF_015228065.2 Penaeus monodon | reverse complement strand
TTTGCCTCCTCTTTCTCTTGCCTCCCCCCTCTCATTCTCTCTTTCTCTCCCTCCCCCCTCTCCCTCTCCTGTTTCCTCCCTCTCTCTCCTATCTCATCCCTCCCAGCATCTCTCTCTGCTCCCCCCCATTATCCCTCCTCCTCTCCTCCCTGTCTCCCTTGGTCACACGCACACCCTGCTCACAAACAAGCGATCACATTCACTTGGTCAACAAAAACGCAACTATGCAAGAAACGTGCAAATTGCGTGCCCAGTGACCCTGCCAGTGCCCAGACACCCACGGTGCCACGCGGTGGTAGGCGGAGAACTGCCTAGAACAGGGATTCCCAACCTGGGGGCCGTAGGGTTCTTCCTCAGGAACAATACGAACATC
>NC_051418.1:9606701-9606866 GCF_015228065.2 Penaeus monodon | reverse complement strand
GCACGAGTTGTCAGCGCGCGCGAAGGCTCGACCGATAGAGCGGGAGAGCGGCCGAGAGCGAGGGCTTCGGCACACGAAAGAAGCCTTGGAACAAAGGAGCAAAGCAAACGCGAGGCGAGGGAGCCAACCCAAGGCAACGAGGCTCTCGGGTCACTGCCCTGTCCT
>NC_051418.1:9606333-9606466 GCF_015228065.2 Penaeus monodon | reverse complement strand
TTCCGGACTTCTCGCCGTCGCTAGATTTCCCTCTCCTCGTAAAATCTCCGCCGATTAAAGGAAGCCGATTTTCGATGGCGTCTGACCTCAGGGACAGCCCGAGAAAAGGGTCGTTCGAAATGATGATTTTTTT
>NC_051418.1:9604966-9605064 GCF_015228065.2 Penaeus monodon | reverse complement strand
GCAGCGGCAGAACATCCGCTATTTCATGAGGGGAGCGAAGCGAGGTCAAACTCCAAATACATTTAGCTATGGCTCATCTGCTTATTGCCATATTGCTT
>NC_051418.1:9603860-9604399 GCF_015228065.2 Penaeus monodon | reverse complement strand
AGAAGAGAGTAGACTGAGAGTGACAGAGAGCGAGATCAGAAGAGAGTGAAAGCAAAAGCGACAGCAGAGGGGGGTGAGAGCGAGATCAGAAGAGAGTGAAAGCAAGAGCCACAGCAGAGGAGAGTGAGCGCGGCAGAGAGCGGCAGAGAGAGAGAATGAGAGCGACAGCGGAGGAAAGTGAGCGCGGCAGAGAGCGAACACAGAACGAGAGAAACGAAGCGACAGCAGAGGAGAGTGAGCGCGGCAGAGAGCGAGCACAGAAGAGAGCGAGAGCGACAGCAGAGGAGAGCGACCACAGAATCGAGTGAACGCAAGAGCAACAGCAGAGGAGAGTGAGAGCGAGAGGGTTCCCGCCGCATCTGGCCACACTGGGCAGCGGTCAGCGGGAAGGCCTCTCGCCTCATCTTCTCCCCTCATCATCATCATCTTTTCTTTGTTATTGCCTTCCATACGTCGAGACAGGCGAGTGTTGGTGGCGGTCCGCGAAACCGTATTTTATAAGAAGGTTGGATACTCCTTAGGAATTAGGAATTTGTGTG
>NC_051418.1:9603327-9603544 GCF_015228065.2 Penaeus monodon | reverse complement strand
TCGGATTTTTCCTCGTAGTTCCCCGTTCGTCCGCGAAATTGCCTACGTCACCCGTCTCTATTATCTCCGCCACCGCACCCGACAGGCGACACTTTCGACTCTTCCCTTGATGCAGAATCCCTACGCCGCGTCTTCTGTCAGCGTTAACGAACAGTGGAATCAGAGTCTGTCGTGACCCATGCCATGACATCCCCCTCCCCTCCCTCTTCCCCCGCGG
>NC_051418.1:9602445-9602639 GCF_015228065.2 Penaeus monodon | reverse complement strand
AGCACGCCAGTCATAAAACTAAACCCCTTAGGGAGCCCCGGGGCATCTTTTTTTAAAAAAAGGAAACATAAAGAATTTTTTAAAAAGGGGGTTTTAATATTAAAATAAAACTTAAAAATTTTTTTCCTCTCTCTCGCTCAAAACTCAACTCCTTTTTTTTCCCATTTTCTTTAATTTATATATTTTTTTATAAT
>NC_051418.1:9602277-9602393 GCF_015228065.2 Penaeus monodon | reverse complement strand
CCCCCCCCCCTCCCTTTTCTCTTCCTTTCCCCTTTTTCCCCCCCCCATTTTTTTTTGTCCCCACCCCCCCTTTTCCCCCCCAAATCCATTTTCCCCTTGCCTTTGATGCAAAATCC
>NC_051418.1:9602134-9602228 GCF_015228065.2 Penaeus monodon | reverse complement strand
CCACAAAGAAAGGTTATGGTGTTTAAAAGGTTTAACGAGAAGAGGAGGGTTTTTTTTTTGGAAATGTTTTATTTGTGTAAGTGAGCCTTTAAAA
>NC_051418.1:9601443-9601841 GCF_015228065.2 Penaeus monodon | reverse complement strand
CTAAAAGCATAAAGTCGTCAAAAAAATCCATTTAAAAAAAGTCTACCACAATAAAAAAAATCACATTCTAAGCAACCCATTTTCTCTGATGAATCCTTCACCCTGATCCGAAATCCGTGCGCGGATCCGGTTCACCACCAAAATTTAATCGGCTGTTGGCATCCTACCCGTAAACCCTCTTCAGGATCCGCGATTATCCTTTTTATTTAATCCTACTTCCTAATCGAGGAGGTGATTATCCAATAATGAGCTAATAAACGCGAGAGAAAAAAAAAAGTACGATCATAATAAAAAAAAGTATCTCCTCTGTAGTGTTACTGATAACAGATTTTTTAGCGTTGTAGACGCTTATGATAGAGAGCAACCCTCATGATCATGATGAAACTCACTACGGGAGA
>NC_051418.1:9601009-9601160 GCF_015228065.2 Penaeus monodon | reverse complement strand
TAACCGCTCGGCGCAAGCGAACAATGCCTTCGGGGAAGTCACCTCAGGGTATGGGAAAGGGATCTCTGAGACAAAACGAAAGGACGCGGCGGGGCTGGGAGGAGGAGCCTTCGGGACTCCGTTAGGCGAGCAGCTCCCTTGTGTCCCATTC
>NC_051418.1:9600635-9600869 GCF_015228065.2 Penaeus monodon | reverse complement strand
AAAATAAAAAAATGAGGGGGAATGCAAGGAAGGCAAAGTGGAAACGGAGAGAGTCAGGGACACAGAGGAATGGAGAGGCGAAGGAGAGAATGAATGAGAAAGCAGAAGAAAGGAAATGATGAAATGGCGGCAAGAATATTAGGAAAAGCGTCTGCGTCCCAGATAATGACAAGACGCTTCCTTATTGGCGAATAATTGAATTCCCGCCTCATTTTCATCCGAATACCCGACCGA
>NC_051418.1:9600371-9600479 GCF_015228065.2 Penaeus monodon | reverse complement strand
CCACGCGAGGAACAGCAGAACAATCTCTATATTGAAAATCTCTCTCAAGTAAAGCCCGTCTCTCTCCGCCTCGCATGCAAACAAGGTCCTTATTTCGCCCGCTGGTCA
>NC_051418.1:9599494-9599805 GCF_015228065.2 Penaeus monodon | reverse complement strand
CCCTTAAGAAAAAATACCCCCTTCCCCAAAAATATATTACCCCCAAAAATTCTTTTAAAATTCCCCTAATATTTAAAAAATTATTTATGATTAGGTTTACCCCCAAAAAAAATTTTTCCCCATAATTAATTTTTAAAAAAAAGTTTCCCCTTTTGGGAACATTAAAACCGGGGGGTCCCCCCTTTTTTTTTCCCTGACAAATACACCCTTAACTTTTAAAAAGTTTAAATTTTTAAATAATATATTTAAAAAAATTATTTACATTAAAAAATTTTAAAAAATATTTTTATTTTAATTTACTTTTTTTAAAA
>NC_051418.1:9599052-9599441 GCF_015228065.2 Penaeus monodon | reverse complement strand
CCCAATAAAATAACGTTTTTTATAAAAAAACTTTTTAAATCCCTTTTAAAAAAAAAAAATTTTTTAATATAAAAAAATAAATAACCCTTTAAACCCCCCCCCTATAATAAGATAATAAAATTTTTTTTCAATTTTTATAAACCCCCAAACACACCACCCACCCCCCCCAACCACAAAACACACAAACCCCAAAAAAAAACAAAAAAAATCAACACATAAACCCAAATAAATTTTAAATTAAAAAAAAAAAGTTTTATAATAAAAATTAAAAATAAATAAAATGGAATTTAATAAACAAAAAAAATTTTTTATGGGGAAAAAAAATTTAAAAAGGAATAAAAAAAAAATAAAGAAATAAAAATGAAAAAATATTATTAAAAAAATAAAAA
>NC_051418.1:9596547-9596645 GCF_015228065.2 Penaeus monodon | reverse complement strand
GTATTGACCCGGCGCGGGCGGTCCAGAAGCGCCGGGAAGGACGTCAATTCGGAGCCTAATCTGGGTTTCGCTCGAACACAAACCAATCACCGTCGAAA
>NC_051418.1:9596279-9596349 GCF_015228065.2 Penaeus monodon | reverse complement strand
AGAAATCGGCAAATACCTTTCATTTTTGTTCGAGTTCAAGGCACGTAATATCTCACGGCTAAACACACAA
>NC_051418.1:9596102-9596201 GCF_015228065.2 Penaeus monodon | reverse complement strand
TGCTTGAGTCGTCCCTATATCCCGCGAGAAACGATATAAATACGGCATCGCATGATAAGCAGGAAATCGCTGCGATAAAACCAGGTCAATGGCCTTTGT
>NC_051418.1:9595637-9596065 GCF_015228065.2 Penaeus monodon | reverse complement strand
ACGCAATGGGGGGTCGAGTCACGGCAATCGACAGCAGCAGCGAGGTTTTTCTGGCGGTCGATCGTGCGTCGTACCTGAGGCAACCATGGCGTTTTATGGGTCGAATTCTTTTTTTCTTTGTCTTCTTTATTTTTTCTTTTTGTCTTTTTTTTTAAGTCTTATTTGGATATTTTTCCCTTCCTTTTTTTTCTTCTATTTATTTATTTATTTTTTTTTCTTTTTCATAGGTTTTCCTCTTTTTTTTTCAGTTATTTTCGTTTTTTTTCATATTCATGTCTTCCCTTATTTTTTTTTCTTCTGTTCATTTATTTTCTTTTTTTTGTTTTGGTCATTTTTTTTCTACTTATACGTGTTTCCTTCTTTTGTTTCCTCTTTCTATTTCTTTTATAATTTAATTTCGTCATTGTCAATATTGTTAAAATCAATTA
>NC_051418.1:9594487-9595418 GCF_015228065.2 Penaeus monodon | reverse complement strand
CTGGCACGTACAGACTGCGTAAAACCACTTTCAGTCGAGAATTCACAGTACTTTTAATCCTGAGTTGATTCCATCCCGTTGGGTCTCCGGCAAAAGCGAACCGAAAACATTCAATTAATAAAAGGTCCGCGTGTTGCAGAATGAAAGCGCAGTTGTGCAACATCCGAGGCTAGAGTCTGAACGGTTTATTATATACACGGTTCTTTCTCCTCTCTCTTTCTCACTATTTTGTCTCTTTCTGTCTCGGTCTCTCGGTCTTTCTCTCTCCTTCCTTCCCTTCCTCTATATCTTTTTTTCCCTCCTCCTCTCTTTCTCTTCTTCTTCCATTCTCTTTCTCTCCCTCTTCCACTCTCTTTTTCTCCCTCCTCTCTCTCTTTCTCCCTCCTCTCTCTCTTTCTCTCCCTCTTCCACTCTATTTCTCTCCCCCTCCCTCTCTCTTTTTCTTCCCTCCCCCTTCTCTCATTCGCTCCCTCCCCCTTCTCTCATTCGCTCCCTCCCCTATCTCTCTTTCTCTTCCCTCCCCCTTCTCTCTCATAATCTCCACTCAACGATCCTTGTCTTTTTCCCTTTACCTGTCACTCTCCCTACCCTCTCTGTCCGCCATTGGTTGACTTTTCCCCCTACGCCGTCTGTCGCGGTTCAAGAGGCAGAGAAAAAGGGGACGTTTATCGAGACTCCTTCGGTCTGTCGCGTTTGTTTGTCCACGTCGCTTGCAGGACGAGCCGGTTCAGAGAATGTTTTCCTTTCAAGATAATGTTTTCCCTTCAGATAATGTTTTCCTTTCAAGATAATGTTTTCCCTTCAAGATAATGTTTTCCCTTCAAGATAATGTTTTCCCTTCAGATAATGTTTTCCCTTCAGATAATGTTTTTCCTTCAGATAATGTTTTCCTTTCAAGATAATGTTTAATTTTAAGAAATGTTTAAAAAAA
>NC_051418.1:9594222-9594315 GCF_015228065.2 Penaeus monodon | reverse complement strand
ACTAAAGGATACACATACACACACACATTTTTCACCAAAATTAAAATCATTTATCCCCACATCAGTTCCCAACCCAAACATAAATACACCCCA
>NC_051418.1:9593913-9594184 GCF_015228065.2 Penaeus monodon | reverse complement strand
AGCACGCGCAGTCCATCACCACTAACCCACCCTTACGGAGCGCCGGCATCTCCTATTCAACAGCGAGACATGGAGAATGATTGCCAAGGCAGCCGTAAGCTATCTCGAACGATGGAGAGAAGCTTGGAAAATTCTTGCGTCGATCTGCGGTCTGCTGCTGAATTGCAACTCCGTTTGTCTGTTTGCAGGTTATTCTTTAATAATTTTAAAATATATTATATAAATATTAAATAAATATATATATATAATGTACATACTTTATCTATTTATT
>NC_051418.1:9593433-9593726 GCF_015228065.2 Penaeus monodon | reverse complement strand
GCGCACACCAGAAAACAAAACACCCGTCCAGGGCGTTCAAAAAGGTGTTCAACTGAGCTCTGAGTGACGAAAGGTCCTTTTCCTCTATGCAAAGGGGTTTTTTTTTTTTTGCGCCAAAAGGGGAAAAATTGGGAAATGGAAAAAGGGGAAAATGAATTAGGGAAAAAGAAGATAGAGGGGAAGAAATGAAGGATAAAAAAGGGGGGGATATATGGGGAAGACGGTGGATGAAGTAATAGGATAGAGAGAAAAAGGAATAAGAAGAGGGGAAAGGGGAAGGAGAGGGGAAAAGA